>NC_044359.1:11944966-12264966 GCF_007364275.1 Archocentrus centrarchus
ATATACAGTTTCATAGAGGCGCTTACGTCGGGGCATTTTGAATATCCCTGCACAATACGGAGAAGTGCAGATACCACTCTCTTTGATTCGGGGTGACTGTTCTCCCCAAGTTAAGGCATGCTGCATATTTTTAATGAAAAATGCCCACACAGGGTGCGTTTCAGTGAAGTTAAGCTCCTGAGGTCGTTGCTGTAGGTAAATAGAGGAGATTGGATGCTGGCAGAGTCTGGGACTGGTGTTGCAGAGGGGCGCTTTTTTTTTTTTTTTTGGTCCCCTTCATGCCAGCAGACAGCCTAGCGCTTATACTCTCCAAGTCCCCGTTTTTAGCTGCAAACGTCAACGTAAATGTTATCTATTTTCATTCAAAACTCCACCTCGGCTGTCTCACTTCTGCTGGGTCAGACGTGACGCACCGAGGATGGGTGTCCGGAGAGTCGGCGCTCGCTTTGTTTTATTCTACTAGAAACAGCTTTACTGGCGTTTTTTTTTTAAATTCACCTTAATATTCAATTTGTTTGCCGCACGCATGCGCTTAAAACTCTTTCAGATGGCTCGATGAGATGCGCCCACAATTTCCACTTGTGCCATCATCGGATTTGGCACACATCCAGCAGCTGTGCTGATGTGTCAATGTAGGATTTTAGTTTTTGGATCACTGATCTGATCGTATAGGTTGACACTGAAGCACTGCTTCTGTTTCTGTTGTTTTTCTATTTGCCAACGAGGACTCTGTAGTTTACAACTTAGCAGCGTGGTGCTTTTTTTATTTTATTTTGTTTTATTTTATTTTGCGCAAAATGATGTCGACTTCGGCACAGACCCAGCCTGATTTGATCATACTTTTAATTTCGTTGGTTGAGAGGAAATTCGTCATCCATTGAAGTAGACTGAATGGTCTTTCAATGTATACAATAGCATCCAATCCCAGAGCTCCCATGGTTATATAGGGCAGGAGGAGACCCATTTTTTTCCCCCCAAAAGCCCCCACCTCTCCCGCCACCCACATCCTTCTCTCCTCCCTGCGTTCACCTCCTCTTTCTATACACTGCAACTGAGTGCTCAAAGTGGAGTTTGAGGACCCCCAGGGGTCCTTGGAGAGCGGAAGAATAGTTTGATGTTATAATTTGATTCAATTTAGTGTACATTATAGTGTAAAATGATTATTCTAACCCGAGGCTTCAGTTTCTGTATTGTTTTCCAGTATTCTACAGGTCCATGCTTCGCTTGTCTGTGGGGAAAAAACCAAAAGAAAAAAAAAAAACAGAAAATCAAACAATTTCTTCTCTCCTACTGAGATTAACTGCAGCCAATACAGGCACCATGTCAGCATGAAATGACCGATGGGGCAGTTAAAATGACACAAAGGCAAATCTCTTCAGGTGCTTAAAAAAAAGTAGGTTAGCATCTTGCTCCTTTCCTTCCTTCCTTTCCTTGTATTTGTGCCTCATGGCCATGGCACATTATTTGGGGTAGCTTGCTAAGTCACTTTTCTTTGAGCATACGTCATTAGGTTAAAGTTCATAGATCTAGTGCTGTGAGAGTGTGTTGAATTATCCATGCAATAGTCTGTGTCAAGCTAAATAATACATTTATTTCACAGTAGCGCTGAAGCCAGCAGCCCTGTCTTTGCAGAATTTAGGGAAATCGAGCGTGTAGAAAGTGGGTCTGCAAACAGGAAAATAATGCGTGTAGCCTAAACTAATGTGCACTGGGAAAAGTGCAGCAAAATTCAACAACGGCGGTTCATTACTGTGTATCTTGGATGGTATTTTTGTGGTCTTGGCTTGGTACATAAAACCTAAACCTACCCCCAGGTGGTGCTGGATGTGCCCCCAAAGAAGCTTTGGCTTCTTTTTCTTGTTTGTTTAATCTTGACTCGTGTGATTTGACTGTGATAGTGATATTGGTACTTGGAGTTTAGGAAAAATAATGATGCATTGGTTAATGTTTCATAACATTTTGCTCTTGGCAAACAGCAACCAAAAATATGCACTGAGCTTTACATTTTACCACTGAAAAATAGATGTTGTGAATTCTACTTAAAATACCTGCAACGAGCTGTGTCAGGATTTAACAGGATGTGTTGGGATAATGCGTGTTTGTGGTTTGTATGAACCTTAAACTGTAACACTGGCTTTTTAAAGTTTTCCAGAATACTTTGGAGGTGTTTTCAAATCAGCAAATTTTGCACCCGAGCTCTCGGCTGTCCTGTCACTGATGGGGTTTGGAGAGCAGCACTGGGATGTTTTCATTTCTTCCATGTGATTCATGACCCTGCCGAAATATTCTGACACCCCCACTATTTACCACGCCTCCGCAGAG
Source organism: Archocentrus centrarchus (assembly GCF_007364275.1). Taxonomy (NCBI): domain Eukaryota; kingdom Metazoa; phylum Chordata; class Actinopteri; order Cichliformes; family Cichlidae; genus Archocentrus; species Archocentrus centrarchus. The sequence goes on from NC_044359.1 coordinate 11,947,289, forward strand.
GAGGGAAAGAGAAAGGAACCAAGAGGGAGATAATTAGACAACTGTGCCTTAGCCCTACCCTCTTGCAACAAGGAGAAATTCAAATAAATTGATCGCATTATTTGATGGACCCGGGCTGTATCGAAGGGGTAATGACAGTATCACACACTTTGAGGGCTGAGCAATTTAATTACATTTATTGATTTCCAGTTTCTGTTCCAGTTCGATGATAATTAAATTTTGAGGCTAGCGCCAAACATTAGAATGCAGAGCTACACCACCTTCTAAGATATAACCACATTATAATGCAATTTTAGAAGTCGACACAGGTTGCGCTCTTTCTTGACTTAAATTCAAGTCCAGTGTGCAGTATCTGCTCTGACTGTGTTATTGAATTAAGCTACCATATCCATGGTGATCAGTTTGCAGCTGGAAAAAGTGTAAGGTGATGATGGGTAATGTGAGGGGAAAAAAACACATTACAGTGAAATTGACACTAGCTCAGATTTATTACTTCAAGAATGTGAAGTTACAGATCTGAGGTCTGCACAGGAGTGATTCTAATGCTTGAGTTTGAATTTGATCATATGGTTTTTAGATCTGTGGCTTGATTTCCTGATCTGCTGCTGTTAGATGTGAGAGGGTAAAAGGTTAGGGCTTCTTTTTTTTTTTTTTTTTTTTACTATTTAATGTCCTCTGCTGTTGGCTATAGAACAACCAATGCAGGGAGCCTGCCAATAAAAGTTTAAACTGGCTCGGCTTTTGTTGCACTGCAACTCAGCATCACCCAGCATCACACTGCATTGACTAAATATGTGATCAGATATGTAAAAAATGTGCAGATCGGCATTTCTGATCACTTACTAGGATTTAAAATATATTTATGATCAAATTATATGATCATGTTATATGAGTTGTCCTTTCTCATGATATGGCAAGCTGCTGGGTAGTGTTTTAGCATCTGACAGAATTTCAGAGTCTTCCATTTCTTACTGAAAAGGGGCGCCTCGGTCGGATTTCTTTATTCCTTTTGTACCTGAAACAACAGGTTTGCAGGGTGAATGCAGTCTAGATACTGATGTGTACTTGCCATTCAGTTTATGCAGTCATATGGAACCGCAGAGCAGTGCAAAACCATGTACTTTTCTGGCTGTAAAACAGTGTATGTGTGCTTTAATCAGTCAGCTGAACTACAAAAGAGAAGAAAAACTTTAGCTTAACATTTTGAGGGCGAAAATACACAAATCCTAAATGGCTAGCATATGGGACTTTAACTGCTGCGGTGGGTTCAAAGCCACTATGAAAATAATACTGGCTATTTTTGACTTAGGGGAACTGGAAAAAGCAGCCAAACACAGGAAAATTATAAGGCATTTTTAGTCTGCTCTTTAAATAAAACTGGATTCTGGCTCTTTCAAGCTTTACTCTGTAGTTGCACTCTGGTTCATGCACCATTTGGCTTTCAGACATTTTGTAGTAATGTACTATTACGGCTTATTATGATCAAATTCTCATCAGTGCATGGACTGCTCAGATTATAGCAGCACTCCTACTTGGACTCAGCTTTTATTCAGCTATATATTGCATACTTGTGTCACTGTACAGCATATGTAAGAGCAAAAAGAGCAACAGATCAAGAGACTTGCCATCATAATTGCAAGTTGATTTTCAAGATGTGAATTCTTTGCTGCTGCCTACATTTGCATAAGCGTCAGTCATTACTGTGCCTACATTTTCCCCCTATAGCTTTCATTTTTTTCCTCTTGCTGTGCTTTTTAGTCTGTATTTGTTTATCATTTGTTTATTGACTTCTTTTTCACAGCTTTTATTTTATGTCATGTTACCGTTCCCCCCCCCCGTGAGTTTAACTAAACATAGCCCACATGGCAGCACAGACACAGAGCCCTGTGTGTCTGGGTTGCATTATTTGCTCATTAGTGCAGACTAATACAATACTCAGATTTCACTCACTAAAACTGAAGCACAGACTTCTTGGACTGTCTGTACCACTCAGCGCAGTCTGTTAGATAATTCCATTAAAAATGTGCCAAACGGCACCAACAGCACAAACGTGGTGGAGAGGTATAATAATTGCGTAGTGGAGGTGAGGTCCAGCAGCAGCCACACCCCTGACTCCAGTATGCGGATGGATGAGTTAAGAAAATGTACCCCCACCCGTCCAGGTTTCATGAAGGGGGAAACTCTAGAGGCCAAAAGCGATTTGTGAACAAGGCTGTAAACATGCTTTTTAATGTTGTCCAATTGGCTGTTTTGTCATGGGAGTTTCTGTGGATTTACTCTCTCTTTGAGTGGGCATTAGAGGAACTGCAGTTTTTGGCACTTCTACCTTGACTTCATTCTTCAGCCCTGGATGTTGCTGCTTGCACAAGACAGTATTGATGATAAGCTGCACTTCATCATTATCATGATTTAAACACATGATTGCAAATGCTGAAATGCAGTAACAAGCACCATTCATCCACACTCAGCATTTAAATCTGTGACCTCTCAGATTCACCGTAAAGCCTCCACCTGTCGCCACTTGGATAACATTTTTTTCTAGAGTGGGGCTCAGGAGGTAGAGGGTGCCATCTACTAATGGGCAGGTTGGTGGCTCGATTCCTGGCTCCTCCAACCTGCATGTTGAAGTATCCTTGGGCGAGATACTAAACACTGAGTTGCCCCCTGATGCATCCATCAGAGTGTGTGAACATTAACACCCAAGTATTATACAGGCCACCTGGAGTTCTGTAATTTTGGCTGTAAAATAAAATGAAAAAAATCATTCTCATCTTTCAGGAACCATTTGAATTTTCTCTGGTTGAGGAGTTACAATAATGTGAAGTGCACATGGTGAAATCTAGATTTTCCTGTCCGTGTTCAGACAGCATTACCTTGTTTTGTGCTACCATGATATACCAGATATCTCAGTAAAGCCCATCTTCTCTTCTTTCCAAAATGGTTGGAATTTTCTGTCTAGCACAAACGGTAATGGAGTTACAGTCATTTAAAAATAATTTATTTACCATGGGCCTGCTGATAAACGGTTAAAGGTGCTCAGGCATAGAAAAAAGCACTTGTATTAATGTGTGTGCATGAATGGGTGAATGAGGCTTGTAGTAAGAAAGCGCTTTGTGTGCTCAAATGGAGTAGAAAAGCACGTATAAGTACCAGTCCATTTAGATGTGACAACAACAATACTCATTACTGTGAGTGTAATTGCTGTACGTGTCTTTGCAAATAAAACCCACTTGAAGTCATCACCTGTTCTCATAGAAACATGATATTAGCAATTATTTACATCCACTGTGTATTTTTTTTACACTGCCGCAGAGTACTCATTAGGCTAACACCGGCAAGGTACAATGAGAGCTGCTGTAGCCTTGAGCTGCCATGCATATTTGGATTTGGCAGGTTCTTTCAAACTTATCTACAGGCTGAGGCAGCAGCCACCCCCTCAGTGTTATCTGCAGTTGCTGATGCCACATCAGCAGCAGAGGAAAGCAGGACTGAGGAGATGACTGGTGGTCATTCATGTCAGTTCTTCATTCTTTCCAGACTTCACTCACTCCTTTGTCAGTAATATTATTTAGTTTATTGACAGTCAACATTTATTTTCAGTGAGCTATTATATAGTGAATTTGTTGCTGTAAACATTACTGTTGTTGCTAATTGTACCGCTGATGTGCATCGTGCATCTGCACATCTGGCAGGGTTCTAGCCAGCGGTTGATCACCCGGCGCAGCACCATGCTGAGGTCGCCTTGCGCTGGGCTGAGAATTTCACCGGTTCGCTATTGGAACCGTTCTAGAAAAAAGGCAGAAAAAAAGGGATCTCAAAGGATAATTCTGGGCTTCCTATTAAACATAAAATCCCAGGAGCTTGTCTTGTTTCTTATCTTCATAGACTCACAAGGATAACACACTGACCTGTTGGTTAAGGAATGTTTATTAACAATAGCTGCTGGTAAATGTACATCTTATTTTCAGAGAGAGCCACACTGCCTATTTGGCATCAAGACACATGGTCCAATCAGATTCAGGTGCCTTCAATGACCCGTAGGACAAACCATTATCAGAGAATATTACATACATAACATTATCCAACTGTTCACCGTCACTGAATTAGCAAGCAGGGCATTTAGCGTTTAGCATTAGCAAGCGAATGCTAATTAGCCTCCACCCCCAACACACCCGCTCCCCGGGCTGAAATTTCTGCCTGGCTTGAACCCTGTCTGGGTTTGCTTGTTGCAAAATCTGTTATTGTAACTGGGCTGAACTGGGCTGTTCGGCTTCACTGCGTGGGCATTAAAACTGAATTGAAATCCACAAATTTGAGCTACATTTTATAAACACTTTAAAGCTGAATTCTGAAAAACTAGCAGAAAATGTGTTTTTGTTAGTGTTTACCACAAAAATGAACACTGGAACACAAAGACAGATATAATTATACTCTAGTCATTATGCCATTGGAAGCTCTTTGTCTGTGGACAATAAAGAGCCATGTAAAGTGGAAAAACTTAGTTTGAAATGCAGATGATACAACTTTTACATAATCCATAAATTCATGTCATATCACAGAGCTTCTGGATCTAAAAGTGCTGATAATTCCATCCAGATGAGTTCAGAAAGTCTTGACTGGCTATAATATTTCTTCTGACTGTTAGATGAGGATAGGCTGTCTTTGCATATTAATCAGGACATGAATAGAGACTTTGAGTGATTTTTATTGTGTGAGCTCTAAAGGCATCCTATAGAGAATTGAATATGGTGGTGGTGGTGGTGGTGGTGGTGGGGGGGGGGGGGGGGGGGGGGGGGGGGGCGAAAAAAAGGAGCTGGGCTTGTTATGCAACACAGCCCCACACTCCCTGCCAGATTGGGCATACTTTGCCAATCTTAATGCTCTATTTAATGTGTGTACCAAACTGCACAATTGATGAAGATGAAGCAATGTCTCCCAAAGTGCTTTAAATGCAAAGTGATGTGACTCAGGCAGATATAATATTCACAGAGAAGGCAGAAGGTAGTCTCTCTTACATTGAGTCATATATAGTCACATTATGTCATTTTCTTCTAATGGAATGCCAAAAGTAGCAGTAACTAATGGATTATTAATTTTAAGTTACCATTAGATGAGTCAAGGCTGACTCATCTAATGGTAACTTAAAATTAATAATCCATTAGTTACCGCTACTTGCGGCATTGTGTGCAGTAGGGGTGACAGATAGGTTCAAAGTGGGGCTGGGATTACATCAGCGATCGGCTCTGACCCCTTCTTGTTTACAGTGGGGATGGACAGGTTGAGACAGGAGTGGATTATGAGACAGGAGTGGATTATACGTGGGCTATGATGCTTGCAGATACTGTGGTCTGTAGTGAGAGTAGGGAGCAGGTGGAGGAGAGCTTGGAGAGGTGGAGGCATGCTGTGGAGAGAAGAGGAATGAAAGTCAGTAGAAGCATGACAGAATACATACGTGCGAATGAGAAGGAGACAGGTGTAACAGTGAAGATGCAATGAGTAGAGGTAGTGAAGGTGGATGAGTTTATATACTGGGGTCAACAAGAGAGGTGAAGAAGAGAGTGCAGGCAGGGTGGAGTGGGGGGAGATGAGTGTCAGGGCTGTGTGACAGAAGGATAGCAGCAAGAGTTAAAAGGAAGGTTTACAAGGTGGTAGTGAGGTAGTGCTGTGATGTATGGATTGGAGATGGTGGCTCTGACATAAAGACAGGAGGCAGAGCTGGAGGTGACAGAGTTAAAGATGCTCAGATTTTCATTAGAGTGACCCGGATGGACAGGATTAGAAATGAGTACATCAGAGGGACAGCTCAGGTTAAGCAGTCTGGGGACAAAGTAGTATGGACATGTGCAGAAGGATAGTGGATATATTGGACAAAGTATGCTGGATATGGAGCTGCCAAGTAGCAGGAAAAGAGGAAGACCATAGAGAAGGCTCATGGATGTAGTGAGGACATAAAGAGGGTTGGTGCTGTGAAGGAAATAGATGGAGACGGAGGCAGATGAACTGCTGTGATGATGTGAATATGCATATACTGTGCATACCAAAATGAATTTATTTATGAATGTCACATTTTCTGTGACAATTTCAATATGTCTCCACTAAGCTTGTTGACACTTTCTGCATCCATTCCAGTTTATTGAAATCTTGTTTCTGATCCTTTGTGTTGTTGTCCTTTCTTCTGTTCTGGTTAAAATCATGGGGTCTGACACAAAATACTTCCCCGGTTTCTTAGGTCAAACTCAGGCATTTTGGAAGGGTGAGGCGGTGTCACCTTCTAATGAATTCAGAGAAACAACGCTTGATGTTCCCTAAGATCGCATCCAGGAAGGTGAAATGTCTCTGGGAGTGGCTGTGACTTCAGTCTCTTTGAGCTGCTGGTGCTCTAAGGCTAACAGGGATGCTGCTCACATGAGTTATGAAAGGCGATAGTGAATGTTCGGGTGTTTGTTGTGACACTCCCCAGCATACCCCCTTAGTTTAACCTCACCAGGTTTTCTACATTAGCGCTAATGATCTGTGCTGCTTTGGCAGTGGGCTCCCTGCATTTTTTTTCCTTTTATTGAGCTCTTTAAGTGATGCTGCCAAGTCTGTTGAGGTTGCCCAAGGTGACGATGGACTACATTACTGCGTAACAGAATCCCAGCATGATGTCCCTGTCCTCCTTGAAATGCCTGGAGAGCTACAAGCACCGATTTTTATTTGGAATAGATATTGTGTTTATTGATGTTCCAGTTTTCTTTATTGTCAGCGTGGGACCCCGTGTTATTTATAGTCTGTCACCGTTATAACTGAGTTCCCTCAGGACTTGCACTGATTAACAGATGGTATTTTGTCTCTGAAAGTCACTTCTGAGTTATGATATTTTAATTTTCAGGTGGGGAAAAGTGTAATTTTTCATTGCATTACTCTGTGTTTCACCCACTTTGACCAGAGACGTCAAATTTAGATATGCTTGGAGTGACGGGACCTCAGTATAAAACACTTCGGCTTAGCCGCAGTAACCTTCATCAGGGATGCACACTTGTCAGCACTGAGAAATTTCCTTAATGCTGGATTACCAACAGTCTTTGAGCTAAAAGTGCAGAAAGTAGTTTTTGCTTTATTGTCTCTTTGTTCAACTAAGCCTTCGAGTGCTGAAAAACGGCAGCAATATCATCCGTGTGTACTTGGCAGACTTTTAATGCTTGCGCTTCATCACTTAAACAAACACCTACTGCATGTGGTGATTGGCTGCGGGTGTGATCTCCTGAAAAGCTATATGCTTAGCAATGTAAAATGGTAAGCTACAAGTCTTGCAGTTTTATATGAGAAACTGTTAGACTGCATATTATTGCTTGCATTAAAGCGTCTGCTGTTTTCTATTCAAGCCTGTGCACAGCATTGTGTTCTAGCTGTTTCCTCCCCAGTAAAGTCAGTTTGATACATTCTAGCTATAGTGTACCTTGATGTCTGTGTGTATTGTGCGTCCAGTGTGTAAAAGTACATGGCTCTCATGATGGCCTGACTTTACCTACAATGCTGCCACCAGGTCCCCTGTTTCTCTTGTCAGCCATGCAGGTTAGTGATGGATATTTCTATTTAAAGTTTTGATCAACACCAACCCTATTATCAGTTCTCCTAATCCATCTGATTCTTGATAGATTCCTTTAATTATGCCTGATCAAATACTTCTGTTTTGTCAAAGAGGCCAGCTTCTCACAGATACAAGGTTCTGATTTGCCCCTCCCTGCAAGCTCAGTCTCATGTGCTGTCTAGCTCTGTTTGAGCCAAGGACACAGATGATGGGCACAGAGCATTTGGTCAACATTTCTTTATAACAAGTCAAAGTTTTAATTAGGGCTGGGCGATGTGGACCAAAAAGAATATCTCGATATTTGTTTTTTAGCTGAATGGCGATATACAATATATATCACAATATCACAATATTTTCTTCCCAAAAGGTATAAACAAAAAGGCACTTCTGAGTCAAAGCTACATGTCCCAAATGTCACACGGGCACTTTTATTAACATTCAGCTGTAGATGTACATAAGAAATTGCTCAAAAATAAACTATTGGCATATTTAAATAATAATGCTCCTCAAATAAATAACAATAATAGTATTTTCCTCTATAAAAAAAAGACTCACAGCTGTGCTAGCAAAATGTAAACAGAACAGATACAGAGCAAAAACAGCAAAAGGCTGACAGATTCTTTAAAAAGCCAGTCTGCAGTGAAGTAGACTTCACCAGAGTGCTTCCTTCTGTGTGTACTCCTGTACATCTAGTACTCTGCAAATAACAAAACATGTAAAACATGTAAACAGACTGAATGAACAAAATTCTATCCTTCAGTCAGCAGGATTCTAGCCAGCTCAGTGAATCCATAGACATATGCACTGACGTATCACAGCAATGGGCCCACCCGATCAATGTGGTGTCTATAAGGACACGAAAAAGACCCACTTCCGCTATTAAAGTCATGTGACTTACGGTACAAACCAACTTTCGTTATGAAGTCGTGGTATGGCGGAGCCCTCTTACCTGAAGCCAGGTACTCTTGGGGGTCCGGGCGATGCCGAAGCATATGAACGGACGCAGTATGAAGGCTGTATGTACACAAAACACGGTGACAGTGGAGGATTTCCCGTTTCCAAAACTCTCCAAAAGTCATCAACATCGCTGGAAAAAGTCGCTAAATTTGTCGCTCAAAATATATCGATATTTATAAGAATCTCGACATATCGCCCCGCCCTAGGTTTAATAGGTTTCAGTAGGTGAACATGCGGAAGGATCATTAATATTTGAAGCTGCCTTCTCTGATTGGGTTCTTCTTACATCGCTCAAATAGTAATGTGAAATATACTTGATTTCACCTCTTTTTGCCAACTTAGCAGATTTGTCATTAGATTTAGAAATTTTTCTGAAGCCCAGAAAATTGTGATTGGGACAGCCCTATGTATCAGTGACCCCTTCTAGTACTGCAACTGAAGCAGTCACCGAAGTAAGAGCGTAGTACAGTTTAAGACGGTTTGTTCCAGGATTTCCATAGCCTAGCTGATATTCACACCTGCTGCATCCGTTTGTAGATGTGGGAGATTTTCTGCTCCGAAATTCTGCTTTTCAAACCACCTGGAGAGCCAACTCATTTTCCTGTACACCTGGTGTCTGCAGGGATAATTGTTGCTCATTTTAGATGCGTGCAGTGATGTTTTTCCACACAGTTAATTTTGAGTGTGTCTCAGATTTTGAAATACTGTATTTCACCTTTTCTTACTGTGTGCCTTTTTCTTTGATAATCATATTACTGTTCTATGAGTCCTGTTTGATTTAAAAAAAAAAAAAAATTTAGAAAGTGCAGTATTGTAAATCTCAACCCCAGGTTTCAGATTCCAGCTTGCATAATAGGTTTCTTAGGAGTGGCCAGTCATTCACACAGCAGTGATCGCGGGCAGTTAAAATTTCAGCAAACACATAAAATAATAAAAACAACACACAAGAAACCAAATGAATAGATTAAGAACAATAAGAAGAGTAAACGTAATCATCTATTTTTTTTGATACCCCTAAGGCTGCACTTGGTCTATCAGGGGATGTGCTGTTTTCGGTGGTCACTGGCTGATATTAAGAGATGTGTCCAGGCCCTCAGGCAGTGTGAGTGTTTTGTGCTGGCACATACAGACTGTAAGTTTGATGTTGCACCTTTATAGAGTCAGCATCACTTTCTTTGGTGTCTTGGCACAGTTTACCTGAGCAAACGTTGCTTGACTCAATTTAAGTGTTCCAGCTCTGAGACCAACCTGAGGATTATTCTGTCTTTAGGTATAAACTGTATATATCTGATGAACCTTAGGTGCACACAGGCAGTCCGGGTTTCTTATGTGTTTCCCACAATCAGAACTCTACCTTCTCACATAGCTTACTTTGGCTGAGCTGTCATAGAGAGTTAAGACCATGGTGTATTTGGGCACTTGTTCTACTGTCTCTAAGTCCCAGGGAGTGACTCACCATCATGATGTAATGCCTAGCAATGACAGTTGGCTCATCCCAGGGACTCTGTGATTGGCTGGCTTTCTCAGGTGCCAAGTTGCCTCAGCATGTGTGTAAAGAAAGGAATAAAAAAAAAAACCCAAGCATGTCTTCTGGGAGAAAGGAACAAGGCGAGATGTGCACCATGTGCAGTTTTTTTTTGTAGACTTGTTTACTTCCTAAATTGGCACAAATGTCAGCAAGCACATTCTTGAGGCATCCACTGCGGCTCTGCAGTGTTTTCAGACCGTGCCAGCAGAAAACCAGAATGACTTCTTTCACTGTGCGCTGTTCACACACTCAGGTGGCACAATCACAGACTGTTGGAAGTTCTCAGATATTTAAAAAAATCAAAGCCAATGGTGAGTTTAATGTTAACTTAACGTGCTGTTTTTAAGTACTGTGGAAGCTGAGTTCACACTTCTTATTCTGGACTTGTGGAGTTCCTCAGCCTTGCTCCTGTGCATTCAAATGTGTGCAGAAACAACACCTAAAGACCAAATAGTGAATTTTTCTAGAAGGAAAAACATAATAATAAGATAAAAGTTTGTTAAATAGAAAGTGTTGGGTTTATGGTCCTGGGTAATTGTCTCTTGATGGGGAACTGTGATAGACATTGGTTCTTTGTTGCATTGAACTTTTTAAAAGAAATTATTTTAGTCTCAGCAGTTCTGACTCAATCTGAATATGTGTGTGTCTGAAAATAAATCGTATTCAGACCTTTATGGGGATTTTTCTGTGAACTCCTCTGTGAGGTATGGAAACAGCATGAAACTCAGACGCATCTTGAAGCTGTTGATTTGACGGTGGATGCAGCTCACACTCTGTGGACTGTTTGATCAAACTGGTGTGTCAAAAATCATCAAATTAACTCGCGAAATCCTGCCACCAATCTAATATGGGAGCTGCATACAACCGGAGCCCCACTGCCGGTGCCCATATGGCTTTTACATGCGAACACCGGTGAGGTTAGACTGATTAAAATAAATGGTGTTTTTGTGTAGCAGGTGGCTACAGGGTAACAACAGCTCGGTGCTGAAAGGGAGTGGCTGTTGCCACAACAGGGTGGCCTTCCATTAACACTTTTAGTGCCAGTAGTGCTGGGTATGAAGCCTCCAATCATTATATAACTGTCAAAAAGTGGTAAATATTGAATTTGGCATAAAATGCTTGGTGAAGCATGTGTCTACTTGTGCTTTAATGAGAGATTTCAAGGAAGCATTTCCATTTTAGAATGTATTTTTCTCCAGCTTTTGTTCCATCTTTTTAAAATTGTGTCTTAAACTATAAATTAATAATTTCCTTATGTAAGAACTGAGGCCAAGTGAGCATGAGATCAGTCTGAGTTCCACCAGAAAACTTTCCCAAACCTGATTTGCAGTGATCAATAACGGAGTATTTTATTGAGCCTCTCTGGAGTCATACAGAATAAAGCAATACTATTGTAGTAAAATATGAATGAAGATTGAAGGTTTAAAAGGCCAGTTGTATTATTATAATCTTAAGTATTGATGTGCGCACATTAATATACCTTGCACTGGTATATATTAATTAAAGTGTAAAAAAAAAAAGGATGGTATTATTTAACCCAACATAAACACTTCTAATAAGAGGTTTTAAAAAAAATTAAAAAATCAGTTTTGTATTTATGTTTAAACTGCTGCAATTAATAAGATCAGGAGAGGTCTGTGATTTATTATGCTTTTACACCAACAGCATTGTTGAAGTGCTGCTTATGAAGCAAAGACTCAGGAGTGGCTCACTGTGAGGTGGGGTAGCAGACAAAGGTGGAGGGTGACAGGCGGGAGGAGGGGTGGAGGTTGAAAAAATAAGCGGGACACAATGCGAATTGCTGTCAAGGAGGAGCCACTGTGCTAGCAGGGCACTTCAACCTCTGGATTCATTGTTTCCCATTCTGTTGCCAGAAACTTGTTTTGTGCACTGAAGCTTGCAGAGACCAGTAGTAGTACCAGACGTGGGCATGCTGCGTTTAGGCCTTCCTTCTGGGCTGAATTTAAAGATATTTTCCACTTTATTTGGTTTTCCTTTTACGTGTTGGTTGATGGGTATTCTTGAGTGTGCAGAGTCAGGATCTTTCCTTCACTGTTCTTGTTGCTAAATGAATGCCTTCACACTGGCATCTGAGATGTGATGAAAAGCAACATCTTTGCCATGAATGATGATGCTGATTGATGCAGGTTCATCCTTTATTTTCTCAGGATATAATATCTAAAAATAAGACAAACCCTGCTGGTAAAATAAGAGCTGTAAAAGGAGCTAAATTTTTGCTTATGTATCGCGGCCTGATTATGTCTCAGAAATGAATAGCCGCTCTCCTGACTGACAGCTGTCTCATTTTATCTAGAAAGGCTTTTCTGCATAATGCGCCTCTCTGCTGCTTTAATAAGCCACCGTTACCACAAAGTTCTGTAGCTATGTAATTATATTGCTCTATTGACAGTTCAGAAATTATGCCACCACATAGAAATGGATACCAAAAGACTTTTTTGCTTTAGCTGGAGAACAGAACTTGCTCTGTTGATGATATATGAATGTTGACAGGTGATAAAGAAATGCTCTTAGTTTTCTTGGCACTCTTGTCTTGGTGCCCTTGTGTTGCACTTCCTCTTCTATATTATTTGGCAGCTTGCAGTGTTTGTGTTGGATGATTTATTGTAAATGCTCAACATTTAAATGTAAATCTCTGCCATATGAATACATGAGTTAGAAATATCTGCTGCCTTCACTGGTTGCCATTTGATATTGATGCATTTTGGCCAATAATTCTTTAAAAACCTGAACCAGTCAATAAACTCCAAATTAAGCTCTCTGAAATTCTTTTGAATTTTTAATTTAATGCCAGAAGCACATGCTTGCACCAAGTGCTAAGGATGGTATTAACACGTTTAAGTTTCCTCTCACGGATCAAATGGGCAAGTCAGACCACAGAAGGTATATGAAATGCTTTTTTTAATGCTTTCAAAGGTTCATATACTTTGATGAAGGCTCAAGGTCAAAATGTTGTGACCAAAGATATTTAGTTCAAAATCTCACCTGAAATGTTTGATGCTTTAATACATACTTACATAGAGATGCTGATACTTTTATCTTGATATTTTACATTTTACTTAATTTTTTATCTAGCTTTTATGAGAGACTGGTGGGTAAATGTCAGTTGAAGACTAGTGCTCTTTCTGAACACCAGAAGGATGAAATATGTTTGCGTAGCAGGAACAAAGGGAGTGTGTCATGCTGCAAGTGATTGATACTGGCTCACAGTGCAGGCAGCCAGATGGGCCAAACTCAGAAGACTCAGCATCAGGAATCGAGGGCTTAGCCTTTTTACCCCATCCAACAGAGCATTCGAGACTATGCTGGCCAAAGACTGCAGCTCAAAGACTTGTAATGTGCTTGGCATGCCTCAGCTTCATGTTCAGGAAACCAGTCTGAGCTTCATGACATGGTGTGTTATCATGTTGAAAGCAGCCATCACAAGATGGGTGCACTGTGGTCATAAGAGGATGGACAGGGTCAGCCACAATACTCAGGTAGGCTGTGGTGTTTAAAAAATGATCAGTTAGTATTACCCTGTTAACTGGCCGCACCAAAATCACCTGCAAAAACTATGTGACACTCTCTGGTTATTATTGGCTCTGGAAAATCCATTCCGTAGCCTGTTAACTGGCCGTGGGACGTATGTAGTCCGTTTTATATGACAGGCTAGACCCTCCCATTTTGAGTGACATCTCATTTGGCCATTCATGTTAAGAAATGGGCTTTCCAGAGCAGGTTATCATGATTGGCCGAATGAAGTGTCAATCAAAAATGCACTACATACGTCCAGCGGACGGGACGCGGCCAGGTAATAGGTTAAAGGGCCCAAGGTCCATCCATCCATCCATCCATCCATCCATTCTCTTCTGCTTATCCGTGGCCAGGCTTCCCTCTTCCCAGTCACCTCCTCCAGCTCAACTGGAGGGACCCCAAGGCGTTTCCAGGCCAGCCGAGAGATAAAATCTCTCCAGCGTGTCCTGGATCTATCATGGGGCCTCCTCCCGGTGGGACATGCCCGGAACACCTCACCCAAGAGGCGGCCAGGAGGCATCCTAATCAGATGCCCGAGCCACCTCAACTGGCTCTTTTCAATGTGGAGGAGCAGCGGCTCTACTCTGAGCCCCTCCCGGATGGCTGCACTCCTCACCTTATCTCTAAGGGAGAGGCCAGCCACCCTTTGAAGGAAACTCATTTCTGCCGCTTGTATTCGCGATCTTATTCTTTCGGTCACTACCCAAAGCTCGTGACCATAGGTGAGGGTAGTAACGTAGATCGACCGGTAAATCGAGAGCTTTGCTTTTACACTAAGCAGGTCATCTTGATTATGACTACATGCCAGAATGCATTGAGTTGCTGCCATGTGATTGGCTGATCAGATCATTTGCATTACAAGCGGTAATAGGTGTACCTATTAAAGTTGCATGTTTATTCGCATTCATGGTTTCTGATCCAACTTTGAGAAAAGCAGAAGAAATATTTCAGAATTTCAGTTAGTATCTTGGTAGGTGCCTACCAACAAAAATATGATGTCATGATAAAGTATTTCAAGTCATGTGTGTTTCTATTATATTGTAGTATCCTCTGCAGTGTCAAAGCATCTTGTTCAGTGTAATCATACTGCATTGGAATTGCATACATAGCATATTTTAAGTAAGCCTGTCAAAAACTACTGTCAAATGTACATAATGCAGTACTGTAAAAACTGAAGTTGAACTCATGCTCTGTCTCACTGCTGGTATACATAACAATGTTTCTGTCCATCTGACCTTCATCAGGTGATTTGATAAAAGTCTGAAAGTGATCTGATGAAGGTGGGATGGACCAAAACTTTGTAATTTAATACATTTACAAGCACTAGGCTGGATTGTGTGGGAGTTCTGTCTTTTTGGGTGGATTTCCTTTGCTTACACAGCATTTTTCTGTGTGTATGTTAAGTATGATTTGCTATTGTCCTCAATTTTCTTGCAAACAGCATGGTGAGCCATTTGAATGTTTTCCTATATTCCTACTTTCAAAGGCAGTCACCTGCAATCGTGAGAGCACGGTCCTGCCTTGTGTTCTTATGCCTTATGTTTGTGTTCCAATAGTATCGATATGAAAGGGATCTGTGTCCAGATGCTGCCTTG
Organism: Archocentrus centrarchus; assembly: GCF_007364275.1. Taxonomy (NCBI): domain Eukaryota; kingdom Metazoa; phylum Chordata; class Actinopteri; order Cichliformes; family Cichlidae; genus Archocentrus; species Archocentrus centrarchus. Next base: position 11,962,473 of record NC_044359.1, read on the forward strand.
CTGGAGTTGTAATAGATTTGGAACACACGCAGATTGGCCAAGTTGGTAGACATCAATCAATACTTTTTATTATTATTTTTCTTAGAACTGTAAAATTATTTGATCTTTTCATCATTTGATGACATGACAGTTGATGATGTTCCTAAATGTACAATGTATGTATATCATATTAATCCTCTCCATGAGATAATGTTATTACTCTCTTTATCTTTTTTTTTTTCTTTTACTCAGCATTGTCTCAATGTTTTTCCTCCACATTTCTTCGCAATAAAAGTAATTTAGGATCTAACAGACAAGCATCCAGTATTTTACAAAGAGAACACTCTCCACTTCAGTCATCCTGCAAACGTTTCCTCCGTTGGTAAACTGAAGGTTAATACAACTTGGCCCACTGACAAGGCTCTATGGTTAGAGTGAACCTCTTAAAGCCTTCAGGACTCTATATTTCTGCCATTGCAGCATGCATCTTCTCTATAAGTTCATTTGTGGAAATTGTTATGAACTGATTTCATGTTTGAGGACTTGCAGCGATTTATCTCAGTTCCTGCTATCATTATTCAGCATTGCTGTGACTAGTGAGCCATAGGTAGATCGCTTATCAGTGTCTGACCCACTGTCAGTGTAAAAGAGCAAATCAGAATGCCACATCTTACACCTATTTTCCACTGTTTATTTCACAAAATGTTTTTTTTTTTTTCTATTTGCAACACAGCATCTGTTATGGCCTGCTAACGCAGTGAAAGCTCACTGTTTTTGACATCTGTTTCATTCAGCTCCACTGCACACTGTAGCCGGCAAAGGAGATAGCTTAGTTAGCCACCCCGTGTCATAGAAACCTCCTGGGACTTCGGCTCTCCATTCTCTCTATGCAGTCATTAAGGAAGGGAGCAGAGACGTCTCAGCTCTTCATTATGAGTTATTTTGCCAGATTTTGCGACAATGCCCTCCATGTCAGGAGGTGCAGCGGCCAATAATTTTCATGTGAAGTAGACTACAAAAAAATCAGGGGACAACGAAAATGAGATTGAAGAGACAAGCGAGCCTAGTGAGAATGGCCTGCTTGTTTGTCCTGAAATGCATGAGACTGGGTTTGGATACAGTGTTAGATGACATGGCCAGCTTCCCAAGGACAGATCCCTTTTACAGAAACATTTGCTCATTAGAGAGAACATCCCTCATTGTTTATGGACTTTAATGAGCCTTGCTGCAACCAAGTGTAGAAAAACAAAGACAAGAAAATCCGTACCTCGGATTCAAAAATGTAACACGTCCAGGAGAGAAGCAGAAAGGACTTGACAACCCGCCTCCTCGCTAATCTGCCTTATCTGAATAGTACACACTCCTTATGCATTTGAGGATGACGTCTGCCCCCCTCCTCCTCTGATTTTCTTTTTTTTCCCCCTCCCATGTTTTTACCCTCCCATTTCTGTCTTTCTCATTACTGCTATTGCCGAGACCAATCTCAGGGCACCATTTTGCAGAGGACATTGTGGAGCTTAATTAGTTCATTCAGGGATACGGCTCTTCTTACTAGCCCAATGGCTTTAGTGCCTCTGGAGGGCCTTAAATGCCACCTCTCCCTTGCAGAAAAGCCTTGAACTGTACAGAATATAAAATACCTGTCAGGTTAATAAGGAGGAACCCCAGCAAAACACCTCAGTTGATCTATACGTGTGTTTGTGCCTTCTTGGAAGGAGTCGGAGTGGCAGTCTCTTAGCAGTGTAGTGGCTAATGGAAGAAGGAGCATGCATTTTTTTAAATCGCTGCTGTCCTCTTGGCTTGCTCTGGTCAAAACAAGGCCAAATTGCATAGAGGCAGAACTAACAGAGCATAGGTTGGTTGGGGGGGGGGGGGGGGGGGGGGGGGGGGGGGGGGGGTTCAGTGCTTTGGAAGGTTGTTTGGTTTAATGAATGTCTTTTAAACGAATCACTGAGTCTACCAAAGTTATTTTTCCTGATGCAGTTTCCCACCCCCTAACTTTTTTGCATAATAAAATCCTATATGGCTCACATTGTTTTAGAATATTAAACTGTTCACATCTATTCATGATCCTGAATAAATACATATTTAAAAAATGTAAAATTGATGTTAACAGTCATCTAAGAGCCTTCAAAAGGATTTTTCTTAAAGTAATTTTGCTAAACAAATAACCTGCTAATGCACTTCCTTTGTGCTTTTGGACATAACAGACTGACATAAAAGGTTTCTTGGTAAGATGCTCAGACTAAATGAGCTACATCCAATAATGTGATTTTTAAATTACAGAACTCATAACTCAGTATGCATTGATTGAACAGAGGTTTAGGTCAGTCCCTGGTGATGGGAAAATGATACTGAAAACTCAATAACAGAGAAGGCCTGCTTTAGAAAAGGTGCAATTATGTAATTCTTTTCATCCTATCTTCACAGTTTCAATGACATCTGAACTCTCATTAGATAGAGAGGCCCCAGAAAATTGATGCATGTGAGCAGTATAGGGTGCTCAGTCTGAAAAGAAAATCAAGTTTGGAGGCTTAGCAGTGCTTCCTGTAACACTATCTTGTTTGTGGAATGGGGGGTATTCCTTAAGTGACATTCAGTTTCTGGGCAACAGGGCAGCAGCTGTGCATATCTTTGTACCCGGGGTGATGGGAGGGGTGGGGGGACGTGGCGTGATAAAAGCCCATTGATGCAGCTGTGTTTGAACAGGGACATTGCGGTTTGATCAGTGGCTCGAGGGAGTCTCTGACCATCAGAGTTGAGGGAATGGATTTTATAAGATTCCTGCAGAGAATTTATTCATTTATTTTTTTAAAGAGTTGCAGGCTAAAGCATCATCAGCATGAGGAGACCATAAAGTCTGAGTTGATGACAGTATTATGTCGAGTTCATGCTGGGGTATTAAAAAAGAAAGCAATGTGGGAGAGCATCATGGGAAGTCTACTGTTTAGGTTTATCACATGACATCATGCACACATTACTCAAGAGTTGTCGACCATATTGGATGTGATACAGGGAAAAATGTGGTCGGTAGTGGTTCTTGGAGGTTGCTGCCTGTCGCCAGGTGAAATTGGGTCCAAAGAAGGTGCAGCACCAAAAACCTTCACAAGACTTCTTTGCTCGCTAGCAGGCTGCCATGGTTGCCTGTAGTTTTCCATGCTTGTCTGTAAATACTCGTTACTACTAGCCAAGCAGTGGTAAAACTTTGTGCGATGCAAACCAGAAATGGAGAAGGTTCATCTTCAGAGGAAAAGTTGCGCCTCAGTGCTGCAGCCAATATGTTTCAAAAAAGGCGCAACTTCTACTTTAAAGGCGAACGGTCTCCATTTCTGGTTTGTGTCGCACAAAAGTTTTATTACTGCTTGGCTAGTGGTTAGCGAGTATTTACAGACAAGCATGAAAAACTACAGGCAGCTGCACAAGCCCACCACTTCCATTCAAACTGCAGCCGCAGAAATATGCTTGTGACCAAAGCAATCGCAAGTAGGTTTTTGTAGCTTTTCTGGTTGGGGAAAACTCATTTTTCTCTCACAACCGGTAGTTGCCAGATGGTTGTGGACCGGTCTCTAGGCCTTTGTGACCGGGACCCTTATTCTCAATGTTTGTCACAGAACCAAAATGCAAAACCTCAATACTAGTTTGCAAGTTTGAGAATGAAAAAAGTTGACTCATTTTGTATGAATTAATAAAATAGCCAATTGTGTCAGTCGATACATAAGTTCATGTATACTTGGTCACAAAATTGGTTTCAGACATTAAAAGACTCGCTAACACTTTGTGGCAAGAGTGGTCGACTTTAATGCTAATCTGCTTTAGAAAATAATTACCACCTACTTTGCTCCCAGCCATGTTTGACTACAATGTGAATGCAGCATTAGAGGTGATAAGGAGTGTGATGTTATGAGGAAATGTATAACAGAGGACATCTTGGCAGTCATTAGTTACTTGTTGACACGCTTACTCCTGAAGCAGAGACAGGAGTGGAGGTGCAGGATAACAGAACCACTCTCCACTAGTGTGGCCTCATTAATCACTGTCCTGTCGCTCACTATGGGTGGAGGAGGTCCTTTGTCTATGTTTGGAACATTGTGTGTTGGATTTGATGCAGTGCTCAGATGCTGTAGCCTGCGTCCCCCGTTGGTGTCCAGGAAAGAGGGCTGAATATGAAAGTGTGCTGACATTTGTGCCTTTTTTTTTTGTTCCTACCATACGAATTCTCATCAAAGTCTAAATTAAGACTTCATTAACCTACATAGAATTTATGCCATATCAGCTATGAGTTTCCTAGAAGTCATTTTCTGAGCACTGTTCTGCAGTTGTCTTTCCGTGTTTCACTATTGTCTGATCAGAGCTTTTGTGTTTTTGTTGTTCCTTCTTCCGGACTGCTGACAACTTTCTCAGCCATTTTTTTTTTCAGACTTTTCATAATGAGAGAGTGAAAAGAGAAACAGATTCCCATGAGAACATCATTATCATTTGATGAGGCAAGTGTCTTTTTTGAGAGAGAATAATTTAAGAAGAGATAAAGAAAGCAAAGCCAGCGTGTCATTTTTATTACCAAATGAAACTTGTTTCTGTTCAGACTTAATAAAAGGAAAAAAAAATGTATGAAGAGATTCTCAAAGCTTGGCCTCTTAGCAGTGATTCTTTGTTTTTCACAGTGTATTTGTGATAGTTCTGAACCAAAGCCTCAGTAGTACTGTAGCAGGGCCTTGGTGTCTTAAAGGACACGTATCACACGTGATTTACTTGGAGCGGTCACCTATGCAAAGTTGTATTCTTAAGGATTTTGGTAACATTGCAAGTAATACATTACTGTGTTAGAAAAATAACTTATTAAATATTCATATTCATGCTGAATTTTCAGTCCATGTGGTTTTTTTGTGTGTGTGTGTGTGTGTGTGGGGGGGGGGGGGGGGGGGGGTATACTATACATTGTGTTTGTGGTTAAAAGTAAAATATGGTATTGATCAACAATCCTCTTACACCCCGATGGGTACGTTATGATCAATGTATGCCCTGGATTAGAGAAAAGCTTCGACTGAATTATTGCTTGCACTGCAGTAGCTCTCATGAAATTTTGACAGTATCTGATGAACAGAGCAATGATTGTGCTGCACACAGACTGTCCTTCTCTCTTAAATTTTCAGCTGCATTTTCAAATGTGCAACTGTCCAAAAGGAGCAAATTAGCACTGGACCTCAGCAGTCTTTTGATTTGAAACCATCTCCTGGATTTCACTTCACTGTCGAGACAAACCAGGAGCTTGTTGCCACTGTTGTCCACAGAGTTATCCATCAGATTAACAAAGGGATCCAGCACTTGTGCTTGTTCTGTGCTGTCCCCTTTTTATGTGAGAGGGATTGTTAGAGGTCTGAATCTACAGACTGGAAACGCGTGATAGGCAAAGACCATTAGTAGTGCTGTTCTCAACAATCAAATCAAGAGCAGGAGACGTCTTCATCGGGGGCCCATTTCTGGGAAATGGGTTTAGATAAAATTCTGAGTTTGTTCACTCTGAGATGAGGGTAACTTCAGGCTTTTGTTCCCCAAAGAGAGTTAATTTAATCCCTGTGAGTTTTACCTGCTCAGTGGCAGGTTTTCTTCAGCAAACTGAGTTTCGCTCTGACTCTTCAACTCCTGCTGCACCTGAATCAGCTGCTTGACACTCCATTTCATTTCCTCATTCATAAAGTCGCTGTCAGAGCACACGGTGGAACGCATTCATTTGCAGAAGTTCATGTTTTACAAACATGTTCGCTTTTTTTTTTTTTTTTTTGGTGCTTAACATGACCACTTATGAATCAGCAGTCGGTGTAAGGACGGAGAAAGCAATTACATCACAGATTTATTATCAGAATAAAATCGAGTTTCCATCTTTCTAACTCTGTAACTCTGTGGACATTCAGGCAGCTGTCAGACTGTCAGCCAGTTCCTTTGCACTGGAAACATTTAATGTATCATTTGTCATTTTATAATCGGTCACGCTGATGGAAAAATGTCTGTCACAGTTGAGATCTTAGAAATGATGTGAATATTTGAGTGAAGATGAAGCAGAAATGACTTTACAATTCAAAATGTGAACTAAATGTATTTTAAAGGGACTTTTTAAATGCAGGCTGCAGACAGTCTGATTGTAATTTGATTACATTTCATGTTGGAATTTGTTCATAGACTGAGATTAAATGATGTCAAACAACAGTTTGAAAGTTCCAGTGTCTGAAATTCAGAGTCTGAATTTAGACATTCACTTGTACACTGTGAGATTTTGGCTGGATCAGACCCAGATCCAATTTGGATCTGGCCATTTCCCAGCTCGTCCCATCAGGATCCATTTTGGATCAATTCACAGCAGCTTATTTTGTCACGACACAATCTGCATCCTTCTGAAATTATACTGAAATCTCAAATCTAACTGACCAACATGTAGGCAGCTCTGTAAAAGCTTATAGCATGTTTGCTTTTACTGATAAAATTTTACATTCATTAAAGACTTGGAAAGCTTCCTGGCAGTTTTTGAGTTTAATGTGAGGCATTTACTATTACTGAACTCTTATTACTAACAGTAACTCAGTAAAACATCTGCACTAAGGCTGTAAAAGAGCCATTATCTAACAGTGAAGGCTGATATTAGATAAAATCATCAATGGTTACGCTGGGGAACATTAAAGGATAGTTTTTCTGTAAATCTCATTAAGCATTTCTTACCCGGTAATAGCAGAAATAATGAAATCCTCTGTTAAAATGAGGCTGTTAGAGTCCACCAGTACATTAAATGTTTACTGAACAATTATTGAAAGGATTAAATGGTCATAAACTGTTGGAAAAATATTTTTTTATTCAAAAGATAAAACTATTTTTAGGGCAGACCTCCTCCATATTCTTCATCTGGTTAGCTGATATCACAGGCCCATCAGGAAACTGCATCTTACTCTCTGTATTTTTATTTTCAGTTTCAGTTACACTCAGGTTACAGCTCCAAAATTAGATTGAAAAATCAAATGTAAAATTAATTATTCCATCTTCATCTAATGAAAAGTCCAGTTCATAGACAGTACAAAAAAAATTATATATTTTATATCAAATTTTTATGCTGTCTTATGTGATGGCAGAATTGACCAGCTAATTAAATTGATACCTTTCTCCCCTCCTGTTTTTTTTTTTTTTTTTTATTAAGATATCATGGTCCACACCGACTGCTCTTCATTTACTCGTTGCCATGGTGAATCCTAGTTTAGGAGCTCCACTTTCTTTCTCTACTCATGCACGCGCTTAACTCAGAGTTGATTGAACTAGCTCTGATCAGCCTTTCTGGAACTGGAAACTCAGAGTTGCCCATCTCAGATTTAATCAGCTCAGAGTTCATAGTCAGAGTTTGTTGAATGTGTTTGATGGAATAAGGGCCCTGGTGTGGAACTTAATGACTGAGAGAGAATATATTTCAGAGAAAATCAATATATATTACATCGCAGCAGTATTTTGTTCTTTTTGGCAGTTGTTTGCTGTAAAATAAGCTGTAAAATAAGCCTCAACTGTATTTTATCAAATTAAGTTTTTATAATTTTTGCCCATTTACACATTTTGCATTTTGCATTTTATGGCCTTAGTTTCTTTTGAGAGGTGCAGTAGTTGCTAGTTTGGGGCCTTTATGTGGAGTTTGCAAGTTCTCCCTCTGTCTGCATGGCTTCTCTCTGGGTATTCCTGCTTTCTCCCACAGTCCAAACACACGTTTAACTTTAATTGGTGGTTCTAAATTGGACGATGTGAACGTGAATGGTCGTTTGCATCTGGAAATATGTTAGAAAGAAGTGTCTTCGCTTTATTAATTCAAAAGTCAAACCAAAAATGTACATCTAGCAGAACTATATGGACAAAAGTACTGGGCCACCTACACATTGCACCTACAGGAGTTGCATGTCCATGGAAACCCATGCCAGAAGATCCCGGTGCACGGTTTTTGTGTTGATGTTAATGCCAGAAGTTTGCCACTTTGCAGCTGAGTTGCTGTAATTCCTAAGCGCTTCCACCTTGGAATAATGCCAGTTACACTTGATCTTGGAATATCTAGGAGGGATGAAATTTCACAGATGGACTTGTAATAGTGGCATCCTTTTACAGTACCACACTTTTTAGAATAACCCATTCTTTCACAAATGTTTGTAAAGGCAGACTGTATGGTTAGGTACTTGACTTTATACACCTGTGACAATGGGACTATAAACACCTGAATTCAAAGAATTAGAAATGTGACCCAGTGCATTTGTGCATATAGTGTACAAGAGGTTTCATTTGGCTGAATGTGAGTCACAATGTCTCTTCGGTCAAAACCAGAGAAAATCTATTTAGCATCAAGATGTTTCATCAGGCAGTTGTTATTCTTTTCTTTCTATTGTTTTGTTCAGCCTAGGTTGTCTGATTTTTTTTTTTTTTTTTTTGAAAACAGAAAAGATTTAGAGGACTGCCTGAAAGAGGGACTGCATTTATCACCATGAGCAGCCAGCCACTTTAGTCATTTGATCCATAGTAAATATTGATTAATGGAGCTTTAAAATGGCCACACTGAAGACTGTAACTCTAACCCTCGACTCGTTTACCCTACGAACCCTCAGCTGAACCAAGACGGCTGCATTTCTTGAATAGTGAAAATGACTTTAATCTTGCATCAGTATAAACATATATACATTTCTGTAAAATTAACAAATGGATGCATTTCTAAGATTAAAAAGTTAATGCTAGTTAATGTGATTATTGTAAGTGAAACACCCAGCAGATAGCACTGATCATACTATCACCAGTAATCACAGAAACCATAAAAAAACCTAATTAGTGATATGGAAAAAAGATATCACTCATTCCTATTGGATGTATTTGGCTCGGCGACATCACAGATGTGGCAGTGTCTGGACTGCGTCTGAAATATAATATAATAGTGATGAATTAATAATCATGTTGAAAATGTCATAAATAATGAGGGCCAAAGAGCAGTTTATGTTGAAAGTGGAGCCAAGCTGAGCAAGGGTGTGGCCCCCTTATGACTGCTGGTAGCAGCAGGCAAGGCGCCAAGCCACTATGAGATGTGATCTCAGAGGTCCCTCAGCAGACATAAAAAATAACGGGAATCCCTGGAGTGGGGCTCTGGAGGTAGCAGTGATGAGGAGGAGGGTTGTTGTTTGCGTGTGTGTCTGTGTGTGTGTTGGAAGGCGTGGTTTGTGGGGTTTGGGGCAGCCATGTCTTCCGCTTGGCTTCACCTGAGACAATGCGTCAGCCTGCCAGATTTGTGCCAAAGGGGAATAAGGGTGATGGTGACCTGTGAGGACTGAATATACTGCTTAAAAAAAGTATGTGTGTGTGTGTGTGTATATATACACACACACACATATATATATATATATATATATATATATATATATATATATATATATATATATATATATATATATATATATATATATATATATATATATATATATATATATATATATATATATATATATATGTATATATGTGTGTATATATATATATATATATATATATATATATATATATATGTGTATATATATATATATATATGTATATATATATGTATATGTATATATACATATATATATATATATATATATATATATATATATATATATATATATATATATATATAAAACTAACTTAACTCACAATAGTCTAACATAGGTCTAATGTAACATATAATGCAGGCTTTTTACAGTCTGGTGTTATTCATTTTAAGCCTCTTTCTTTATATTTACATATTTTGTCACTTTATTTTTATCCACTAATATTTTTCTTTCCTTCCTCCCATATCCAACCCCCTTTTCTAAGCAGCTCACTGTCAGTAGCCCTTTTTCCCCCTCTGTATGTTACCCTCTGGCTGCGGTTCGTCATGGTTCTGCCATGCTTCATTTCTTCATTAGAGGTTCTGACCATTTTGCAGAATAGATTTCAACTATCAGGGATCCCATGCTGGTCTGGACGGATGGACAGTCTAGACAGAAAAAAGTCTCTCAATTCACCTTCACACTGTGGACTGTCGCTACTGTGAGGGTGAGAATTCCACATGTATTGGTGGCAATGGGCGAAAATGTATCTGTGTGCCCACTCAAGAAATGAGGCATTCATCTCCCTCAGATATCTGTCAGCTGTGTCTGACATTATGGAGTTTTTCCTCCCATTTCGGGAGCGGTTAAATCATTTAGCATGATCTTGGCATTGTGAAATTTGTTTGATTTGATTTTACCTGTTGGACTGAGCCTATAAAGAAAACACGAGTAAATTTTACACAAATTACACTTGCTAGTTGCACTTCATATGACAGGAAGAGCCAGTGGTGGATGGGAATTACTGATTTGGTTATGCAGGAGAAGCAGGGCTTTAAGCAACTGGTTAAAAAGCTGCACACAAGATGCAACAGATGAGCAGTTATTTTCCACTTCAGAATTCCAGTGAAAACACAACCTGGGCTTCGTTTGGCTTATGCTATGTCACTGGATATAACACTGTGTCACTACTATTGCACTATAATGCTGCTGCTGCTGGCGCCTTGCTGTTTCACCTTGGGGGCCAGTCAATGGTATCAATTCCTTCATCCTCTAGGAACTGCCTGCATACTCTCGCTACATGAGGCCGGGCATTGTTGTTCACCAGGAGGAACCCAGGATGCACTGCACCAGTGTAGGGTCTGACAATGGGTGCATCAGGTTTCATCCCACTACTCAGTGGCAGTCAGGGTGTCGTTGCCTAGCCTGTAGAGGTCTGTGCATCCCTCTATGGATCTGCCTCCCCAGACCATCACTGACCCTCCACCAAACCGGTCATGCTGAACGATGTTACAGGCAGCGTAACGTTTTCCACAGCTTCTCCCGACCCTTTCACATCTGTCACATGTGCTCAGGATGAACCTGCTCTCATCTGTGAAAAACACAGGGTACCACTGGTGGACCTGCCAATTCTGGTATTCTATGGCAAATGCTAGTCGGGCTCGACTGCCAGGCAGTGAGCACAGGGCCCACTAGAGGATTTTGGGCCTTCAGGCCACCCTCATGAAGTCTGTTTCTGATTGTTTGGTCAGAGACATTCACACCAGTGGCTGCTGGAGGTCATTTTGGAGCTCTGGCTATGCTCATCCTGTTCCTTCTTGCACAGAGGAGCCGATACTGGTCCTGCTGATGGGTTAAGGACCTTCTACAGCCCTGTACAGCTCTCCTAGAGTACCTGCCTGTCTCCTGGAATCTCCTCCATGCTCTTGAAATTGTGCTGGTAGACAGCAAATCAATGGCACGTATTGATGTGTGATCCTGGAGGAGTTGGACTACCTGCGCAACCTCTGCAGAGTCCAGGTATCGCCTCATGTTACCAGTAGTGACACTGACCCTAGCCAAATGCAAAACTAGGGAAACCACCAGTCAGAAAAGATGAGGAGGGAAAAATGTCAGTGGCCTTCACCTGTAAAACTGTTCCTGTTTTTGGGGTTGTCTCATTGTTGCCCCTCTGGTGCACTTTTTGTTAATGTTATTAACACCAAAGCAGCTGAAGCTGATTAACAACCCTCTCTGCTACGTAACTGACAGATCAATATCCCAGAACTTTAATTGACATGATGCTTTACTCTGATTAAAAAGTGTTCCTTTACATTTTTTGAGTAGTGTATATAAAGAAGGAGAGGGCGAGAAATACATTTACAGTTGTTGTAGGAGGAAAAGATATAAATTTTACCTTTAATGTTATACTGCCTGAGGTTTTTACAGAATTAGATAAGGGATTGCTGTTTTCAGATGCACTCATATGCACTCAGATTTATACAGCCCCCCAATGGAAGAAGTTCCTCTCTCCCTTTCTCTCCTCTCAGTGCATATTACTATCCTCTTGTTGCTCGCAGCTCTGACAGCAAAATTGCTACTTTTGCTCCACTGGAGTCACATTGCTTTGCATCCCTTGGTACCTCTGTATCCTTATGACTATTTCTATCAGTCTTTTTTTTTTTTTTTTATGACCGATGTCTGTGGCGTTGCCGGGTTTTTGGAGTCCCCTGGCAGATGTGCTTGTGCAGTAGTTCTCTACAGTTTAAAAAGAACGCATCATTTAACCTCTTATGGCCCTCGCATTAACAGCGTACAGTAGCACTTATTTACTTTTCCACTGGTTTGAACAAACCAACTGAAACAACTCAGTTTCCCTCTTACTGTGTGATGTTAACTATTTCGGGGGCCTCAGCCAGCGCCCCATGTGTGCTGTCCCGCTAGCTTACAGTGATTGCTTGTTCTCCTTTCTGTTTTGTTCACAAGCAGACTGTTGGAATATACTGTCTGAGCTTGTGATACAGTCCAATGAACTTAAAAGGGATAACAGTTGCACCTCTTTTCTATTAAAAACCCATTAAAAGAAAAGCCCCAGTCTGCAAGAAGAAATGGTAGAACGCAGATGTGCCCTCCATTTTCAAAGACTGAATTGACAGACTTGAGTGGCTGGCAACCGCTACCCAACAGTCTGAGTTATGATAACTGCTACTCTTTTATGATTGCAGATGTTGGAAAAAACAAAGTGTTTTGGTCAACAGCTTTAGCCTTTTTTTGCTCACTGATTGAAACGGGACTCAAGAGAAATGCAGAAGCTTTTTTTTCAAGAGGAATAGCCAAAATTACCCTTGGACCTTGTCGGTGGTGTTAAAAATGTGTTTACATGAGACATCCAGAAGCACACAGAGCTGATATTGAAATATGCCTGCTCCGTTTACATAACTGTCAGGAGTTGTAACGGGAGATGAGAGTTTAATTTGGTTCTGCTTGCCAGAGGAATATGGGAATGAGAAGTGCACTTTGGGAATGTGGGGTCGGAGTGGACATGAAAAGGATGTGAATATGTTGGTTATGGTTGCAGCAGTTCAGTTTCACTCTGGAATGTGTTGTTGGTGTATTTATGCTCTCAGTAAGGCTAACAAAGCTAGCCACGGGACCCTTTGCAGGTCCCAAATGGTGTCCATAGCTCATACTGCAGTATAAATGATCTGTTTGTTTGTTTGTTTATTTCATAGCTTGTGTTTCAGCCCTAAAACAGACTGTTTTTCCATTACTATTCACAGAGATTTTGTAGTATGCACTGAGATATAACACATTGGGCCTATTGCTGCTTTAACAAGTGTAGTAGGCCAGAGCAAGTCTGCCTTTGGATTGTTTGTGCTTCCTTATGCCTTGTATTTAAAAGAAGTGTTTAATAAGGCAGTAGTAGATAATAAAACTATATTTCAATACTTCAAATGAGTGAAAATTGCTGTATACCTACAAAAATTAAAGCCCAGATGCCTTTTGATCAAAAGACAGATACAAGTTTGCAACAGGAGACGCATTATGAAGGGCTCACAAGTAAGCGTTTGTTTTGCCTCTCACTGCCCTTACTTCTGGCCTCCATTTAGTAGAGAAGTACATCATACTGTAAAGGAATTGTTGAGAACAAATGTCTTAAGTCTGATGTGCTCTGAAATAAAAAGCCCTACTGAGCAGGCTTCTAGGAAAATGGACTTGTCTCTCTGCAGCTGCTGTCTGTTATCCGACTAGATGTTGGGTAGAATTCCAACCCTGATGATGTATCCTTTATTCTTAAGCACTATCCACTTGTTTTATGCGTGTTCATTAGTGGTATTGGAAAGTCCCAGCTTCCTCATTTCTTAGTTTTTTTTCATATTTGTCAAACTTGCATGTTTCAGATCATCAAACAAATTGTAATATTGGACAAGGATAACTGAGAAAATACAAAATGCAGTTTTTAAATGATGATTTTATTTATTAAGGGAAATAAACTTTCTAAAATATTCTGTGGACTGATGAGACAAAAGCTGAACTCTTTGGAAGGTTTGAATCCGGTTACATTTTGCATAAAACTAACACAGCATTTCAAAAAAGCACATCATACTAACAGTCAAATATGGTGGTGGTAGTGTGATGGTCTGGGGCTGATTTGCTGCCTCAGGACCTGGACGACTTGTATTGATGGAATCATGAATTCTGCCCTGAAGCTCGAGCATGCTTGGGTTATGCTGGAGGACAATGATCCAAAACACAGTAGCAATAACTTTTCACCACACTGTATCTGAAGGAAGTGTCCCAGTGTCACAGCCTGCTACTTTCTCTTCATGCTAAAAGTAAGACATAGACTGCATTATATAAAGTATGATGTCTTGATAATGCTACTTAAACAGAGTGAAACCACTTCCCCTCACCATTGGCTGTTGGAATCTGTCTTCTGGCACAATCCTGCGTAACTGTGATGTTGTAGTTTTCCATAGAAATTACCAAAAAATGATCATGCATGAAACTGTGTAAAGTGCTGCAACCTGCTGTTGTTAGCTCTCCATCTATCAAAGAATATGCGCGTGTGGGTATCAGGACATGCATGCAGGTTTAAACACAGAAAAACATCTAAATGAATTGAATAATTTAGGAAATTGTCTCAGATAAAGCGTCTCCTTTATAAAACAGAAAACATGACAGTCTTGGACGGTACCTTGGAAAACAGATACGGCATTTTTTTGGGAAGATGATATTTGAAACACACAGGTCTACAAATTACAAGCTTTGTCCCGTTTCACAGAAATTATTTCACATTTCTTTTTATAGTTGTTAATCTTAAAGCAAATTACAGAGACTGCAACAAGCTTTCATCATCGCCCTCAGAAACCAAATGAATGGAAATCAGACACTAATGGGCGATTTTGTTTTTTTGTACTATATAAACATTCTTAGCTGAGTATATATTTGAGTAATGGCTGCACTTAAGCCATATTACGCTGGTTCACCAATAAAGATTTCTGAATGCTTTTCTTATTTTACTTACCCGTATATTACTACTGTAGTTTTTCTCATGCTTAGCTACTCAGATGTGATTACACTAAGTAAAATTTAAGATATTTGTGAACTAAATGACATATTTCTCTTATGTGTGATATAACAGTCTGTAAAGATTTAACTTTAACTGTAAAGATGGAAGAATGAGGGCCATTGTTCCTGTACTATTCACATTACTAGCTGATAGGGCAGGAGAAGCTTGTACAGCAGCAAATTCCTCAGTGCTGAATTGATGTTTTTCCACATCTGCTCATCAGCACATTCAACACATCTATTTTCAGACTTGTTCATTTTTCAAGGAACATGGTAACTGCTTGAGTGATTTCATGTGAAAGGCCCTGGCAGTTCTGTTTTAATTATGACTTGCATTCACTTGTCAGACAGACATTTTGAGAAATGAAGGATTGCAAGTGCCATTAGTGTTCTCCTATTGTTTGATAGGCTTTTCCATCTCATATTAGCTTTTAAGATTTAAGTGATATATAAAATACAAAAAGCTGATATAAATCATAGAAAACCGCAGGAAATAAAATGGTATATGTGACATAAGTACACATAAAGGGACATCATTACAGCACTTATCCAGGGTACAAGAGCTCTACTGACTTAAAAGCTTAGAACAACTTGCCCCCGGCCATGTCCTTTCAGTGACTTTATCCATTCTCAGATAGTTTAGAGAAGAATGCAAGTAAATATATATAACTTGACTAAAATACTTCTGCAAGACGTTTCTGAGGTGACACCCTTTGCAGCTATTGTAGACTGAACTAAAATTGTGTATCTAGGTTACCAAATTCCATTCGCTTTTTAAAGATTGCAGATACCAGTCTTGACATTTAAATTGCCAGAGATCCAGGGGAGTTAGTCCTGGGCTGCTGGACTGAACTGGAGTGGGATGAAGCCTGGACCTGGCATTGATTAGTGTGCTTGTTCTCCCAAATGTAAACAATGAGGCTGAAGGAGCGTGACAGGACAGTTATGTTGTAGGCTCACTTTCCCATTCACCACAGCGCCGTTTCCTTTCAGTTACTATTGTACCGCACCCTGAGCTTATCTACACACTTTACGACTGACTAAATTAAGGTGATTACCTGTAACGGGATTCACTTTTGTCACTGCAGCTTCTTCCCTCACACTCCGCAGAACAAATATTGTCGAGTGAAGCGCTGGAGACGAGCAGATTGTGAGGACTTGATTCTTAATTTAATTACTGATATATTTGTTGTGTTTATTTTTGCTGCTGCTCCTCCTCTCCCATCTCCCCTTCTCTACTACTCTACCGCCTGACTCCAAACCAAAGTGGCTATTAGACATTGATGGTAGTTTAAAGGCCTGGAATCAAGCTATAATATGAAAGTATTCCTTCTCAGCTCTTTGAACTATTTAACCTCTGGGTAAAAAGATAATTGTAATGCTGTAACGCATTTATCTTAAAAGTTGCAGATTTAAAAAGGAAAAAAAAATGACCAAAAAGTGGTAAATGAATATGTATGATTCATTTTAGAACATTTGGCAGTAATAGAAAAGAACTGAGAATTTGTCTTGGGTGAATCATGCATGTATGAAATCACGGGGTTATCTAAGGTAAGTTGGAATCCTATCTCTGGAATGTTCCATGACTCACCTTCCCTGCGCAGGGATCCTCTTCTCCCCAGAGAATTTGGCGGTGAAAGCTGGCCAGGTCCAACTTTTCAAGGCCATTATCAAGACCACTACCGCATCACTACCTTCATCCACACTTCATTCCCTTAAGTGTGATTGATGGGAAAGTCCTGCCTGGCCTAGCATCATGTTATGGCATACAGCCAGGGGCAAGGACTCCAGAGAGAGAGAGAGACAGATGAGAGGAAGGGGGCAGAGGATTTGAACTTTATCGTTGCCACCGCAAATCAGTGTGAGCAGAGTTTACACCTTACACAATACATGAGTGCAAAGTTGTCACCCTTGACAACATGACGCAGTGCCAGCCAAGGCTATAATAGCTCAGGGACACTGGGACAGGAGTGGCTTACCTCTGCCAAGTAAATGGATATATTTAAAGAAATATAGTTAAAATGTAAAGTAAAACATGATATGAATTTTAAATTTCAAGCAGTGACCATTACAGTTGCACAGATTTCCTGATAAATTTATGTATTGTGTGCAGAACCACAAGACCCTGTCCAAATCCAGCTGTTTGAAGTATTACATTCACCAAGGCCTGTACTTAAGTGCTGTTTTAAGATAACTGTGTTTGAGAATTTCCATTTTAGAATTATACTTCATACTGTCCCAGTATAATTAGCAGCCATTACTACATACATACAGCATTTTGGCCACTGCCATGTTGTATTTATTTGGGAGCAGAAGTTCCTGCGAGCAAGTTTGCTGCATCCATAGATTATGTGGGTGCAACACACAGACACAGATGCCTTCTAAATTAGCGCTAAATAATATACAAATAAGATAAAGCACAGAACTCTTGTATTGGTAAAACAGTACAATACAGTACTCACCCAGTATAAGTTACTTTTCAGAAAGTGCTCTAAAAGGCATCATCACTAAAAACCTGGTTGAAAGATCCAGTTTAGTGACATCAAGCTGCTACAGTATAGCTGCCTGTGTTGGCATCCATCTGTCACTCAAAGTGGTCATGTCCCCAGTAATAACAACTTAATAGATTTATATTGGTGAGATTTAAATAAAACAACTCCCATTTTTATTATACCTGGTTGTTAACAGATATTTCTGCTACAAAATTAGTAATTTTAATGGGACTGACTATAGTGGTCATTGTCCAATAACATGTTGTTTTTGGAACTAAGCACTGGCTTTATTTTTCAGCCCCAGAGACTCCCTGTTATTATGTTCTTAGTCTGCTATTAGCATTTATGCAAGATGCCCTTTATAATTTTTATTTGCACACAGTGTCTGATAGCAAGAGTAATTTAGAGTAAAAACATTAGCAACTGTATATCAAAGCATTTTTCCCCTTAAAAAGCATCAATAATAATAATTCCATAATGATGCTAAAACATTTGAGCTTTTAATGTAAAAAGGCTACAGAACTCTTGTGTCTGTACATGTTCTGTTTGTATGCTGTAACATTTAGTTCCCTTCCTGGACACTTGTTTAGTCCAAAGTTGAACATGCAAACTTCACACAGAAAGGTAAAATATGTCATTGTTGTAGCACAGTGTAACTTGTTGGCCTTGTTTAAAGTTTGGGGTGTTCGATTTCAATAAGCTCAGCACAAGACTTTTACACCAGCAGCAAGTAATTGAAAACACTTTTCGAGGTCATGCTCCGTATAGATCGGAGGAGTAATTCTAGCCAGCCAAGATGGCAGAAACAGAAGTCAATGGGTGTTGTTGCCCTCTTAGTGTGGAGTTCATTGCTGAAGATCAGAAAGGAGAAGAATGACAAAGCAGGGAACCCAAGGAGACTTCAGACTCTTAACCCATCCCCTGCTGCTCTGGTTTGAAAAAGAATCAGAGGAGTTTATGCTGTACATGCTGAAGTGTCCACAACAGCAAATGTGGAAAACCTCTTTTTGATTTTTTTTTTAAGTTAACTAAACTGTTAAAGTGTCTCTCTCTTTTTGTTCTGTTAAACTGGAATAATATGCAAAGGTCACACTGCACAGGCGCCAAAAAGATTTTCAGTTATTCTAGTCCTGTTTAGAGCTAATACAGCTAACGATAAACTGGAATTACTGCAGCTTAATTATCATTTCAGTTGTCATGTAGCGGAATAACTAATAAATAAAAATAATAGCTGAGTCAGATTATTCTTAAAGTGCATTTTTGAGATCTACATGCAGGACATCCCTGTGTAAACTGTATTGGGTGCTTAGATAGTAATATAACTGCCTTTTTTCTATTTTTTATTGTGTGTAGCTACATTGTGTCTCCCTTACTGCTTGTGTTCCTTTACCAATCATCAACATTTTGTTCTCTGATTAACTGATAAGAAAAATCTCACTGATAAAAATAATGACCAAAACTACACAAATATGACCCAAAATGTAATTAGAATCCATCTTTCATTTGTTTTAAAGACTCACAAAATTACTTATGAATTTTAATTTAACTCCTTTGTTTTTATCTGTTTGTTGAACAGCCTGTTCTGTTTTGTTTTCTTAATTTTATGCCTGTCATAGTCATTTTTATGGCCTGTTAGTTTGATTATATGCTGTGTGTCTTCTTGCGAAGTGACAGAGTACACAAAAAGGCACAGTGCAAACACAATTCGTAATAACTTTATTAAAGGCAGATAAAATATGATTGCTTAACAAAGCCAGATTCCCGTGGGCTTCGCCCCCAAAAAATCCTGCGCCGAAGCTTCAGTTTTAATACCTCCGTAGTAACTTTTTATTTCCTTTTCATCTCCATCCAAAGAACATAGTTTATTTTGGCCGTGTGTATATTCTCATATGAAATGTTTAAAAAAATGAAAAAGTAAATCCTCTTGGGTTGCCTGCAGTTAATTCTGCCGGTGACAGTGAAGTGGAGATCAATAAAAAAACGAGTAAACGCAGAGAGTATCTGCCATCTGCCTTACAAAGTCAACTTCAGTGTATTTTTGCTTGGTCAAGCTCTGACCACATGATCTCTGGAGAGAGGGATTACAGGAGAACTAAGCTCCAGATTTTTTTTTTTCCATCTTCCATGGCTCTAATTAATCAGGGCAAGGTTCTACCAAGGGGCTTAGCTGGCCTCTTGTCAATTTGCAGCTATCAGCTTGCTTACACAGGCCTCAGCAGCACCCACTGAGTTGCCATCAACAGTAGATAGCAACCTATAATGAGGAAAACCTTTCATAAGCTGATGAGATGCTGAGCAAATAAAACACAGCCGATGAAGAATAGTGGTTACAAAAGGGCATATAGCAATTTTTACCTTTGAGTGGATTCAGTGAGTGGTATAATGAGAGAAATGGCTCTTACATAGGCATTTAAGTCATACAAATACCTCTCGGTCCTGGTAAATTCACACTTTTTTTTCACGTTTTTAATGTCCTAGTGGTTTTGAAAAGCTATTCTAAATCTTCATTATTTATAAGTTGTTCAAAATATAAAAAAGCATTCTCAAGCAAAATGTCAATGTCTTAGGTGTATTTAATAAAACCAGTATGAAGTAGAAGACCTTTAAAATAACAAAATCCAAAATGGCAGTATCACACCTGACCAGGCTGTTTTTAATATGCAGATTCATTTTTTTTCTTTTATTAATTGTGGATAATTGGTAGCTTTTGTTTCTGCCGTCACCAATGTAAGTAAAACCAGTCTCTCAAAGTTATTAAATATTTATAGCCACTTGTTCTCACTTACGGTGGTTCACTTTTCTCTGTGGACATTTGCCAAGCATTATGAAAAGCCTCATTACTTTTGCCACTTAAAAGGGCCCATTTAGCTCATTAATAGTCCATTAATTGTTTCTTTTTAGTAGGGCTTCAAGCTAGAGCCAAAGAACTGTCAGCCATGCCCTATTTCTATTATCAGTTAGAGAACAGTGCTGTAGAGCTGAGTCAAGTCATAATGCACACTTGTTAATGTTAAGTGTGATAAGTCTAAAGTCCACCCCAAGTCAGGGGATGCTGTCACTGTATAGGTACAGTATGTTGTAGAGCAGTCACTTCAACAAATTATTGAAGCTCAAAGATCAACATTTTATGTTAATGTGAGGCATTTAAAAAATGCAGCCCTACTGTAAATGTATTATTATTAATTAGTGCCAATGATACATCAGCTTCCAAAAGGCAGACATCTTTTCATCCTTGATACTTAGAGATCTGTGTTCATATGAGTATTTTGTTCTTTTCTGTGGCATTTTTGTCTTTACTAGAGAGCCACAGGAGAGGTTTGATCAGGAAAGGCTTAAACTGGAGACTAAGAATGGCAACTGTATCTGTGGTGTTTTAATAAAATGAAAACACATCCAGCTAGTAGCTAATTTGGTTAATGGGTCTTTGTCCAAAGAATTATGAAATGCAGTTAAAACCAAAGTATTAGCCTCATTTTCATACAGCGCCCTCACTGACATCAAGGTATCCATCATCCATCCATCCGTCATCCATCCTTCCGTCCCTGTGTCCCTCTGTCCGTCCGTCCATCTATCCACCCATCCATCCCTCCCTCCGTCAGTTCATCCATCCATCCATCCATCCATCCATCCATCCTTCCGTCCCTGTGTCCCTCTGTCCGTCCATCCATCTATCCATCCATCCATCCATCCATCCATCCATCCATCCATCCATCCATCCATCTGTCCCTCCCTCCATCAGTTCATCCATCCATCCATCCGTCCCTCCCTCCGTCAGTTCATCCATCCATCCATCCATCCTTCCGTCCCTCTGTCCGTCCGTCCGTCCATCCATCCATCCATCCATCCATCCATCTGGCCCTCCCTCCTCTAGTACACAGTCCCTCCCATACAACTGAGAATATATTACCGTGGCGCGTGGCTTCAAATGAGCTGTGGGCTGTGACAGCTCATTGCAAATGTTAAATCAAACGGTACATGTTTTCTTTGGCATCCTCCACCTTACGGCTATAGCTCTATTGACAGTCTGGTAGTATGTTTCAGATTTACTGGTTCATGTCCAGCCAGCCCTTTTGTTTACAGTATTTTAGATTGCAGGAACTGAGGCAAGGGACATCTGTAAGCAATTGAGACAAAAGCAGATCAGGAGCTGAAAGCAAGTGCTGCTGATATTAGGCTGTTTTTCCTGCTATAGCCCTTTTTTCCCACAAGGAGTGTGCTAAGAGCTAGCAACACTTATTGGGGTTTTTACTGCTACCAAATACAAATTAACAGGCCGCTGAAGTGCTGAATATTCATGTTCATATGTAGATCTGCCATCCTTACATCTTTAAGAGCTGTCACAATGTTCATACAAGGGGAAACTAGAGCTAATACTCTTGCTAGTAACAGCATTTAATTATACATTTTCTAATTAAAAGCAGTGGAAGCAGATGTATACTGAGAGGCCTTGTGGCAGACATATTCATCAAATCACAGCGGTGCTCATTTCCAGATTTTTATTTTTTATTTTTGCTTCTCAGTCTCTGCCACTTAGCTGTTCAATCATCTTTTCTAAAATGTGGCAATGTGATAAAATCTGTTAAATGCCCATAAATACTGCAAACAAACCCACAACAACAACAACTTTTTAGGCCAAGAAGATATAAAATGTTAAAATGTGAATTGTGAAAAAAACCCCACGATCTTCCAGGTGTCCTCACCAACCCCCGTCACAAGCAGGTGTATTATTTGGTGTCCCTCTCCTATCATTGCCAACGTGCATTGCTGAGATTTGGAAGAAATTTAGAGAGATGCATTAGCTGTCAAAGCTTTGCAGACTGGCAGGAAGCTCTATCTGTTTACCGGCCAGCTGGAAATGAAGAAAGCAAGGTTGTGATTAAGTCTGTCTATGAGGTAGAAGGCATGAGATAGTTTAGACATGATAAGCCAAGGGACCCAAGCGTTGTGGTGTACCAGATGGATACAGATATTGCGAGAGGCTTAAGGCAGCAAAGAAAGATGAAAGGATTATACCAACCAATCTTTCTGTCAATAAGTGGTTGGGGAGGCTACAAAAATTTACCTACAGCAGCGCTTCCAAGAGGCAGAAGCATACGCAGCAATTTAATTTTCAGTTGGTGGAGATCTGTCAAACGAGTTCCTGTTGCAGTTTTTGTCTCAAAATTATCATTTGCTGCCACTGTTTGCCTTTCTGTGACCTCAAATGATAAGCAGGACATTTAAAAGATAAAGCAGTAAACAGTAAGTAACCTTCCAGGTATTTTTCACACCTGCAGTGACCTGGGAAAGAAAATTAAAATTCCCGAACATTAACAGGGTAAAAGCACAAAAGCACAACACACATCTTTAAGCTCTTTTTGCTTTTTTTTTTTTTTTTTCCCCTGTGTGATCCTGCATAATTATATAGATTGCTCAGGGGATCAGTTACTTGAGTTCTGCTATCAGCAAATGGAATGCAAGATTTTCCGCATGCCAGAGATTAAATGACCAAATTCACACTAACCTTGCAAAGGAATATTTGTCAAACCTTCTTTAAAACACACCTTCCAGAAGCGGTTACAAAGTTTCCACTGAACTATTTTATTGAGAAATATACTGGATGGCACAGGGGAATCTTAGGAAAGACATTCTGCATTCCCACTGTGATTAATTTGTGATGGGAAAATCCAGTGTCCTGTTTCATTGTGTTTGTACATATGATTTTTTTTATTGTTTATATTTGTAGCTCCTGTAAGGGTAACAGGTGGTGTGTCACTGTGAAACCAGCTGTAACAGAGCCAGTGACTTTGTACCTTTAGAGCAACATGTCATTAAATTTGACAGGTGTATTGGAAATTATATTAAACCAGGGATTTGGAGCCATCACTCACCAGTTCCTGACAGGTTACTGATGAGAATCACAACTATTTCCTGTCCTACCCCACAGGGATATGTTTCTTAGGAGGAACGGGTAGCGCAGAGTGATTGTGAAAGTGGCATTGACAAAGGGCATTTGTTTCTGCTCTTGAAAACAAGTATTAAGGGGGCATGTAAGACATCTCCTTTGTTATTTGGACCAGTGCTGCCTTTAGCTGTGCAGTGAAAGTGTAGTTTGTGACCACATTTATTAAACAGGAAACACACTGTTGTCTCATTGCTGCCTTCGAAATACTAATAACATCTGAAAGGAGTGTGGTAGTTTATTTTCCAACGTTATTCATTTCCTGAACGTCCCGTAACTTCCCAAAGAAAATAATCGAAAGAGCAGGAAAACGCAGCACTTCTTAAATGCATCAGCTTACATTGAAAACAGGCTTATCTGCTACCTCCGTGTTTGCAAACACAGCTGGAGTGTTGTTGTTTTTTTTAGAACTTGACTTGCTTTCCTTATAATCCTATTATGTAACACAAGAACATTATTTGTTATTTATGTCACAAAACAATAACCTTGAGGATAGCTTGTACTATAGATTAAAATGGTTGTACAACAAGGAGATTTGCCTGTACCTAAAATATTTTCTTATGATTTTTGTATCAGTTTTCCTTTGAGTAGTCTATAAGAAAAATACCAATCAGACATTTCATTTACTTCAATTAATAATTGATCTTTTTTTCTTTTTTTTGGCAGGACTGCCTCTTCATTGTCAATTCATTTATTGTTCATTTCTTCCAGTAATGTGATCCAATTCAATTCAATTTTATTTATACAGCGCCAAATCACAACAAACAGTCGCCTCAAGGTGCTTTATATTGTAAGGTAAAGACCCTACAATACAATCCAGTAATATCAAGACTGTAAGGCTTCCTGTAGAAGGGATGGTCCTGCAGTGCTTGGTGCATAGTCATGAGTTTGGATTGCAGATTGTTGTTTTGTTTTTTTGGTGGTGGTGGTGGGGTTGCAGCAATATTTTCCTGACTCCATCAAATATAGCCTTAACATTGTTTCTGAACAGCTTGATAAATGAGGATATTTCTGAGAACCATCCTATCTGAATCTGTATCTAGACCTTTGCTGGTGCATGTTCTAATGTTAAAGATAAGTTACGCCCCCGCAGTCTTCAGAGCATTTATCGGAAGACACAGGGGTCAGTGCCCTTATAAGAGACACTAATTATGTTACAATTGAATTCACTGCCATACAGGACAAAAGACAGAAGCAGAGATAATAGAGGCTCCGATTACACATCTGGCAGTCTGGGATATAATGAGATTGCCTAGGTATGAGTTGATTATACTGTTTTATTGATTAAAAAAAAATCCAAAATCTCTAAGGGGTTTGAGGTTGGGAGTTTTGAAAGTGATTTCATAATACAAACACATGCACATTAGAGCGATATCCTCATCCCCCAAAGAGCAGCACGCAGCAGGTCTGTTAGATCAAAAGATTATAAAGGACATCTGAGACATGGAAATTAGGAAGTAGTTTAAGGGTATCTTACCTGTGTTTGATGAACTATGTTTGATTATGAATCATCGTGGCTGTGAGCACTGTTGACTCTGTAGCGTTAAAAAAAGGTTTACAGCTACATCGGCCGCCACCACCACCACCACCCCCCCACGTCAAAAGCAGAAACCTCGAGAGATTGAGCCCACATGTTCCTGAATACTTAACTACCACTTAGCTACTTTGTTGTATTTTGTGTGAGCTTGCAAATTCTGGTGTTTTCTTGTGCAGATGTTAAATTATATTCATCCGTCTATTTTCTCAACCACTTTTCTAATGGAGCCTTTTCTAGCTTACAGCACTTCATTATTTCTGATATTCTCTGAAGTCTCACACAGAAAAAAAAAAAAACTGACCCAGGAGATGCTGACAGGACAAATTACATTTGTCCTGTCAAATTAGAGTGGAAGCTATGATTGTTAGTTTCACAAAGCAGATGAAAAGCACTTACCAGTTTGTGTTCATGTTAATAGCTTCCAAGGGAGCGAGAGAGATGGGTCACTGTGATACAAATAGTTATTCGACACATTTGCACTCCCGCTCTCACTGATACTCAGTCGGGACCCGTCTCATCACATTTTAATGCATCGAAGACCCCTCAGCTGTGCTGTGCAAAGTCACTGCTAACAACATTAAAATTAACACAAAGAAATGGGTTGATTTGTCTAATGCATCTATATGGTTAACACATATAACTAAGCTTGCAGGGCCAGGTCCTGTTAGCAAAACGGATGCTTGGTTAGCGTCTGATGAAAGCTGTAGCTAGCTAGCTTCTTCTAGCTGCAGTAGGAAAATGATAGGAAAATGTTTACAAATGTAATAATCCACTCAAGCGAGCACTAGGATTGTTTTCTTATCGACTTCTGTGCAGTCTGATCTCTTTTTGCAACCGGTGGCTGTTTGAGAGATTCGGTTTTCAGAACTTTTCATATGGGGATACAGCCTTAATTTAAAGAGAACGTTTAAGGTGTCAAAAAGTGATCCAATTGAACAATTTAAATTGTAACCAGGCAGAGCTTGAACTGATTCCCTCAGTACTTGTGCTTTGTTTATTAAAACCCCCTAATACCCCCAAAAACATCAGATATGGTTTTGTTTGAACAACACTCAGCGTGGGTGTTTGACAGACTGCACTGTCCCCTCCTGAGTTATCGCTGCAAGCTCATTAGAGGAAAAGTCGATTGGCTGTGTGCACAACTGTTTTGATAATTGCGAGTATAATTTAAGCATTGGAAATTGGCCTCTCTGTCTAAAAACTCATCATTAATTTTGATTGAATGTGAAACATTAATGAAAGAGAAATGCTGTGCAAATTAAGTTAGCGTATTCCTTTATAGTTTCAAACAGCGCGCTGCAAACTGCATGACAGCGCACTTTCTTTGCTCTTCCAAGTTCTAAACAGTACTGACTGAATGGCATTAACAGCAGCATAGTATTTGGCATTTTCATGTTTAGCTATTTACTTCTAAATTATTGGCACAGCAATGAAAGACTCCGAATAACTTTGTATCTAAACAATACTTGCAATGAATTCCAAACCTGAAGAGTGTTTCACATGCTGTAAGCAGGACCATGAAGGGATCAAAAAATGCTAAAAAGTCAATGGATTGCAACAATGTGTGAAGCACTGGGAAATTTCTATAATGGAAAGAACTTAATAAATTGCATGAAAAATATGTCAGTTTACTTCTGAGAAACATCAATATTTAATAATAGGCAATGTGCTGCCTGCTCAGCACATCTCTCATAAGATCTTTTTTACTCGCCCTACCCGCAGACAGCTCTCAGGTGTTGGACTTACGGGCTCGTTTTCAGGCTGTATTCAGTGCTATCAGACACAAAGCAGCTCTGCTCGTGACTGCTTACTTGCTTCTACCTTAGCATAGGACAGAAATCTACGTGACTTCTCTTATTGATTTCCAAGCCTCTGTGAGCTGTACTTAAAAGGGCTTGTTGTTTGTATCTCTCCCACGCCTCAGTATAGTGTGTGCAGGCTAAATTATGATTTGCTATCTTTGCACATATGCATTCACGAGTAACATGTAGGAGTGAGAACAATCTTTAGGCACAGTATGAGAAGTAAACAGAAAGCTTTTCAGTGTAGCTGTGTTTACTGTTAGACTGACTGCCAGGCACCCTAAAACTGAAAACACTCGAGGGGCTACGACCTAAGCACCATTAGTTTCACTGTCTTGTTCTTTGATTTCTACATGTGGTTTTGGTGTATGCTTACATATTTGTTACGGCTCAGAAAGAGAGGGGTGGCATGTTGTGTAAGAACAGGTTATATAGTGATGGTATATAATGTGGTAAGACCTTGTCTTGAAGGTGTTTGGTACAAAGTCAGTAGCTTTGTTGGAGGAGTCTTAAAAAAAGTTTGTGGTCTTAATGCTTCTCAGCCAGTGCTTAAGCCTGTTATCTGTGCCTGTGCGCTCTGCCACTGGCACACTCTGCTCTGTTGTGCTTGTTTTCTGCTGTCAGCTTGGACAACACCACAGACTTGGAGCTGTATGGAGCAGACATGGTGTTGACTCCTTTAAATTACAAGCAAGCAAAGCCAAAGGCTTTTTTCTTTATTGTTGTCAGAGCAGCAGCAGTTCAAATGAAGAATCTGTTCCATCTCTTTTGATTTATTTGCTTGGGATTTCCAACTTAGACAGGCAGATCTCACTCATGACCAGCTGCTATAAGCACAAAGTCTTGCTTATGGCAAGAGCAGGAAGCAGATTACCTTGAGTGTGTGAAATCAACGCTCTGATAAAGAGATCAAGCAGACAAAAGAGGGAGTAACGAACCTCATTCATTCATTTTTACTTCTGATAAATTTTTTCAGCTCATGTGGTCGAAGGACTGATGAACTGGATGATGGAAAAGTGTACATCATTTATACATATTTTATACAAAAGAAATGCACGTGGCATCTGTTGTATTTCCTTTGGGAAACTGCAGTTGCATCATGGCTCCCCTTTAACCCTTTGGTGAATGTTCTGATGCGTTCATTAGTTATGGCAGTACTCTAATCTATCTGCTGTAATTACCTCTGTGATGCCACTGATATCGGGTTTCCAAAAGTGTACATATGCTAGGGAATAATGTTGCATGTTGCATTTCATATAATACAGATGGCAATTGATCTTGAGGATTACAGTGTCAGATGGCTTTGCTTACTACCTGCTCCCCTGCACTGTAAAGAGATACAGAGAGAGTTCATCTTTTCCTTCCTACTCCGCTAAAGCCTTAACTGTCTCAGATGTCTCTGTGTTATTTTGGTAATATAAGAAATGCATGTTTGAATGAATAATCTTATTAGCTTCATTGGTGGGTCAACCCCCAGGCCATCTTGAATTGTATGTTTGACAAGGTCATGATCTTGTCTGCTGACTGCAGTTTACAGTGAGGTGTTTTTTTTGTTTTTTTTTAACAGAAAAAATAGTTGCTTAATAAAAGGATGTACAGTATGAGTGGTTCCCTGCTGTGTGGTTGTTGACAGAAGGATGGCTTTTGAACAGTATGTTTCTGTGTTACCTAGTTCTTTTTGGGCTGCTGCACAGCCAAGTTTTAGATTGCAAGCTGACCACAATTATTTGAAATACTCTACGTTGCAACCCATGATTTTTTTTTTCCTAAGAGGCTGGGTACGATTCAGAAATATTTACTGATTTATTTATTTGCGCTGACAGGAAATCATTTTGGTTCTCAGGTTCAGAGGAGCCCACACATTACTTTGCCAGCAGTGAAAGCAGAAACTGATAGAGCTCAGATGGCTCAAATGGCACACAACCCTCTCCTCCCTGATGTTCTGTACGTTTATCTTGTAGAGTAAGACTCGCCATCAGCACATGAGAAACGGCGGGAAGAGTCCATGCTGGCAGCACTAAGATCATCTGACATCAACTGACTTCAGCTGAACTTTTGATACCAAGTCTGAGTAATCTTCTCACGTGTCGGGATTTTTTTTTTTTTTTGCGGAATCGTGAATTTCCCTCTTCGGTCTTTCTTCACGAAGTGTGAGATTAGGAATGTTGACAGGTCAGGTAATCTAGTAAGATCAGAGTTTCTAATGGGTTATTACAGTCAGTAATAAGAGGTTCAGCCATGTATCTTTAAGCTGACAGTTTAATCGGTTTTCAGGAGTCCACACAATAGTTTGCCAGCAGTGAAAGCAGAAACTGATAAAACCAACAATTGTTCAGATTTCTCAAACAGCACAGATCACTCTCCCCCCGATGCATTTGTCATCAATATTAGATTATCAAAGATATATTAGTTAGCGTTTAAACTGCAGGCAAGTCATCTACTCCAAAGGCACATGTGAAAGGTTTCCTGCCAGTGGTGTTAGCTCTGTGATGTACTGGAGACCTGTCAGTCCAACCTATTCAGTTCATAGTGCGCACCACCTCCCACCCAGTGTCAGCTGGGATAAGCTCCCCCATGCTTACAGAGAGGATGTGTGCTTATTTAACACTCGCGCACACACATGCACACACACACATTCTTACCATTACATTAGTAACACTGTTGCATTAAGAGATCCTTTATTACTGTACAGTATTATCATTATTGTTTTCTACCTTTCATGTGTACACAACATGGAATAGCCCAATCTTCCATTTAAGAGTGTGTCTGTCATCGATGTAAAACGTGAAGTTGTGTATAAACAGATTTAACCTTTTTTGTGCACTCATGAGGGTGCGCAGAGAATTTATATGTGAGAAAGTGAGCCGCTAACCTGGCTTTGTGTGGCACATTTTAGGCTGTTGATTATGCTGAACCTCATTTAATACATTAAATCTGAGTGACTAACAGGGACCTTGTGTCATTTGGGTAAACTTCCGCTGACTGGTGTCACCAGATTGCAAAAGATTTGTGGTACCCTCCCTTTGCACTATTGCCTGACTTTTTACAAGAATATCATTTAAGGGGTTTAAGAGCACCTGCAGATCAAATGGTTGATAAATGCCATCTCTAAATTCCACTTTCAGGATGCTTCTAAGTGCTGCTGCCAATGTGTAATCAAAGCTACGTGCGGGCTCTTATTAAGGCATTTTACTTTGAATATCAGTGACCTTTCCAGCCTTTTTCTTGCACTCTTATTGCCTCAAAGTTACTTTTTCACTCTCTTCTTTGCCCTTTGCCAACCCCTTTTCTTTAGCACTCAAGAGGGCTGAGATGATTGCTACTTTAGAAAGTGGTCCTTTTACCAAAGAAAAAGAACAGCAGTGCTTTTCTTCAGGTAGATTAATAAGCTGACCTTGGTACTAGCTTCCCACAGCCTTTTCACTTGTGCAAAATTGACATGATTTGATGACATAAATGAAGAAGTGATTTCGACTTGAGGAAATGGTGTGAGAGGTGAAACCCAGTATGATAATTTCCCCCCAAAAGACCTTGTAGAATCCTGACCGCTGAGGAAGGCAGAAGAGAAAAAGCAAATATATGTGCCTAAAGCCCGGTGCAAGGCCCTTATTATAGTGTGATCTCAGTAGTAAAAGGCTGTGATGTAACCTGAGACAGTGTTAATCCTTAAAGCTGACGTAAATTAAACAAGCAAACACGCCGAGCAGCAGGGGGTTTAGTAGTCAGGAAAACACTACAGATCTGACAACATACCATTCAGTGTTATTTTTAATAAAGTACACCTTGATCATTCAACAAAATGCCGTGTGCTACCATGCCCTTGTCATGTGCCATTATCATTAGTGCAAAAACACGATCAAACCTGCACAGGGTAACAGTGGGAAAGAGTCAGGACTACAAGTCACCCTCCAACTACGACTTTCTTTGAAGGGCAGCTGAAAATAATTGAGTACTTTTTTCACTCTTCGGGAAATGGTTTAGTTATATGTAAAGCTGCACTGCTCAAAGGCTTCTCGGCTTCATTCACCTTACATTGAAACGCTTTTCATGTTTGGCTGGTGTGTTTTCACTGTTTGAAAATTGCTTACAAGGTAACTAATTCTTCTCTTCTCTCCCTTTCTCCCACCGCTGCTTCTTTGGATCACTTGCTGATATCGTGTCATATTATCTTCAATAGGTAAGTCATTTGAATGTTTTCACTTTGGCCTTTTTTTGGGGGGGGGGGGGGGGGGGGGGCTGTGTTTTAACACAGGGTAAAAATAATAGACATTCTTTATCCAGCTGAGGCTGCATGTCTGTGATAGCGTTCTTCTTCTCTGGTGGATGTAAAGACGGTGATTGTGGGGTTATTCTGTCATCCACCCGTCCATGCTTTGCTTTTGTCCGACTCATGGCAAGATTTTCATTGAATCTGCAGTGACTGCTGATTCTCAGAAGATGAGTCCCAATGTTTTTGGTCTGAACTTTCCTCTGGTGCAAGTGATTTATGCAAGGAAAAAAACAAACCGTCAAAAATCTGCTTCATCAATATTGATCTGGGATCCTTTTTTTCATGATGGAAAAAAAATTGCGGCGTTGGGAGCATGAAATGTTACCATCAGGTCAAATTTAGCCCTTGCATGCAATGAAATGAAAATGAAGTGTTATGTTGCCTCTCTAGTAGGACTCCCTACAGGACAAATATTAGATTTTAACAACATCACTAAAAGGCCTTAAATTTCATATTTTCAGAAATTTACAGGAGTTTACAACTGTTTGGGAATTGCATTTCACTTCTGTTTTGGCAGATGCAAAGTTAGGCAATATTTTTGGTGATTCTTTTATTGCAGGTCAGTCAAATCGAATCAAACCAGATAGAGCTGAATTAATCAACAGTGAAATAATTTAATATGAGTTGTCAGGAAAATGGAGGAAAGCAAGTGATTTCACACTGGATCTCTTTTGGGGAAAACAATCTGTAAATGCTGGTAAGTAAAGTGAGCAAGTAAGGTACAAGCAAAATGTATTAATATAGTATTTTTATTTTTAATAGAACAGGCCCTCATCAGTATTTTGTTAGCATTAGGAAAACATATTTCTATGACATTAACAAAAGTGCCTTTCTTGGCTGAAACTAACAAATATGCAAACAACTTTGGTCAATTCACCCACTGTCTATCCCACCCACCTTACCAGTAAATGAACATTGTGCTCAAATGTTGCCACTTGAGTTTTGTTGTGAAAAATATTTGGCACCACCAACGAGCGACGTATGAGCATTATGTCTCAGAGCCTGGTTTGAGAGTCTGGCTGATCACACGAGTGCACAGGAGTATTTATTGCTAAAATGAATGCGTCAGCATCTCTGGGCATGTGGTGAAGATGACAGCTAGTGTAGGATATAGGGCATGACTGTAATGACTTTCTTGTGATAATGTTGCAGATGATAAAGGACAAACACACATACAGCCCTTCACACAGTTGTGGTCTCACCTTTCAAAGACCCCATAAATTTTACAGGCTTCCGCAGTTTTGTTTTCATCTTAAATTCCCAAATCTGGTTGTGATTAAGCTGCTCAGTGAGAGCCCCTGGATGCCGTCCAAGTCCCTCGCCGCACGGGTCCCTCCTTAAATGCTCCCGTCTGCTGCTGGCCGTCAGCCTCTGTGCATTTATTCAAAAGAGAGGGGCCGTGTCAGCCCGCTAAAACCACTGTTTTAGTGTCTAGGGTCCTCTCTATGGGGAGGATCGAGTGTCAGCCTCGTGCTCTGTGAGGTGATCGGTGATGGGCTTTTACTCATGGTCCTATATAAGGTTTCACCTCAGAATTTATCATGGTCTACTTACTGATGGGGTTGCATGTAGTTCTTACAGGACCACATGGATGCTGTTTTAAACTGAGCTTCCCGTCAGGAACACTCCCCAGTGTTTAACTATATGAAAAATGAGCATTTTAGTGTTTTAGTCTATTACAAGAAATTTAGTCCATTAAGAGGCTGGCTTACCAAAATGACATATTTTCTTACTGCAGGTGTCTTGCTGTGCACATTGTTTTTTACCTTTTCTGGTTCCTCCACCCAAATATTGATTAACTTAGCTGAATGTCATTATTTGTTCTTAGAGCACCAAAAATGATAAAGTAACTCTAATGCAAAAGCCTGTAAATTATGCAGCACAGTGTTATGGATATCTTATTAAAAAGAAAAATAAGAAGAGGTTGGGCTAAATAATGAGGTATGTGGTGGCATCTAATACTGATATCATTCTGAGATTTCAGTTCACCACTAAAAGACCTTCAAATTGCAGAAAAGCACACACAATCTTCATATCTTACTTTCTTTAAGTGATTTTCTGATGTACTTTTAGTTATGTGCAGTTAAAGAGAGAGAGATGTGTTATATCAGAATGCAGTTACTAAATATTTTCAGTAAGTGCCGACAATGTGTATTATAATAGTCATAAAGACACTATTTCTGGGGACAGGTGTGTTTGGATTGGTGGAATTGTAGCCATCACAAAGACAGGTATATCAACAGCAAGACAATCTTTTTTTCAAATTATATGCTTTTTTCTGTAATTTAGGCAAAACAACTGTTATACAAGTCAAGAATATATGACTGCTGACCATTTTCCAAAATATAGTTCAATGATTTTCTTTTCTCTTTTTGTTATTTTAATGTGTTTTTACCAGGGCTATCTCAAATACAGCTTACACCAACCATCTATATCAGATTTTGGGCTCCAGAACTTCAGTGATATTGTGAATATTTGAAGCCGGCGGCAATGTGAGGTTTTGCGACTGAGACAGATAAAGTTAGAGTTAAAGATAATGGCTTAGCTTTGATGTGGGCTATATTTACATGTAAAATGATCACAGAGAGAAAACTGGAAACAGTAGAATGTCTTTTACTTTTCTGTCTAGCACAGCGTGCTCACTGTCACTAGATGAAGCCTTTGTTGCTCCCTCACTCGCTGAACAGAGTGGTATGATGGAGCAGCTGGAGAGCAAAAACTCTGCAGAGCAGAGCGGCGTTTGCAAAACAGCACTGGCGAGAGATGTTTTAGCTATGAAGAGCCGGTAAAAGTTGGCTAGTGTTAAGTTAGTTAATGAGGTGAACTGAGATGTGTAATCACTGCTGTCAGTGAGAGTTATGTTATGAGCTTGATAGGATGTACAGTATGTGGACAAGAGTACTCAGCCAACTACACATTACTCATACAGAAGCTTCTCTGCCATGTAACCACATGCCATGAAGCTCCCACTGCACAGTTTTTGTGCTGATGTTAATGCTACAGGAGGTTTGGACCTCTGCAGTTACTGAGTCAGCAGAGCGTTTGAGACTGTAATGCACTGCGTGCCTCAGTACTGCGCACCCCCATTGTGTAACACTTTGTGGCTGAGTTGCTGTGGTTCCCAAACACCTTCACTTAGAGATCTTGATAATACCACTTACAGGTGATCGTGGCATATCTAGGAAGGAGAAAATTTCACAGACTTATCTGTTGCAATGGTACAGCAGCACGCTCAAATTCACTGCACTCTTGAGAACGACCCATTCTTTCACAAATGTATGTAAAAGGCAGACTGCATGGCTCGGTGTTTGTGGCAGTGCGCCTAAAGACACCTGAATTAAAAGCTGGTGCCCAGTACTTTTAGCCATATAGTGTATGTTTTCTCATTTAAACTGAAATACCAAAATTCAAAGCTGAATACCTGCAGAGTGACATTGAAGTAAAGCTTTTTTCTTTTTTAAATAAATGTGCCTCCATAATTTTTTATAAATTGCCAAACTGCTCATTTTAATTAAGCCTTGAATCACTTTTTTTTTTAACATAGTGTGTTTGCTTTAAAGTGCATAAGCAAGTGTCGAACATGTGACGAGGGATGAAACTTCTCTTTAAATGAGAGACTATTTAAGCTTTGGCTCTAACAGCCATTACCTGTGAACAAATTGTTTCAGAAAGATTTAATTAGAGAACATCATCTTTCTTTACACTGTAATTTTATGTCATGGGTTGGTGACCTCTCTGCTGAGTGATGCACATGAAAAAGCGAACAAATGCAGTTCTAATTGAATACTGAGCAAATGCCGCTACCATCTCTGCATCCTGTCATTGGGGGGGTGGGGGCAGGATTGACAGGTTCTTTTCAGGCCTGTATCATTGGCACATCACGCTGACATGTGGTTGTGTGTTTGGGGTACGTTGGCAGACAGGATAATTGCAGAGAGTGTACAGGCGAAGGATGTGTATAAAAACTAAGAAGGGAATGAAAAACACTTTGCTGCACCAAAACTGCTTGGCATTTTTGCTCTCATGTTTTGGGAAGGTTGACAAATGTGTTGTTTAAATACGGTGATGGCTGACATGTCAGTTAGTGGAGTCCCCTCTGTCAATGTATTAATAAGAGAGGTAAAAAAAAAGAAATCAGTATGCCTCTCTGTATTTGTCTACCTGTGTAGCTAATATGAATGTTTCAATGATCCAATTATGATATTGGGCAATACACAACCACACACACACACACACAAACAAACACAGAATCCTCTCAGAAAGCTACAAATGGATAAAAAGCAACTGCTGTTCAACAAGCTGTAGCAATCTTTTCCTGAATCAGTGCCACCATTACTCACCTTACTCCATTTCTTTTTTCTTCCAGTGAAATAGTCCCTACGAACACTGCTGACAGTGTGATATGTGGCTAATCTAGAGTAACACAAACACTGTTTCTAGGAAGATATGCTTCAGTTGAATTTTTCAAAATGTGTGGGTTTTTTTTGTTTTTTTTTGAAGCTGTGCACAAATTCCTTTTGTATTGAGTAAGTAGCAAAAGCAATTCAGGGATACAGATAAATAGTTTATGTGCTGGTTTACTATAGTATACACTTAGGCTCATAATTTGTTGAACAAAAATACAGTTCTGGTAGTTTTGCCTTCATGCGCTGCCACAAAGGATTTTAAATCGCACAATCAATTTTTTTTGATAGTCTTTTTTTTTTGATAGTCCATGATTTTCAGAGGCTCAAAATTAATTGGATAAACGATTTTAATCCTTCGCAGTCAATGACTGCCTGAAGTCTAGAATCTGTTGACATCACCAAATGCTGTTTCCTCCTTTGAGATGGCCTGCTAGGCTTTATTACGGCCCCTCACTAGATTTATTTTGCTTCTTCAGCCTAATGATGGCCTCCCTCATTTGTACTGACATCTTTTTGAAATTGCAGTGGAAAGCTACAAAACACAAATTCAACACTTTAATTCAACGTCAGATATTATGTCTGCTTCATTTGTCACGAAATAACAAGGGAACGGGCCTCATCTGGCCGTGACGTTGCTTGTCAGTCAGTTGTCCAATTAATTTTGAGCCACTGAAAACGGTGACTCTGTATATAAAAAAAGCTGTCATTCCTAAACAGTAAATGCAACATTTTTGGAAAACCCGTTGAATTAAAGTTGAAAGTCTGCACTCCAATCACACACTGACTGTTTGTGCACCACCACAGTGAATTTTGAATCAGAAGCAAAATTGGAGCCAACAGTTTGTACAGTATGGTATGTTGATGAATGACTTAGTATTTTGTTAAAACAACAAAATAATATGTTTATATCTTTCCTCTGCTAGTTCTTCTATTTTGTCAAGTGTTCAGCTGAAGAGGTGGTCTGCTGGTATTATCCTCTATAGCCTCTACTTAAGTTACATTTTTCTATTGGCGAATAGTTCACAGTGGGTGATAAGAAGGCGTGGTTGTTGGGGCTGTGCTGCTGGGGAGAAAACAGAAGGAAGAGATAGTGCCTTTTAAAGGCAGAAAACCTGAGGTGCTCAGGTAGGGGGTCTGCAGTCCCACCTCCTGCCTGTGTGGAAGTGTTCAGAGGCCTGTCTAATCAGCTGCGGCACAGCATTGAGCAAACCCTGGCGGAAAGTGAGCAATGAGAATGTTTACTCCTCATCCCACATACCCGCAGTGAGCTGTTATGGGCCTGGCCTGCTATTTTTGCACGCCCTCGCCCTATTGGACAGCTGTGAAGGATTGTGTCCGTTGCTTGTGGCACATGGCATTCCCTTCCATCTGTCGCCCACGTACCGAGCCAGTTGCAAAGCAGGTCGAGTCTAACAACCCCCCTGAAACACACACTCACCGCACTGCCCACCAAGTGTCCAGGCTTACCCTTTATCTAGCCATGGCTAGATAACGACTCTCCTACCCCAAAGAGATCAGGATCATTTCCAAGGCACTCCCATACGTCTGGCACACCCATCCCCAGCTGTCGGTCAAAACAACATTGCAAAATGTTGTCAGCATTCTGAAAGGCCTCCGATTATTCATAACTTATCCCCGTTTCTCAAAGATAACCACACTGCAAGCACTCCCCTGTAAGATCTGCCGTTTTCAAAATTCACTCAAAATAGCCACAATTACAACCTTAACAGGATGGGTGATCCTGCCAGCACGAGGGAGGAAGGCTGTAGTTTGCAGAAAAAGGTCAAGTGAAATGTGGGTGAGTCTAGGATTTGACTGGAGTTGTGAGGGGGCCTTAAGTAGAGATCAAGCTGTTATACCTAGACATCAGAAAATGTTAACTGCATCAATGGGAAGAACAGCAAATAAATATGGAGCGTGCCATCATAAGACTTTCAATAGCAAAAATTTCAGCCAACTTCATTTTAATGCGGACAGATGGTGAAAATGTAATGTCAAATTACATACTGTAAACAACATTCTGCTTTGTATTTTTTATGTGCGCTTAAGAGGTAATTATTCTACTTTGACTATCAGCCCCTGCCACTTGCAATGTGCTGAAACTACTAGAAGCCAATGTTTGACCGCCACAGAGTCTGATTCGCAACAGAGTTACCCATCTGGGCTTTTATACTGTGACATACACAGAAAGCTGTTAATAAATCACATAAGAACAAACTGAAGTCCTTTTCTTCTTAGTAGATTAGAGCTCAGCGGATATAACTGTGGCCCATTATTATATAATTCTAGTAATTTCTAACAATAAAGATGGTGTTTTTTTGGTTCCATCACAACAATTTCTGGTGTTCAAACTTTCCTTCATTTGGTTCTCTTTAGAGCCTAACCTTAAGGTCAGTGAAAGCACCAGTACCCAGGGTACACTGATCAAGCATAACATTATGACCACCTGCGTTGTGTTGGTTCCCTTTTTCCTGCAAAAACAGCCCTGACCTGTGGAGGCATGGACTCCACTGGATCCCTGAAAGTGTGCTGTGGCATCTGGCACCAAGATGTTTGCAACAGATCCTTTAAGTCCTGTAAGTTGCGAGGTGGGACCTTCATGGATCGGATTTGTTTGTCCAGCACATCCCACTGATGCTCAATTGGATTGAGATCTGGGGAATCTGGAGGCCAGGTCAACACCTCAAACTGGTTGTTATTCTTCTCAAACCATTTCTGAACCATTTTTACTTTGTGGAAGGGAGCATTATCCTGCTGAAAGAGACCACAGTCATCAAGCAATACTGTTTCCATGAAAAGGTGTACATGATCTGCAACAATGCTTAGGTAGGTGGTACATGTCAAAGTAACATCCACATGGATGGCAGGACCCAAGGTTTCCCAGCAGAACATTGCCCAAAGCATCACACTGCCTCCGCCGGCTTCCATTCTTCCCATAGTGCATCCTGGTGTCATGTGTTGCCCAGCTAAGCAACGTGCACGCACCCAACCCTCCGCATAATGTAATAGAAAGATCAGGCCATCTTCTTCCATTGCTTTGTGGTCCAGTTCTGATGCTCACATGCCCATTGTTGGCACTTTTGGCAGTGGACAGTGGTCAGCACGAGCACCCTGACCAAACCACATTTTCAGCTGTACTGACTGCTTTATGTTCATGTGTTACTTTCAACAACAGTTTCAATTTATTATCAGCTTATCGTCTTAAGTAATTTCTGGGCTTCCATTTTGCTATTGCTGTTTTTGAAATTCTAGAATAGATTTTTGATAATTTATACTATTAGTGTGGTGATATAGTTTTAGGGCAAAAATTTGCACATATACTATATTGAGTGACGATTCAGTGCAAATGGCTCAAAAAGTAGAGGTCATCCACTAAGCCAGTCGGTGCAGCTCCTCCAATCTGTATATTGAAGTGTCCTTTAGCAAGATATTGAATCCTAGCCTGCACCCGAGAGATCCATCAGTGCGATTACCATTTACTTGGGGCTCAGCGTGTGTGTCTTTGTGTGAACCACGCCCCTGAACAAGGGCACATTTTTTAACTCGCATAAAAAACAATCCCATTGTTTTTAGGTTGTAAATAAACTGACACATTTTAGATGCAAATTTTAGCAAATCTAAAAGTTTGTCTTCATAAATGAGCTAATGCTATCGAGATTTTCGAATAGGACAGTGCATGACTATGTTGAATGTATTGCACAGAAAGGTATTAGCCCCCATATGACCAGATGCTGACCATAGTGAACTGAGCAGGGAAGGCTGTCGTCATGTTTTGAATCAGTTTGCAGATCTGAGCATGGCTGGAGACTTTAATTGCATAGCGGATAATGCCAGACTAATGAGAAAAAAGATGCCAGGGGGCCTAACAGAAAGCTTGTATATGGATTCTTTATCAGAAGTGATTCAAACTGTTGTTAGAACATACCAAAGAATAGAGATCTTGTTGGGTGTTTTTGTAAAAGTTACTACATAGAGTGCTAAAATGATTACAAAAGAAGAGAAAATCCTAAAGGTCGTAGTCTTTACTTTTTTTACACACACCATCAGATCTGAGGGCAAGACATCTTCCAGATATTGTTTGTTGCACAACAATAATTGGGTACAACAGAAAAGATTAGCATAATGTGCAGTATTAACCTGAACATGCTGATAAAGAAGAAAAACAAGAGGACGGCTCAAGAAAATATGTTATTTTTTTTCTTGTTTGTTTTATCACAGATAATGAAAAAAAGAAAATCAAAGAAACTTGGTGGTGATGAGAAATGATTTGCTTACTGTTATACTACTGTGCTCATTTTGCCCCGTGTGCTCCAGGAGCTGTTTCTGTTTCAACATTTTTATTGAAATTTAGACGTGACAAATGAGGAAATACACAAAAGCCTTCTTCAAGTAGTCTACAATTCCTGTTCTCCTGGGTTGACACTATTCAATTTGAATGGTACTTAGCACTGTCAGAAATCTCCCACAGGATGAAATGTTTGGTTTAGGCTAGTATCTTACAATTCCCTGTCTTAATCTTTGGCTATTTTGACAAATGAATAAGGATTTACTTTAAGTGAAGGGGAACGCCTCGCACTAAGTTTCAAGTGCAGCTGGACAGACAGAGGCCAAACATCAAGTACCTAATGCTTGCTTGTGAGACAGCATTCATTATCATTCATCAGGCTAGTAGAGATTAATAATTAGCAATTACATTTCCCTTATTTTCTCTTTTTTTTCCCCAACTAACTGCTGGGTCAGGATAAAACTATGGAATAATGCTATTGCTGCATGTTAGACAATTCTAGAAACATTTTTGACTTTTCTAATTGCTTCTGGTGTTTTTAGACAATCTATCTTTCTCAGTCAGCTTTCTTGTAATCTAAGTTTGCTGGTCTGAGAGAGATAAGTAAGTGAATTCTCTTCATCTCATTGTTTAATAGATGGATTTAATAGACAGAACGCCCAGTTTGTGCTCGATCTTACAACTGCATGACAGCAACTCTTGACCTTGCGATTATTGGATTTCTGTGGGTTCTTTGGAAAGATGGTGCTCAGTATCTTGATGACAGCAGGGAAAATGAGCCAATCAGCTTGCTCTGTTTACTTATGAGCGTATACTGAGAGGTTGGCAGAAGTCATGCTGATAGCTTGCACCATATGGTGCATCCAGGCAAACGGTTGGAAATCAGTGTGTTTGCGAATCTGTTCAGCTGCCATCCTTGAAGAGTTATGGGGTGGGAGAGCTACTGGGTGGGGGGGTGAGCTTGAAACTTGAAGCACCCGGTCCCACCCACAATCGTTACTGGGAGCCTTGTGTCTGCATCTAATCAGATCTCTGCTAAGAGCCCAACAAAAACTTGATTAAAGGCCAGACTCTTGGCGTTTTACTAGCTTTCTGTGCCACTTAACCAACCTTTCACCACCTGTGCCTGTAAAAGTAGCTGCTGCTATAATGTTTATTTATGTGTTTATTGGCTGGGAGCTATTAAGGAAGCACTACGTCTTCCTCTCTCTCACTCAGCCTTTGCACCACCAGACAATTTCTATCCCATAAATGGCCATGACCTGTGAAACAGGAGAGGGCTAGGAGGAGGTTGTTGCAGAGCTGCTTCTTCCAGAAGTCTTGTGCTGAGCAGGTTTTTCATTTCTTTTTGCAACTGTTTAACAGAAAAGCATCCTACCCATTGCAGGAAGCGTCCCCTCCAAACTGATATTTCTGAGTCTTACTCAATGAATGTGACAACACTGCTGAACTATTCGTGAACTGAAACCAGTGACTTGAAAGTTTCAGTCACAAAGCTCTCTACAAGTATTCTGTGAAAGTTTCCGAACTCTCCCCTGGGTCTTTTAAATAATTGAAGGGAGCAAACTTTATTTCACCATTTATAAATTGTGTTCTATTTTGCAAGTGACTATCAGCAGGGTTTGGGCATTTCAGCATCAGTACTCAAAAGTCTGGAAAGCACAGTTGAGTTACTGAATGAGTTGAATTTCAGAGGAATGTATGTAGTCCTATTAATTAGCTGTCAAGAGAAGGCCAGTGGCGAGACATTTCGGCTTATTGCAGATAATGCCACGGATTCAGTTAAAAATAATTATGATGATAATGTTCAGTCTGAGTCAGTGCTGCCATAAGAACAGATGGCAGGTAATCAGCCCCTCATACAGTGTAGTCAAATAGAACCAGGAAGAAAGAGACAGTTGCCCTCATGCTGAAATTTAATTTGTCTGCCACTATATCTGTAGGAGCGGGAAATGTCTTTTGAAGGGCAGAAATTGTCAGCTCTTTTCAAAATGAGCTTTAAGAGTGGCTGGTTTTTGCTTTCAGAAAAGAGTATGTCTATGCACAGAAAATTGTCTGCTTGGCATCCGAATGTTTGAGGTGTATTTGAATTTTTAGAGGGATGTGACAACAAACCATCAATATTTTTTTGCTTCCTTGGTGCTCATTTTCCTGCTGTTTCCTCTTCAATATCTATAGCATTGCTGTAGCGACTTACGGTCTTCATTTACAGAAGGCTGCACTTTTGCACACAAGGAGACCTGAGGAAAAGATGACCTTGAAAATGGCATAATTCTGGCTGGCTTATGGAGGTAGTGATGCCACAATCATTCCATTTACGTTTGCAGATCAGCTGAAAGCAGAGCATCCCATAAGCTGCCAGCCTGTCATTCAAGTCCAATTGTCAATATTAATCATATTAATTTTTGATTAGAATATAGCAGTTCTGAATAACAAGTTGGAATCTGCTATGTTTTGTGACCTCTAGATGCCGCTTCAGAAATATATATGTTGCTACATCTATCACTACGGCATTCTTCCTTTGTTTGTCCACCACTACGATGTCTGGTTAGTTAGCCATCACAAGTTTGTCTGTATCTGGAAGTCCCACAGGATCTTCAGTCTGTTATTCTCAACCACCCTTGGGGGCATGTCCCATTTGGACCTCAGGACTTCCAGGTCATACTCAGCACACATGTTCCTGTATACTATGCCAGTCACTTGGTTATGGTGTTCCATGTATGCCCTGCAGCATCTTGCACCCTGCTGCACCCTGACATTGAGTCATAGGCTTTCTTGTATGAATGTCATAGGCTTTGTCATAGTCATAGACTTTCTTGTAAGTTTCTTTCTTTTTAGATGCCTTCTGGCAAACGATACAGGCCAATGAAAGTCCAAACACCCAGGCTAAGAAACAGTTTCTACCCTTAGAACATTAAGCAACCGCTGATCTGAACATTTACTCTGCCAGTGTCTCCAGCATGTGCGATACCATCTCGATGGTTGCAACTCTGTGCAATAATCATGTTTATAACTCTGTGCAGTACTTCTGTTTATACTCTGCTGTTACTGTCAAACTGTACTGTTGCTAATATCCAGCACACATCTATAGTCATATCACTCATATACATTCATACCCATATTCTTGATAAGTATATTTATTTATTGTGATATATATCCTTAGCTGTGTAAATGTAATTCTTTAGTTGTGTAATGTAAT
This sequence comes from Archocentrus centrarchus, assembly GCF_007364275.1. Classification (NCBI taxonomy): domain Eukaryota; kingdom Metazoa; phylum Chordata; class Actinopteri; order Cichliformes; family Cichlidae; genus Archocentrus; species Archocentrus centrarchus. Next base: position 12,005,263 of record NC_044359.1, read on the forward strand.
TCCTTGGCTGTGTAAATATAACTTAAACAGATGTTTACAAAGTGTTTTATTTTGGCTTTATTTATCTTATTCTATTCTATTTCTATATACTTTTATACTTATATTGCTGCACAATGGGAGAAGAACCTGTAATTTTATTATATGTGACGTATAATGACAATAAAACTATTCTAATCTAATCTCCCCTGTCTAAGTGCATGTCCATGTTTTGCTGAGGCAGGTTATTGGCCAGTAGTTGGATGGGACGGTTCTGGGGGTCCTTGGGAATAAGGACCATCCAGCCTTCAGCCATTCTGGGTTTGTTTTAGCCTCTAGCAGCTGGTTCATTTGTGCTGCCTGGCGCTCATGGAGTGCATTTAACTTCTTTAGCCAGTAGGTGTGAATCATGTCAGGGCCTGGTCCTGTCCAGCTCTTCATATTTGACACTCTTTCTTGGATGTCTACCACTGTGATGGTTACTGGAGCTTGTTCAGGGAGGTTGATGTGGTTTGTGCTTAGATCCACTAGCTACTCAGCATTAGTGTTGTGTTGCATCCTTCTCCCATATGCTCTTCCAGTACTGCTCCGTTTCCAGCCTTGGTGGGGGTGCTGTTCTCATTTTGTTCGCCTGCCACTAAAAGTGCCCCTTGAACGGTTCAGTGGAGAACATCTGGTTTATTCTCCTGGCTTCTATCTCTCTGGTATACCTCTTCAAGCGGTTAGCCAAGGCAAGTCTTTGCTTGGCAGTTTCTAAGGCCTCAGCTTGTACTTCTTGGGTGCCCCTTTCTTTATCACACCTTTCTGCAGCTCTGATAGCTAGCTAACTTCACTCCATGCTGCCTTGATCTTATCCTCTAGCTGACTTTTTCATGGAGGGTATGGAGGGTACTGCTCCTTGTGGCTGTTCATCTTATAGCCAAGCATTTCAAGGATCACTGTTGCCACGGTATAGATCAACTGATTGGTTTCAGTGATGGTCAAAGTAGGGATTGTCCATAGTGTTGTATTCATATCTTCTAATGATCAGCCTCGGGGTGGGTGTGTGTCCAGGTTTCCAGCTTAGCCAAGATCTTGTCTTTCAAGTCAGCTGCTCCGGCATTCACTGTACCAGTTGGTATTGGGGCTTGGTACCCAATCTCGGAGTGTAGGGATGATGACATCTCCCCCCTGACCTGTCGTCCTGGCTCCCTCTTGCTATAACATTTGTATTGTACTTTGTCAATCTACAGTTGCAATAGCAGTTGCTTCTTGCAAATCTTGGAACACTGAGCTACTAGTTGTGTTGCTGTCAGTCTGGATGTTGAGTGTCGAAGAGTCCATAGGTCCTACGTCCTTCACTGAGATTACATGTGTAGTAGCATTCCAACAGTTCCTGATTCCCGATTCAAATACTTCTTTTCTGTACACTCCTTTTGAAAGTTATGTTTGAACATTAATTGCAAAAGAAAAAAAATTGTTAGACTTCGCTCCGTCATTATAAGGTCACACAGGCCGGCAAATTTTGATGGTATTTTTTTCTTGGAAGTTAGTAAGGGAGAATAGTTCTTATTTATATTGTTAAATAAAAGGACAGTTGAATAATAGAACATCCATTATAGAACATAATGAATATTAAATAAACGTAAAAAAAAAAAAATACAATAAAGATGTAAAAAGGCAAGATTGGTCCACTCCATAATACGGCCCCAAAAGTACAGTGTATTTACAATGTAAGATGAGGAAATGTTGTTGTTTCTGCAAAATTAACATGAAATTGGACATTATTAAAATTAAATTTCCATCCATCCATTTTCTCCTGTTTGTCCAATTCAGGGTCGCGGGGTCCCAGCTGCCATAGGGTGAGAGACAGGGTACACTCTGGGCAGGTCGCCAGCCTGTCGCAGGGCTAACACAGAGACAGGCAACCATTTGCACCTATGGGCAATTTAGAATCACTATTTAACCTAAACTCACTGACTCCATGTTTTTGGACTGTGGGAGGAAGCCGGAGACCCTGGAAACATGACAAAAAAGTAATACTTAAATTTTTTTCTTTTTATGGTGGAGGAGAGTAGTGTCTTGACATTTCTCTGAAATCTCATGTTGGTATTATTCTGGGTTAAAATGACTGTGAAGGACTTGCTCATGCAGACCCTTGTTAAACATGTCAAAACCTTCATTAAGCTCCACATGCCCTGTGTGAAAGTTCTTGCTTTCATTATAACTGACAAGCTTTTCTTTTCTGTTTGTTACCCATCTTTATATTGTGGAGGAACCCCTCCACCACCGACACCACTGCCACCACACACACACACAAAATAAAGTAAAACACTTCTAAAAACCTTCTGCTGCATATACTACAAACAGTAGTGAATTCTGTTTATGTCTCAGTTGCATACTTTCAAGAATCTTTACAGATATTGATCTTGACAGATGAGAAATAAATGCTGGATACAAGCAGTGACAGTAGCTCCCCGGGGCAGCTCAAGCCTGACATCGAGTACACCTGAATTCCTGCAAAGGTCTGTGTGTTTTGTAAGTGCAAACGTTTTTGGTCCTGAACTATACTGAAGTTAGACATCATTATATATGATTTTTTTTTCCATGCTCATTTGCATGGAAAACATTTTTGGCACTGATGCTTAACATATGGCTCAACATGTTGGCACAGTTTTAGAAATCTCTAATTGGTTGCAAGAAATAAGTCCCTTTTGGCCCACATGTATATTGTAGTTAGTTTAAGAGATTCCATGTATTACTTGGAGCATGTAAGTATTGTAACAGTATTTAGTAGTGATTCACTGTAATAAGTATTTATATATATATAGATAAATGCCCAGCTATATTTTGCAGATAGTTTTGTTGATCAGGTTTGTGATTTTGGGAAACATTATATCAGTGATGGTGTTCAGAGAGTTCTGCTAAGAGCAGTGTTGATTGCCAACATGTCCTCCAAGCTGAATGACAGTTTCAGTCATTTGTTCCAAAAGGACCCATATGAGTAGTTCCAAAATGAGCACTCCTACATGTGGTATGGCATGTCATATCAGTGTGAAATATGGCTGTTAGCTCAGGAGGTAGTGCAGATCACCTACTAATTGGAATGTTGGTGGTTCAGTCCCTGGTTACACCAGTCTGCATGCCAAAGTGTCCTTTGGCAAACTAGTGAAGCACTTGTATGAATTAGTTGTCTAAAGAGTGCTCAAGTAAGAACCAGTCTTTTTAGCTTTTCCTGTGGCATCTAATGCCATTTAGTCCCCATAGACCTTTCAGAAATCTGGAAAAATCCAGATTTATGTATTTCTTCTAAATTTGGCAGAGAAAACTGAAATGTTATTCACACACCCTTTCCTATTGGACTGCTAGAGGTCGCTCGGTTTCATTTTAAAATGTAGCTATAAAATGTGGGTGCACCCTGCACCCCAAAGGACCTGAGTCTCCTGAGCAGATACAGTCTGCTCTATCCTTTCTTATAAAATGCACGTGAACAAACCAGTTCATTCAGATCAGTGTTTAGATGAACACTTCAGAGGTTCCCTGGTATAGGAGGACAATGTTTGCTCTTGTGGAAGTCCACCACCAGTTCTCTGGTTTTTCCAGCACTGATCTGGAGGCGGATAAGCTCGCACGACACACTCCTGGGTCAGCTCTGTGCTCTGTGTTCATCCTCATCTGTGGTGAAGACGACAATGGTAGAGTCATCAGAGAACTTCTGTAGATAGCGGATGTGTGGAAATGCAGTTAAGCCAAAGATTTATGTGCGATATTAAATGTATTCACCTCAATGGTGAATACATTTAACCCACAGTAAAGAATCAAACTCTTCTATAAAGAGAGAAACTACTGAAAGAAATTCAATGAACTAGTAATTGTGAACACATTAGAAAGAACTGAGAAGTATTCACAGTTTAGCTTTAGTCACTCTTTGGAGTCCTGTGAGCTTTGGTAGAAGGCGAAAAGGTGACAGCTTTTTAGTTCTCATTGGTGGGTAAAGTCGGTATTTGAGAACAGTAATCTCTGAAACCGTAGTGTGAAGGATTGTTTCATAAATCAATAAGCTAGACTTACAGCTTTACCAAAAATATATTAATATATAAAGAAAAAAAATAAACATATTTCATCTTTCAGTGTGGAGTATTACAAATGACCCTTGCTTTAAAAAAATTCATTTAGCTGCCGATGCTCAGCCTTCAATCTGTCTCCACCAGGGAACTGCAGGACTTCTTGATCATTTTCTCTTGATTTTCAAACATTCTGTTCTTTTTTTCCCCTTTTCAGTTCTTATGATCTCTGTACACGGTCATCTACAGTACATGTCAGTGAGATTGCATTACTGCTTTCACACATTAATGGGAAACAAGATCTTTCCTCTCCTACACTAATGAAGACAAGCAGATGATTCAAGTGTTTCCGTTCCACCACTTGGCCCAAAGAACAAAGCGAAGGAACCCTAGCTCACTCCAAGCGTGCAGTTTCCCAATGGCTGGGGGCTGATAGAGCACACGATAAGCAGTGAAAATGACTCTGGGCCCAGAGGACAGCTAAAACAAAATGAGCTGACAATACTCATTTTCACCATCCCAAATTTAGATTGTTATGATTTCCCTCAGCTGTGGGAAAGTAATTAAACTTGATGAAAGAAACTGTAGGAGCTTAAAATAGGCCTACATCTGGGCTATTATTTTAATATTTTGTTCTATATACAGATTAATGTTTTGTTGTCTTGAGCATTTTTGTGTTAATGAGATAAACTGGCAGCATGCATTATCCGCTTCAGTGTCTGGACTGCTGAATCACTTTGTGAACATGTAGGTATTGAGAAAAAGTAAAAATCACATCTTTTTTTAATAATTGAAGCCATTGATCTTTTACACACTCTTCACTGTTTACTTTTCTCTCTGCCTTGTGAAGAACAGAATGAAAAGCTCTCAAAGTCCGTAACTAATAGGATCAAAATGGTTGTGCAGACTACATGTGGATAAGAGCCTAGGGTAATTGAGTTTGAACACTAAAAAATGCACTCACAAGGCTTCACCTGAGGTTTGTAAGCTGGTAATTTCACTATCTATTCAACATCTATTGATCAACATCCCTGATCACACTGTGCATTAAGACCAATTAAAATCTGAAATGCTGACTTTTGAATATGTACTAGGCCTCCACTTAATATTTTCTACCTTTGTACGCAGCAACAGTTTGCAAAAATAGATCTGCACCTTTCCCCCCATCTCATTATTTTTTTTTTGTCAGTAGAGAACGTGCTGTTCTATAGTTACTGCTGGGGGGTTGCTGTTTTTGGATTACATACTTAGTAGCCAGGCCAGTTTTTTGCTATTCTCTTTTAAGTGTGATGTTGCTGTTCACACAAGTCTAGCTTCACTCCCCCATCCGAGAAGCCTAGAAACATGTGTTGCGGAGTAAGGTTACATTTTTTGGTCACACAGGTCTAGCGAACTCTCTTTAGAGCTTATTGAACTTTGCTTTAAGAGAGCATTGCTATACCTCAAAACCTCTCAGACTGAATGAAAGTCACATATGCAAATATCTTCAACACGGGCCACAGTATATAAATTTTTCAGGGTGTCTGGGCTGACTGCATTCACTTTCTTGCCTTTTTCCCTCCAACTTTTGCCTGCCTTTGTCTAGACAGCTGTGCACTGCTGGCGTCTTTGTGCTCTTATCCTATACAAGCAGAGAATGAGAGAGATTCCATATGCTACCAGCTGCTAGACACATTTGCTCTTACTGCTAGTAACTGAATCCAGGAGGAGGGAAAACCTATCTGAGCTGCTGCCATAACAGAATTAAAGGCCCATCTGAGCAATTGCCTTATAGGTTATATGATCTAAAATGCTTCTTGCCATTTATACATATATATATATATATATATATATATATATATATATATATATATATATATATATATATATATATATATATATATATATATATATATATATATATATATATATATCAAACATTAAATGGAGCAAAATTGTGAGAATCAGTGTAAATTTGTTTTACAGTGATTTATATTTTTGTCTTGTGTGCAGCTTTAAACCCCTTACCAAAAGGGAAATTTATGCTTGACACTTAGTTATATAGCATTTATTGTTAGCCCAAGGAGCAAGGCTCCATATATGGTTGCATTTCCCTGTTTGTAACAAAAAGGGCCAGCTGCATCAACCACACTCCCTTTTAAGAGGGTGCTTTATGGTTGACATCCCTCTAATTTATATCCTCACATGGGCCCCTGGAGGAGCATATGAACCTGAGACACATGGTGTGAATAGGGACCTCCCCCACACCCCCAAAAGGCCAAAGCAGGTTATTTACATGCATTTTTATATTTTTTCCTTCAAAATCCTTCATGCTCCTTACAGAAGATTTTATGTTATCAGCAGCATCATACTCTAGCATTTAGTCTAAAAATAATATTTCTGTTTATTGCAATGTGATTTTTGGATTAAAACTAAATAGGTGTTTTTCATTTTCTTTAGCGCTGGATTTTTAAGAAGCAGGAACAGTCCGTTCCAAAACATTGCATATCACAGGGACAACAAGATTCTCGCTAATATTTCCTGATGTAATTAGCAGCCCATGCAAAAACTGTGTGGGTAGGAGGAAGAAAAAAGATCATGATTTTAAATTAAAAGCAATTACTTTGTTGCTCATCACTCGGCAGCCATTTTGGGAATGCTACTGAGTAGCTGTGTGAGCTGTTACTTAAAGTGCCTAGCTAAATGAATTGGTGGTTACCCATAACTTTAATTTCAGTGGTCGTAGTGATATAACAATAGCATTTATAGAATCACAAGAAAACAAAGGGTTTGGTAACTTTGCCCAGTATAGACCTCTATACTGCGTACACAGTAAAGAATGGCATGCTTGGCAGGGTAAGGGTGGTGCTACCAAAGAATCCCCCCCCAACTGGAGAGTTACCATGTAACTCATAATGTCTCTGACTACCTTTACAACCCTATCTTTTTCTTTGAAGACAATATCAATTAGACGTGACTGTGTAACAAAATCATTTTAATCCTTTCTGATTGTGTGACTGCTCGTGTTTCTTATCACAGTTGACTTGTTACAGCAATGTGCATGTTTCCACATCACAACTGTTACTTTGACTGCTGCAGTTTTATCAGAACAGATGCTCAAAAATGTTGCAGAAAGCAATGATTTACCTTTGTATGTATGATTTTTTTCTGTATTTTTTGGTAGACATTGACAGATCAAGTTTATATTTTTATACGCTTTTATATACTTTCAGCTCTCGTGATATTTCCAGTTGGATCGGTTTGTTCTACGGTAAAATCAAAGGGTTGCACAGTGGATAAAGAGGTGTTCTGATCAAACCCTGTGCATGGTGCATTTCTCTTGCTGTCTCATGCATTTTTAATGAATAAAATAAAACCAATAATGTTTTACAATGACAGGCATCATAACCCCAACAGAGAGAAGCTTTTATTAATAACTCATCCATGATGTGCTCATTTATACAGGCATCAAGAAAATGAAAATCCCACTCCATTTGTTTTTAATATCACAGGCCAAAAGCTGACATCAACAATAAAGTCATTGGTAGCCAGCTGTATATATATATATTTTTTGTGTGTGTGTGTGTATATGATGCTGGTCGCAAATGTAGTAGTAGTAGTAGTAGTAGTAGTAGTAGTAGTAGTAGTAGTCGTAGTAGAAGTAAATACATTACATTTCAAGCATCCAGCTATGTCCATCCAGTGTTACATTGCACTACAGGAAATTTACACTCTAGGCAGTCATATTTTGCATAAGTCATAAAAATAAAGCATCAATAGATGCGACTATTCCTTAGCAACAGGGCTAAGTGTGTGTGTGTGTGTGTGTGTGTGTGTGTGTGTGTGTGTGTGTGTGTCTTTGTGGTGAGTTGTCACACTTTCATCAGAGTGCATAAAAGCTTAGCAAACACTGTCACACTGGCCTTAACAGAGCAAATGAACAGATATCTATTTATAAATCAGTCCAAAGGTTTTTGTTGTTGTTGTGAGGAGCATGATTATGCACATTGTAACAATTTACATGTATATTGAAAGAGCTGCACCAACTTGAATGCATAATTCACTGAAGAGCACAAAGCTGTTTAATAAAAATGCCTTTGCTTCTGTATTGTGGCTTCAACAGCTCTCTGATATAGAAACCAGCTGTGACCACTCTCTCAGTACCAGCTCGACTTGATGAAAAGATTATGCACCCTTGGCTTTGATGTACACACTCCCATACTGTAGTCACCGTCTGGTCTCACTGAAACCACTGTTCTCCAGCCATGCTTGAGATAAAATACAGATACTCCTATTTTCCAGCTATGGGGTATTGTTTGCTAAGATATTTTACATTTTCTTCACCCTCCTCTAAAGGTTTACAGCTGTGTATACTTAAGAGGGTCTGAAAAATGTCATTCTTGCACCAGATCCCAAAAATTGTGGGGTTTTTTTGTTGTCCACGGCAGACTCCTTGGAGATTAAATGGCTGGGAAAATATATAGTGTGAATAGTTTAACATATGACCCAGTTGAAATAAAATGAATGTCTGTTTGACTTGACCTGTAGACTTGGCTGGGACTTGCTTGGGAAGGAGTGGTGAGTGTGGTGGGTGGTCTTTGGTCAAACACATTGACCCATCGCAGTGCCTATGGACAGCTTTTTTTTTAGACTGCTGTCTACATGTTAAGGCTGTTTATTGTCATCAGGGGGCAGTGTCGCAAACAACCGGTCTGCTGGCTACTCCTGCTTGTGCTGTTGTTGCTCCTTCGGCAAGCTGCGAAGAAGAGTATGAAAGATTGAAAAATGGCCACAGCGGCCACCGTCCGCACTTTCTGTGCTGTTTTTGTGATCTTCGATATTTTTTTTTTTTCTGAGCTTCTCTGACTATGTGGTGAACTCCACGGTCGCTCGCTTTCCTGTTCCAACCTACTTGTGAACCAGTTATTGCACTCAAGCACGTCTACATAGTTACATACACGTAATCCTTCACTCTGGGTAGGCAAATAACTACCCAAATAAACACAAACGAAGTACCATAAATCCCATTCGCTAAGCAAATATGAGCTGTATATCATTTGGTCAGTCATGCATAGATAACGTTTCATCCCAAATATTGAGAATATCAGAAAATTTTACATTTATTAATCTGGAGGCGTTTTCTTTGTTTAAAATTCTGATTTATTACAGCTCAGGTCTGGCTTTTACATTTTTGGCCACTGTTACTACAGGCTGTGATGGTTCATCTCAAGCCAGCCTAAGCAGCCTTCCATATGCAACCTTGCCATTTTGACTTCCTTTGATGTTTGGATACACAGATTATTTATTATTAATGTAGGATCATGTTGGACTTGTAGGTTAATTTTGGATTTCTTTACTTTTCCAACTGCTCACATGCTGGCCAGCCAAATAAAAGTGTGCAGTATACTTTATAAAATTTGGGAGGTGAATGAATTGAAAATACATTATCTAAAAATGGATGGAAATGCTTTCTCCTTTGGAAGCACATGGATAGAGTCAAATTGGATTGCCTTGTGGAAAATATGGGATATAAATGGGATTTTAGTATATTGGTGATTACATTTAAAGATTTCCTCACTGGATAAAATGAAAACGCTTTTACGGTGACTCATTTCTAATGAACTGGATCCTTGGTTTCTGTCTGGAAATCTTTTAGGAAAGCTGTAATATTTTTAGCCCTCATACACAGGGGAGTCTTCCTCCTGAATTATTCATGTTGAAAATCGGTGCCTTATTCTGTGTGTTATCTTAAAGTGTTTAGTTAAGAAATAGATTTTAAGACCAAGTCGCAGCAATGTAACCATAATCTCCATGTCGACTTCTGAAGAGTGAGTAGTCTGTTAGAGAAGACTCCCCGAGGCACACTTTCAAAGTCTTCCCCTTCTTGAAGGCATTATGAAACAATAACAAATCAAGACACCCGAGAAGAGAACAAAGTTCCCATGGCCGATAGCACTTGCCACACTTAACCCCGTCGTCCTGACAAATTTTCCTGACAGAGCATTGTCAAACAGCATGCGAAAGCTTCCCATGGTATGAAACCCCCTTCATTCACTCTTGTTCAGCTGGCATAGAATTAAGAGGCAGCCATGTAAAAGGCTCCCTATGAGCTTGGAGGATGAGAGGTTGTCTGGAGGTCAGTATGGAAACCTGCAGTGCAGAAGGGCGCCAACAATCTCTGGGAAAGTGGTACAATAGAAGCTTTGGACATTTCAGGGGCAAGACAATGGGCCCAGTTGTCATCTCTCCTTTGACCTATGACGCATTTAGCACCTCCCATTAGAAGCCACAAATTAATCACAGTGATAGGTTCCTTTTACCCAGTGACCCTAGAGTCACATTCACAAGCCTGTTTAAGTTGGTGTACAGTTTAATGTGCTGCAAGCATAAACTCTGATGTTTGGCTTCACAGGTGCCCAGTGCCACACTCAAAGTCTTAAAAGGCAGAGAACAGAAACGGGTAAAACTGCAGAAAGCTTCGCTCCACTCCAATGATCAGTGCCTCTGAGCTGGATGGGTACAATATGATATTAAACTTACAAAGATACTGAAATCCTTTATGCAATCAAAAGATTCTGTGACTGTATAAAAAGCTAAACTTATACCCAAATAAACTTTGTCCAAAAACATTTGAAATGCCGCAGTTTAGTTTGTGTTTCCTATTCCTGTTTCCTACTCCTCAGCACCTTACAGTAAAACTCAGCCATAACTGTGTGACCCACTGGGGTAGAGCAGCCCTAGTCTGGGGTTGGTTGTACTATAATTAAGCTCTTTTAGCCCTCCAAAGTGTCACGATTTACACACCAAATGTCACACTAGATAAATATGTTCCCATGACAAATATCTTTGCCATGAGAATCTAGCTTGTTTGTTCTCACTTTAAGGTTTCGCTTGGGAAGCAGTGACATTTGGGCCACTGCCGCAGTTGGGATGCTGGAAAGACACTGAAAGATGTTCTTAAATTCTGACTTTCAGTGCCGTAGTAAGCCTGTCAGCAAGCTGTAAATGCGTATTATTCTGAGACTTTTAAAGCTGGAGTTGACTGATTTGTGTCGGTCAGCACTTCCCTCCGTGAGGACTTGTCCACTTGAACGGCTGTGCAGGGTGGATGAAGAGGTAAAACACAGCCAGAACACGGGTTTCCTTATGTGATTTTGTATGCCTCACACTGTGAAGTCCAGAGTGCAACCAGGATGTGAACACGCTTCACTTCAAGGAGGGATGAACTCGGTTTTTGGGCACTGGTCCCAAATCAACAGGGCATGTCAGAAATTCAGAGAAACAGCCAACGGTGAATATCCCAAACATTCAACTGCTACGCTGGCGTGCGTTTGTGCCACATAAAATAATTTTGCTGCAAAGAATATCTTTCCTTTTTTGTCAGTGATCCTCAAATTCACTTCTTCAGGGGTGAACTGTGCTTGCCAGTGGTGAGTTTCATTCTCTGCAGCTTAGTACACATACATCATTGCTTTCATCCCTTACTGCATTGTGAACCTAAGTGGCTGCTCATTGGTTGTGAAATTTATCTTGCTTTAGCAGGTGGTGAAGGGAATCCACAACAGAATGGCAGAGACTATACCAGTGATTTTTTTTTTTTTTCACTGCAACGTTTAAAATGGCAATCACATCTTGTTGTTTGTCTCTGCTTTTGTGTCGTTCCCAAGAGGTTAAAAAAAAAAAAAAAAGCTTACAGTGATTGCTGCCTGTTTCCGCTGCATTTACCCATTGTCTGCTGTACATTTGACACACATGATTAAGAGCTTAACTATTCTTCGGTTACCCCCTGCTGCTAGATAAATCTATTCTCCTGATGGATGACCTGTTCCTCAGTACTTTTGCTAAACTCTGGATTAAGTGATCCCCTGGCCTAGTGAAACTGTTGTTACCTGTCATCAGCAATCATAATTGGAAATGTCACAGCTAATTGGGTGTACAGTGACCTTTCCATCAAGTATGCGTGTTGAAGAAAAGGTCTGCTATGACATACACAAATACAGTGACATAGTAACTACAGTAAGGTCTGTGTTTTCCTATTGTTTGCAATGGCAGCCTATTTTGACGTACACATCCATGTTCTTTAGACCTCTAATGCTGAGTAAATTAGAAATGAGCTTTGTTGTCTAAAAGTTGCGGTTCAGCCAAAAGTCAGCAGCATGTTTATTTGCTCATATTTGCAAAATGGGAAAGAGTAACAATTTATCAACATGCCGTGGCAAAGGTTGGCTGTTTGTGGCAAACCAAAGTAAAAAGAAATGTCAGGGGAAAAGACGTCAAAGGACAGACAGGCACAGGCTTGCTATTGAAAGCAGTGTTATTATTTTACCAAAAGACAATGAAGCTTTGCCAGGAATACAAAGGAATGAAAAACAGACAATTTTAACAACTAACTGAACTCTGAAAACAAAACACTGGTCAAAAATACTGCTTAAGGAAACATTCAAATTAACAAGCTGTCCAAACTAAATGGGAGAGAATTGAACATACGTAATGGTTGATCAGACTATTAAAAAATGCACTGGGTAAAATTACAAAGACTGTAACAAACCCACAGTGTTCCTTTGTGTTTAGGGTTTGTTACAGTCTTTGCTCCCTGTACAGTCACAGCTAATTGTCTGGTCCTTTTGTGAGATCCTTTTGTGAGACAGGCTCCAGGCTTTAGCCAACTCTCCAACCCAGGAAGAATTTGATCAACAGACACGTATTTAAAAAGCAAAGAATCTAAAGTGAATGACTGAAAAGAGAGTCGAATTAAACGTTCCAGCGATTTGGGAGTGTGTAAAATGCCCGGACCCATATTTCACTACTTTTGAATATTATATGAATATTACCCTGTTTTATTTCAGTTGTGTGGCTGACCATCACAAAAAAAAAAACCACACTGCCGTTTCTCCTTGGCTGCTTAATAGTTGAATTCTGCACAATGATGTGTGCGTATTAAGCAAGCTAAAAGGTGAAGTATTTAAATATTTCAGTAAAAAGACTGATAACAGGGGGGATATGTTAGACAAGTTCCACCTTATTACACAAAACTGATCTGTATAGCAACCTATAAGTTTCCATTTGTCACTGCCTGTGGGCAGAGGCTTAGCAGCAGCGCCTATACAAATAACAGATGTTCACTTGTGTAAATAGGCAGGTCCACAGCATTTCAATTAGGAGTATTACTACAAATTTCTGTAATGCAGTGTGTTTTCGTAGGCTGATAAAACAGCTTCAGCACTTAACACAAGCCATGCATCCATCACAGCACCTATTCTTGGCTGACCACAAGACTCCTATTAACATGTTTAACGAGAATCTGCCTTAGAATGAACTTGGCTCTCCTGAGGACTTAACAGTACTGGAGAGGACACCAGACAAGTATAAATATTCACACCAGCCACAATATTTCAACGCCCTGAGCAAAGGCAGTTTATCACTAGCCATCAAAACGTTGACTGGTCTCTAAGACGCAGTTGATCCATATCCTTTGATAAGGCGGTTCTGGATGGGCAAGTCATGATGTTGGGATTAATCCTGCCCACGCTGTGGAATTGATGCTGTTTGTCCACAGTTCACTTCTCCCTGGTAAATGGGTGATTAAGTTGGCACAGGAGACCACATGACTGATGAGGTTGCATGACTGAATTGCCAACTACAGTGGGAACTGGCTGTTTTTATATTGCATAGGCAGTGCTGTCTGGTCTCACTGATGTAAAATGGTGAAAATAAAAAAGAAATAATTAATAAGGTTGAGAAAAAATATCTCCTTACACATGATGTAAACCCTTCGAGGCATTAAATCTTAGATCTAGAATCCACGTTCTGCATTTGTGAGCTAATAAACAAAATGATGCAGTATTTTAAAATGCAGTTGTCAATACACTGCTGATACTTTTTGATGATCTCTGTGTTAAGTTGTTCACTTACAATATGCTGCTTTGGATATGATTTTATTATAATGAAAAATAATCTGAAGAAGCAGGACTTCAGAGTCACTAATACTGCGTTGTTTCAGCAGTCTGAGAAACCTGTTTTTCTGATTATAATCTGTGGGAATAATTTTATCAAATTACAGCTTAACAGCTTTGTTCATAGTTGTCCTGATCATGTGGAAGGGTTAGGTTCCCACAAAGCTAGTTTTAAAAAATCACATTAGATTACAAGAAAAAAGAGAAAAAAATACTGCTCTACTTGTGTGAATTATTATATCTTTATTTATATTTATAATAACTGCGGCTGCTGTTACACCCAAATTTCCCCTCTGTGGGACAATAAAGGCTGTTTCTTCTTCTTCTTCTTCTTCTTCTTCTTCTACTTTATTTAAATGGCACCTACTTTCTTGTACAGTTACAGTGAGGAACTGCACCTCTGTGTTGGGCTTAATTGCATTTTAGAGCAATTTAGCCCAACATAAATCCTCATGCAATGTTGTATCTTCTTCATAAACTGCACACTCAGCCTGCCCACAGGTCTGTTCCAAACTCAGCCAGTGTGGTGCAGGTTTATATCTTAATTATTTAAGTCTGAACACCAGGAACAGCTTTGATGTTAAAAGGCAGCAATTGAACCCTTGAACCCTGCTACCTCTGACCACATTCCTAATCTAATTCCAAATATCCACAGGGGAGTGTTTCCCTCCAAAACCAAAACCGTGGATTAGAGCCAGCCAGCAAGACTTATAAACAATATGTGTGTGTTTTTCTGCCAACTGCCACTGAAAGCTTCATACACGCCACAATCCCCATAACCCTTCTGACATTCACTGGGAGATGTTGGGCAAAGTCAGAAGCTGACTTCAAAGTAACCATCAGCATAATATTTGCAACACCCGGTATATTCAGAGGATATTAAATGGTTTCAGTCCATGCATTCCACAGAGCAGAAACAACAGATGAAGCGGATAACCTCATCCAACCTGAACAAAGACAACGTTCCTTTGCACGTGAGCTGTGTGAATCACCACGCTCCAACCCTTTCTTTGCTATTACAGTGTCAGTTGTTTTCATTCCTGTGCCTCCCTTTCAAGAAATAAGCCTGGTTTGGGTATTTTACTGCGTCCGTGATTGGCCTCTTGTACACAAGCTTTTGTCCAGGGGGAAAAAAAATCCACAGCAAACGGCTTTCTTCCTAGGTTAGGTTTGATATTGGCTCCATGACTTTGCCTTCTTTTTGGAGTCTAGTTGGTGTGTTGTGAATTTTTGTTTTAAGTTCTGAATTTTAATCACTTGGTTGCGACGGAAGCTGAGCTGTAGTTGTGCCTTTGTGTCAGATTGCTCGCATACTTGGTCACTGGACTGTTGAAAAAAACGTTACAGCTTAGCAAATCATTATTTCTATTAATATTTCCATTGTTATGATGAGAATGCCCGCCAATAATGTTAATTTGCTTTTGCTGAGCACCCTTTGTACACCTTTATCCCTTTATTATAGGTGAATGTTACTGGACTGGATTTTATAGCTCAACACTTTATGTCCTTGTTTTTTGAAGTATTATACATCTTTAAATGCAATCCCTGATGTATTTGCTTTGTAGACTCCTATGTTCTTGTCAGCTTAGAGTTGTCTGTTACGATCAGTGCAGTTTCTCTTGAGTCTGATAACATTAGTTATTCATTATAGAGTGAATGGAGGATCATTCGTATTCTTGGAAGGCCTACATGATTAAAATGGCATAGGCTTGTAAATTTTAAACCTCTGAATACACAAAGATACAGGCTTCCCCTTTAATCCTGAGATGATAATCAGTGTAAGTGCCATAAATTAGCTAGTCTTAGATATTACTTCTAAATTGATAATATTCAGGCATGCTGCACCTTTTGTCATTTGCACCCACCCATTCAGTGGGTGATTCAGTTTACCAGGTTCTTTTTTTTTTCTACCATTGTGCATTAGAAGGTCTAAAGGATGCATTTGCATACTGTGTCCGTCCTTTTCAGTAACCAGAGCTCTCTGATTTATGACGACCCTATAAAAACCACCACTGTCAGGGATAAAAGCGGGGCTGACAGATGCAAATTGATTTTAAGATTTATGGTGAACATGGCTTTACAGTGTTTTGTTGCTAACAAAATGAAGCTGCTTGAATGCACCAGTTTCAGTTTTGCAAATTTACTTACATTTCTGCAATCATTTTCTAAATCATCAGTTTTTAAAATACGTTTCTCAAGGAAAGGCTTTGGTTAATTTCACAATGCTTGACACTTTATTCAATCATCAGTTTGTCACAGTGTCATGGTCTTCTGTATTTGTGAAATATTATAAAAATACTACATATACTACCACTGCTGTCCCTTTTTAAATATAAGTATAACATTTAATTAATCACAAGCAAACCCCAGAAAGCTATCTTGTAGTACTGACGGGAATAATTCAAATAATAATCAGGAAAATAAATCTCAAGGTGTGATTTGAAAAATTCTCAGTAGGATTGCAAAGTACATGTGATTTGAAGTTAGTTGCTTAAACCATGGGAAATCTTACTTTACTCAGTTTATACTTCAATACCTCAAGTATCAAAATCTGCAGTGAAGAAATGTCTTCTCCATACCTTCTGTCTCTGTGTGAGTTTGTGATGTTGTATGATGATAGAGTGGTCTTAGGTCTTGCCTAATTGTGATGAATGAACGGCAGAACGGCCAGAACGGCACCCAAGGCTAAAGGAAATCAGTATCCAGAACATGCAGTGAAGCTGCACTGCACTTTGAGACCAAGAGCTCTGCATCTAGGTCCTGTTGGGCAGGATTGGATTAGAAATGGGCTTTCAAATTAAGTATATGCAAAAACAATGGCTTCTGGCACATTCACTGAGCACGTCATCAACATCAAACTAGGCAATCAAAGGCAGCGAAGCCCCCACACTCCAAAAGTCTCAGACATCCAAGTCTTTTCTCTTTCAGCCCTGCGAGATACCCTATAGACTCAAAGAATTTTGCCAGACTGGCTTTACTTTCCGACAACGCATGTGGGATCAGATTGTTATTGGGTCGACGCGAGTTTGGAAGTATTCATACTAGAAGACTGCAAGTCTTGGTAAAATGCAAACAGAGCATGCCTTAATTAGCTTCTGCAGGGCGCCTGGCTGGCTTAGTGGCGAAGCCGGCGACCACATACACAGGCCACGTTGCGGTGCGGGCGGCGCGGGTTCCCGGCCCGTCGCCGATTTGCCCGCGTGTCTTCCCCTGTATCTTTCCCCATTTCCTGTCTCTCTCCACTGTCACGAAAAGCCGCTGTGGCCAAAAATGCAAAAAAAAAAAAATTAGCTTCTGCAAAGAAATTTTACACCCATCTCGTGACACATCTTTGAAAAGTTCTAGTCTCAACTGAGGCTTTTCTTGCCTTAAAAAACAAAAAAAAACATTCAGCATTCGCCATTAAAAATAAGCACATTTTCTTTGCTAAAGACAGTATTACTCTCTGGTTACAGTATCATTCTGTCAACCTTCACATGTGCAGACGCAGCAAGGGTGACTTTAACCTTACAGAGAACCTGGTGTGGGTGTCTCATGTGTGGGTATGTAAATATTGTAAATGTACTAATAGATGTTTTTCTCTCTCCCCTTCTTCCATGTGATGAACTCAAATGGCCTGTTTCATCTGTCGTATCAAGGTAAGAGAAGTTTGCCCGTAAGAATTATTCTTCCTGGAAGAATTTAAAAGTTAGTACCAGGAGCATTTATGATGAGCTTCTTTCATGTTAACACATTCAAAAAAAAAAAAAAAAAGAAAGAAAAAAAAAAGAGAATACTAATTATATCACCAAATTCATTCATTCATTGCTCTGAAATGTCCTTGAAACAGTAAAAGGTCTGCTGTAAATACCATTCAGGCAGTGTTGATTTTAGCGAATGCTAGGAAATCATCTGAGAAAAAAATGTTATTGTCTCTGTCCCAAATCTGTCTCTAAACCTCTTTACACAAGTTCAGACAGGTGCATTTCACTGTGGGCTTATTCCTGGGCTCATCCTTACAAGATACTGTACCTCGAGTGTCTTCATCCTGCTGGCTCTGTGGGAATTTATGATGTTCAAAGGAGTCCTAGTTTAGCTTTCCCTGCATCATTTTAAGCTGGAAAGAGAAAGAAATCTATCTGCCGTGTCTCATACTCAGTGAAATGCCATTATTTGCTACAGAAAGTAGACAGCAGGTGTTTTATGTGCCCCCCCCCTTACACACACACACACACACACACAACAATTTGCATTGCTTGCATGGTGCTTGTCTTTTCCTGCGTGGTGGTGAGCTTCAGTTGCTTGCTTCATGTTGGTTCACAGGAGGAGTCTTGTGATGTATTTGTTTGATGTACTGACAGTGAAATGTAAGCCAAATGAGTTTTATAATTCATGAGCACAGGTAATACTTCAGAGATTAGCTATAAGTCGGTAGGTTTGTGGTAACATCATTTTAAAAGCTGTAATCACCTGAAAGATTACAAAGTAATTTCTGTAGTAAGTTTCTTTCTAAACAATAACAATTCAATAAGGAAAGATCATTAGGAGCAATTGAGCAAGATTTATTGAAAATACAAATGGCGGACTCCGATGGCCCATCAAAGCTGAAGGGAATTAGGCAGGACCTTACGGAGTCTAGATGCTGGTGGTGGTGGAGACTAAGATGGAGGCTTGGAAGGAGCTCTTGGGTGGTGAAGGGGACGAGGTGGGTTGCACAAATGAATCTGGAAGGGAGAATGACAGGTAAGCACTGAGCAGAGGCTGATTTGGCTCAAGGAAGGTGGGCAGACAGATGATTGGACTAGAAGAGATATGGGCAGCATTGAGTTTGACAGTGTGGGAAAGCAGAGGTGATGTCATATAGAGAGGTGGTAAAAAAACAGGATTTTCCATATTGAACTTACACCTAAGACTTCTAGTTTAGGGATGTGTCACAATACTAGAAAGTCAGTCTGTTCCAATACCAGTATATCAGTAGAATTATTTGATTCTTGAAACCCACCTAATTACATCAGCTTAAGCACTTATACACTCCTGATCAAAATCTTAAGACCAGTTAAAAAATTGCAAGAATTTGCATTTTACACTATTGGATCTTAAGAAGGTCTTAAGAAGGTTCTAAATTTCGCTGGTGACATTTTTTTTGGGTCTACTACTTGACTTTTTTGTTTCATAACCCTCAGGATCATTTAAAAAATGCAAAATGACTGTCTTACTGCGTCCGACCGCAGAAGCGATGGCACGTTGTAAGAGGCCTTGCTTATACAGCTCAACAATTCTACCATGTTCAAAGTCAGTGAGCCTTTTTGCTTTTGCCATCAGGAGGTCTTGACAGTGTAAAGACTTGACAGAAAATGACATGGAATCCAAATTTTTGCACAGCTTTTGGCTTTTAAAGGCTGTGGTCTTAAACTTTTGATCAACTGAAAAAATCATGTTTGAGTGTAAATGCAGTTTTCAATAAATTCCCTGCTCAAAAGTTTTTGTCTCTTGCGCCGATTTCGTCTTTTAGCATTGTGAAGCTCTACTTAGAACCTTCTTAAGATCCAATAGTGCAAAATGCAAATTCTTGCAATTTTTTAACTGGTCTTAAGATTTTGATCAGGAGTGTATAATGGTAGCCATTGCAAATTTTTAGCCTAAGGCTGCACTTGATTTCACCACCAGTATAATAGTTCTGTACCCATTACTTTCGTACCTGATTCTTGCTGCCTTGCTTATCAGTGAGAGTCATGTCTGTCATGGCAGCTGCACCGGTTGCCGTCTTCCACATGTAGGCGTATGCTTCCCCCTTCATTTATGTAAAAATTGCAACATCAGTACATACGCTGCCTACGGTATCTAAGGTACTTTTTAACACCCCCCACCCCCAATAACACGAGTACCATTGTGTTTTCAGAACTTTCGTATTGGAAGCTTTAACTGTTGCTTCTGATGACATTCATATTCCAGTCAGTGTTTAACATTTAACATTAAAACTAAGGGTTTATTATCACCTAATATTTCCATAATTTCTGCTTTATTATATTGGCCATAAAAAACTATCATGCTGATATGAAGACACAGTAGTTACTATTAAGTGTTACAACATAATAATGAATTCATCAGGAGGAATCTCAATGTGGTTAGATTGTATTCTTGAGTATTATTATTGAGTGTATTCAGTAGTATGAGTGAAGCACCTTTGGCACTACTAAATCTCTGAATATCCAGAATGCTGATATTGTCCCCCATGTTTATATTATAATGGGGTTATAGTGTCATTATGGTGTGTTGGACTGTCATTTTAAGCACTATCCAAGGACATGTACATTTCTCAGAAGGTGATATGCTAAAAAATACTATAATGTAAATATGGCATGCCCCATGAGCTATGAGCTTTTACCAAAAGCCAGTAAGTAAAGTGAAACTGAACTGAAAACGGGGTCCATGGATTTAATGTCGACACTGGGATGAAAAGTATGCTATCACCGTATTTCAGATGACATCTTTGCAATTCATAATCACAGATGTCATTGCCATTTTGAGATTTTTAAAGTCGGGTCTTAAAATGATTGACCTGTGTTAAACGGTGTTAAAGAAAAAGAGAGTGATTTGTTTTTATCATTCAAAATTGGAATCAGTGTTTTGTTGTATTATTTTTAACACAAGTTTTAAAATTAGCTGAGCTGATGGGAAAAGAGTGCTGGACTGAAAGAGGTGCACGTGTCTGTGCACATATGGCCTCGTATGACCCAGTTGTTTGTCCTCCTTTCCAGTTCTCAGAAGGTTAGATTGAAATTCAGGTTAGGTTTTCTTTTGGCTAAAGGGAAGTGAGAATTCATTGTCTACAGTCTAACAGCTCATGGTTCACGCAGGGCAAGCCTGCTGTTGGTTTAATAATATTGCAACAGATTGGGCAGCCAAGCTGGAACGTTTTGCATTACAATATCAACCTCCATTTTCCCCACATTCTCAGAAATATGAATCCCACATATTTCTTTCAGTTCTGTTATTTTGCAATCTTCAGTGTTTCAGAATTATCATAACCATAATCACATAATGTTCTGCCTTAATGAATCTCCCCAGTAGGCAAACAACGGGCTTTTTATAAAATTGTAATATTTGAGTGCACAGCCGTTTCTATTTGCTTTATGTAACAGGGAGTCTTGCTGGTGAATTACAGGGTTGTGCTTCTTCTGGGAGATGGTGAGGACAGAGGGAGCAGGTTAGAGGACATGTTAAATGCAAATATCTCTCCTCCAGTCTCCTGCACTCTTGCAGAGACAATAGGCTGGATTCTGTTTGACATGGATGAGTAGTACGCTCTCTTTCTGTTTCAGCCTCTGTCTTCCGTACTCTGAATATTTTTCACAGCTGTCCAAGAGGGCTGAGGGGAACTCATGGCAGATTTTAGCAGTCTGTAACTGTGCAGTGTACACTGGCAAAGTGTTCTAAAGGCACAAAGGGATAAAGGGCAAGACAGAAATGCAGTCCTAATGCTAGCTAGTACTGATTTGGTAATAGGAGGCGTTGGAAGAGGGTTGAATTAATGCCAGATTAACGTCACAGTGGAAAGATTGGATCAGGTTGGCATTTCACGGCTATCGCTTGGAAGTATTCAAGTGTTTTGTTATTGAGATTCATCCAGGTGCCAAACAGATGACAAGAGTTACACAGTTACATATTAACAGACATTTTAGATTCTGGCCTCTCCTCGCTATACTCTGTACAGTGTCAGTAGTCAGTTGTGAAGTTGTAAAATATGTTAGCTGGCAAAACCCAACTTATCTTATTTAACAAAATTTCACCCTTGATAGCATAAACACATCTCCAGAGATTCACTGATGTACATTATTTGTTGTGTGGTTTTTTTTTATATAAATGTTGGACAGAAGTTTTATTGCTCCAGCTCATGTTCACTGAGGTTCTGACTCTAAGACTTTAGATATAATTTCTGTAGAGTTTCTTCTTTTCCTGTCTTATAGCCAGTAATACAAAAAAAGTATAATGCAAAGTCTAAGAGCTCTTAAGATCTTCTGCAAGAACGCACGAGCTGGAGATGAACTGAAGAATGAAACAAATGTCCCTCATGACCAATAAAAGGAAGTTATACATGAAAAAAGATATCATGCAGTGCCGTAGGACATCAAGAATAACTTCATATTGGATCTGGCAACATGTGGGATATTTTTCCTTATGGCAGCAAACCCATTTTAGTGAATATTTGAAAGGGAGGCTTCAGGTAATGAGTGCAGAGGTTACATCCCTTGTTTCATTCTAACAGGAAAATAACGTTGCTTCCTTTGGGAGCATTCACCTGGATGTTTTGGGGGGGTTCTTATGTTTGTTAGGCTAAATGAAAAAAAAAAAGAAAATGTCTTTTAGTAATATAATGCACCCCAGGGTTAAAAATGCTGCAGAAATCACATCTTTCTGCCATCCATGATATAGATCATATAGACAAAATGATACATCTGTGGAAGCTAGACCTATTAGGATGGGGTTTTCCATCCGTCCGTAGTTCTATGTTATGTGCTTTTCAATGTTGGCAAAAAACACGAATTCTAAATTATGAGGTCTTTCTTGGTTTCTAAAGCACATACAAACACATATTTAGTTCATGCCAGGGGGGCTCTAACCAGTGAGAGGCTGAGGTGAATACATTAGAAGAAGGAATGGAGAATTAGAGCAGCACAAAAGATGTCTGTAATGCAATAAGAATGAATAAAGGGGTTTTTAATGAGGAGGCCTCCCCTCCTCTGACGCTGCCTCTGCCAGTCCAATTGTTTCATTATTCTGAGTGGGAAGTAAGAGCAGCTGGGCCTCCAAGCCTGGTTTACTGGAGACACAGGTTAACAGGGTCAAAGCACAATCAAATCATGTGCCCAAAAGGATGTTTTTTTTTTGTTTTTTTTTTAAGTTTACATCATGTAAAAAGGTCATTCTTCATAGTGTACCCTCACTGCAGCCACCATCTACTGCACTGGCTAATGTATGTATTTTACCTTGGACTTGATGAGATGCTCTGTTTTTTTTCAGGGTATGCTCTGTTAATCTTTAAACGAATCAAGAAACATTTACACATCAAAGCATCCACGTAGCATCTGTAATGTCAGCCTGCTGTTTCTGAAAAGATGTTTTGAAGACTCTAAATTGGTAAAAGAAGCAAAACTCTAATGAAATCCCACAAACCCAACATAATTGACTTAAAATCATCCATATTTGTTATATAGCTTTAATAAAGTGATCCTGAAATCATAATATGACACGCTTAGTATTACCACCTCTGCTGGCTGTCTGACACTTTCCTTATATGAACTGTGTATTCACAAATCAAATGTTTTCATAGGTATAGGTAAGTGCAATCTGAAAATGCAATAGTACTTTAGTCTGTCCTTACATGCTGAAGAAGATAGGAAAAGCAGTAAGAATCAGGGATTGAAGCACACTTGATACAGTCCTTTTCAGACCAAGGGAGGAAATACTTGAAATTTAGTGCAGTGTCTAACAGACCGGCTTCCAGATCAGTTCAAAGAATCAAGCTGGCCTGTTATTGTGAATTCATCTATGTTCCATAGGCTAAGATGTCTGCAAAGGATTATGTCATGTGTAAATAATGTTGTACTATGTAACAATAGGACATTTTAGACTACTTGGTTGGGTGCTGAGAAACAGGCTACTTGGCCACCATCCTAACATTTTCATTTTTGAACAAAATATAATGTTACCATTTTAAATAAACGGTCTGTCACCACCATGTCAGTGATTTAAAATGACTTGCGGTACATGAGATATTTGTTTTGTTTTGGTAGCAAATTGGGTATCGAGAATTGTGCTGTTCTACTGGTATTGGAACCAACTTCTACATTTGTGACAGCCCTACCCATTATATGCTCTAAATCACCCATATATCATAGTAAACCAAATAAACTAAAAAATAGGCCTTATGGACCAACATAAGATAGTTTAATTAAACACAATGCATAAACAATCATTTAAGATTCTCATACCAGTTGCATCTCCTGGGTCAAACCATGAGCTGAGTCCTCGTTATTCCTCCATTTTGAGTGTCCTTTGTCTACAGGTATGAGAAACTGGCTACAGGTGAAGTACACTCTGCAAAACCATGCTTTCCACAGGAAGTGCACCCATATATAATGACTCTCCCGGTGAACAAACAAACAAACAAACAAAGGTTCCTCCCAGCTTACTTCCCCTGGTCTCTCCGCCCTGACTCTAGAGCTTTTCCACTAAATACCATGAGTTGACGTAACAGCCATTTTGACCTACTGGGAGTCGTTACCTACAGTTGACAAATGTTTTGTTGCTCAAAGCACTGAAGTTAAATCCCTCTGAAAAAAGCTTGTAGAAAAACAAACCTTGTTCATCCCAGTACTACAATTAAAGGTTTAATAAGTATGAGCTAAAGGGCTAACTACAGATATTATATTATATTCATTTTCTTTCACAAACAAAGACTGACAGCCTTTTGTGTTTTGATTGGATTGGGCTGGCATCTTTATGACGTACCACTGAAAGTGCTTCTCATTTTATTAATTTAATGGTTTTAATTTTGTTTGTGGGTTTATTTTTATTAAACATCAGGACAATTACAGGCATTGACACACTGGAATTCCTGTTTAAACTCCTGCTGAGTACACTGTAGGTTTTCAAGGCAATTACTTGATAATGACAAAACCTATCTGAGAAAGCTGACCAAGATTTTTTTTTTTTTTTTAAAGCAGCCAAGAGATATTTGCTTTCAGACTATTGAAGTCCTTAGAGCTTGTCAAGGGTTTTTTTTTTTGTAGTAAACACATCCTTTTGTAGATTTTCACCCATGCTGCAGAAATGACTTGGTACATTTACCTCACATGCAACAGGTTTTTCTGAGTCCATCTTTAATGCTCACAGAGGAATGAAGCGTTTCATTTTGGTTGTGTGGCTTCGGGGCATGGCTAGTGTTCAACTGGATTGGATTGAGGATCAGCCATCTTTGCCTTTTTCCACACCAGAGGGGAAGCTGTATGAATCACTCTGTCACAGACGATCCTCAAGTGTAAACATGGTGCATGTGCACAATGCACAGAGCATTAATTGGCCTCTCAGCTGTGTATTTTTATTCGTGAGTTTCTATTACATGACATTCTGTGAGGCCAAATAGTAATGGAGTATTGGCGCAACCATATTTTATCATTTATTGGGCTATTATTGAATTGTAGTTTCTGAGAGTTGCTGTGCTGAGGATCTGAAAACATTTACTGCGTGAGGTTAAAGTGCGCCAGAACAAATCCTGGACAATTTGCCAGGTCATTTCATCTCAGCTGAATTTTACAGGCTCATTTAGATTCAAACTGGTTTTGAAATCACCTTATTTGGGGTACAAGCTAAGTATTCTCAAGTAGATTATGGCCATAATTTTTATATATACAGAAACTATGCAAAATTGTTAGTACCCTTCTGTTAAAGAAAGAAAACCCCACAGTGGTCACTGAAATAACTTGAAACTGACAAAAGAAATAATAAATACAAATTTAACTAATAAATTTTAGACATTGCTTTTGAATTGTGGTTCAAAAGAATTATTTAAAAGAAAAAAAAATCTCTTCCCTTAACTGCTGGCACGTTAAGGGAAGCTATTCATGGTATGAGTGCATTTATTGTATCTGTGGTAAATGAAGTTTGGCCAAGAACCAAAAAAAACAGAGCTCTGTGTGGAGTAGGGGTATGTAACAGGAAAAGCAATATTGTTTATCACTGCTTCCCATGTGATGTACCTCAACTAATCGCTCCCAGTGGATATGCATTCCCTCATCTTATAAACATAACGTATAAACAGCAAAAACTTGGATACAGTTTTGTTTGTGTTCATATTTAGGATTTGTTTTTGTAGTCTTTGTGTGCACAGGCAGGTCGCTGGAAAGCACTTTTTTTTTTTTTTTTTGTTCCAAGGTTGAATTTTGCATGCAGATAAAATCCTTCTTGAGCTCCACAAAGGTCACTGAGTGCTTTGCTGCTTTTTTGACAGCAGCATGCACAAATAACCCCTACCTGTCCAAAGCAAGCACTCCTGACATTTTCCTCAAGCAATAGTGATGGATTGTCTAGGAAAGCAATATACATGAGCATATCATTCCTGGGTGAATGTTTGACCATGACAGGGTGAGTCAAAGGAACAATACAGCGGTTCAGCCGCTGATACAGGAAGATGCAGTTATCTGTACTAATTTGGTTAACCATTATTATCATAGTTGCTTTTCTGTGTTATTTGGTTGTTTTGCAAAATTTTACAAGCCCTGCTCTAAACGCACAAAACTTTAATTAAAAAAAAAAAAACCCAACCAATTAACCCTTCTACTACCACAGGGCTCACCGGTGACCCCTGTGGTAGTAGAACGGTTAAGCTAATGTCGGCCTGGTGTTGGTGAGATGGTTTACCATGACATATGACATTGTTACCCCTCACAGAGTCATGAACGTGATCACAGCACGGCCGTTCCAACAGATAGCACAAACCTTACCTGGAGTTTCTTCTTAAGCTTTTTAAGATGCATCTTGGATTTGGTTTCTCTTCAGAAAAGAGTGTTTTTAAAAGTTTGGAATTTGGTGCTTGTCCTTGTTCGGCTGAAGATAATGAGGATTCAGCAGAGTTAGACGAATAATGGTGGTGACTTTCCACACTTTTTGCTGGTGTTGTGCGAGCTTCAGCACCAGCAGAAATGTACCTTCTCATTTACTGGGGTAACAGAAAAAAAAAACCAACCCAAATTCATCCAAAGGAGAAAAAAGCCAAGACAGGGTGGTACATCTGAGATCCCTGCTATAATACAGTCTGTGCACTGAAAACCTAATGATTTTGTTTTTAAATTTTCTAGGACAATGCAAAATTATTACTACTCAATTTTTCACATACATTTTTTCCTATTGTTTGAGAGCTACTTGTTTTTTTTTTCCCCATTTTTTGTTTGTTTTTTGCACACTGTTCTAACAACCTGTTGGTGGAATAGTGATTTTGCTGGAGCTATCCCTCTGCTGAGATGCACGCACGTCTGAGCAGATGTCTGCAAAGATAGGTGTTGGGGTTAAATCAGAGGGAATAGAGGTTAGCAGCAGACCATCATGCAAATTTCCTCATGCAACACTTGACATTAACTTAGGTGATAATGCATGCAGCCGTCTTCTCCTGATTTGCATGTTTGTGCATGAATCCAGGACTATTTAATACATACCAATGCAAAGCCAGAGAGATTTCAGCTGGTCAAGGTTTTGTTTAAACCTAATGGCCATTAGCTATTCTCTAATTTGCAGTCTTCTTTCTTTTGCTTTGACAGACTTCCTTTGTAAATGAATTGCTTATGTAAATGCTGCATGCAGTGGGTTTATTGCAAAGCCTCAGCAATGTTCCCCTGTTACCTATGACAAGCAAGAAGCAAAAACTGCCAATTTAAATACTCTGAAATCCTTCTTCTTCAGGGAAGCTGTATCTGAGAGCCTGAGCGGCTTTCCCTTTCTTTTATCATCATTCCCTTTTCTTTTACATTATATCACCTCGCCTCGCATTCCCTCCTTCCCCCCTTGTGTTGCTTAGTTTTCTCTTCGTGTCTTTGTTCTTACCTTCTTCCTCAATACTTTAACTTTGACTATGTTCTTTTCTTTCTTCTGCTGTTTTTTTTCCCTCTCTCCCTCTTCGTTTCCCTGGCCCTCATTTCCTCTCTCTGGGGGAGTTTTGGATCAGAGAGTCGTTTTGGTGCCAGGCTGCGACAATACTTCATGTTAATAAAAAGGATGGTTGGAAGCACAGTGAGAGCTGCACAGAAACATTTTTCCAGCTAGTTTGCCATGCTTCGTTTTGTTGTGGTAGGAAAGAGTCCATATCTTTTACAGCACCGTTCCATCATCATCATCATCATCAGAGGCAACAATTTGCGGTTCCACTCGTACTAATATTTTAGCTGCTGTGAACTTGAGAACGACCTGGTAGTTACATGACTATAATGAAAATGTTGTAGACTTGAAATTGGAAACAGAAGTAGGCAAATCCACTAAATTGGCCTTCAGCGGCATTTGCAGAGGTAATGGGCAACAACCTGCAAAATTGCCCCCCCCCCCATTATTGAGTTAGTTTAAAGTGATGTGAAAACATGTGGATGCAATCTTCCAGTCTGGTAAACCATGGCTCTGCCTTTAAAATGTAAGGATGCTATCATGAAGAACAGCTCACACACAAAAACATAACCCACACACTCGTTATAAGACAAGTCTTTCAAAGTGAACATCCGTGCAGGTCCGAATATGACCATAAAATATAGGACCAGAATATTTCGCCTGTATTCACATTGATTTGTGGAGAAACGGGATGGTAGCACGTTCAAGGAAATATTGGGGTTTCGGTTGTTTGTGCCGGTGATTTTGGGGATTGATTATGGTCAGCGTGATCACCTCTGGTTTGCAAATCAAGCCAATTTTATTTTATTTGTTTTAGAAAGTTGCTTTTCTACTAATGAAATAAATGTATGAATATAACTGTTGACATGTTGGCGTGCATTCGTTCATGCTTGCACTTCTGCTGTCTTTGAAATGAGAGCGTATGTGGGAAGTAGCTACTCTGATTGATTATCATTTCAAAATGACAGGAAACAGAAACTAACTTCTGGCTATTTTGATTTTAAATCAGTCTAATGTAGCTGCATTTACAGAGATGCTGATTTGTTCCCCTCTCCTTGAGTTTTCCCTGCTAGGCTTGTGCATGGGGAGGGCCCGAGACATGTGAACCGTTTTAGAGTTATAAAAAAGCTTGAATGAGTTATGTACAGCCATGGGCCAAATGATTTAAAAAAGTAATAAAATACCCAGGCAAATCTTATGACATGATTCCCTATCAGGTGATAATTATCCATAATTATAATGAGAGACTAAAATGCATGTAAACACAGCTTTCCTGCTTTTAGCGATCCATTCTTTCTCACTGTTCTGGAAGTAGGAAATAACGTTTTAGGTGGGTCTCTCTCTCTTTCTCTCTGTCAATAGCAGTAAAGGTGTTGGGAGAGCGCTGTAGGATTGACTGCTGTAATTCATCATTGGATCGCTCTAAAAGCCTTCAGTTGATACAGAATGCTGCAGACACTAACTGGGACTGGAAAGAGAGAGCATATTTCTCCCATATTAGCTTCTCTTCATTGGCTCCCTTTGTTAAATTTAAAACCCTTCTCCTCACATACAAAATCGTGAATAATAAGACCACGTAATATCTTAAAGACCTCATTGTCCCTTATTATACTAACAGAGTTCTTCACTCTCAGGCTGCTGCCTTACTTGTGGTTCCAAAAGTAGAATGGGAGGCAGAGCCTTCAGCTATCCACACCAGCTCCCACTTTGGATTTGGAAGATTGGCACTCTCTCTACTTTTAAAATTAGGCTTAAAACTTTCCTTTTCGGTAAAGCTTATGGTTGGGGCTGGATCAGGTGACCTTGAATCGCCCCTTAGTTACGCTGCAATAGTTTGCATTCTGCCCTGTCTCTCTCTGCACTCATGTCTTTCCCCTCAGCCCCAACCAGTCATGATGAATCCTAATTTGTTATGTTATGAGTTACGGGCTATAAATCAGAGGCGTGAACATTTTTGATGAACGAGGTAGAAAAAAAACAAGAAATTTCAAATTTAGAACACTGACGTTTTTATTTTGGTGTGATGGGTATGATGAGTACTGATCTGATTCTGCACTGAAGATGCCCACTTTATATAAGGACTTTAATTCAAATTATTATATCCTCTCTAAAAAGTGTGTAGGACAACCATTTAAACTGCGGGGACCAAAAATTGCTGCATCTGCGCCAGTGTGTCGAAATGCAGCACGAGATATAGTTTAAACTGAGTTTGTTATTTTAAGCAGACCCAAACAATATAGCCTGTCTACACTGGATTTTAGTTTGGCTTTGCAGTGTTTGTTGTAGATTTGTTTAAAGAACAAACAGCGGTGTGGTACAGTGACAGCTCTTTTCATTTGAACACATCAGCGGTTGTGGACAGCACATGCAGGGCTGTGGAGCGGATGGAATATTGATCTAGACGGTGCGTTTCCAGAGACCTTCGGCCTACGACAGTCGTCACTTTCTTCCTTTTTTTTTTAACCAAAATTAGCATTTTTTTTCTGACAGAGAACACAGCAAAGCATTAATCCCCAAAAGCATAAATAATTGCACAATACATTTAAATAAATTACAATAAAATACTGTTTAGCTAAATAAAAAGAAAATACTTTAATTAAAGGTACAGGACGGCATGGAGCTGCTGAAGTTTCTTTGGCAGGGAAAAGCAGAGAAGCTGTATGATTCTTTTTTTCTTTCTTTTAAAAAAAATGAATTTTGTTATAACTGATATGTCACATTATGCAGTTCAGACACTGAGAATGTAAATCATTGTCTCCACTATTAACTGTGGCTAAAACATCCCACGGTCTTTTCTTAAAATATTGAGAAAAGGCCTGCGAGCCATTGGTCATTCTCTGAAGTCAGCAGCAGCAGCAGCACCGGGCCATATTGTTATTCACATAGTGTGTTCAGCTGCTGAAGACGTTGTCATAGCAACCGGCAGATCTGTTTTGCTGACGTTTATTGAGACCAATCCGAGTATGTGTGTGCAAGGTGAGCCTCGTGTCTAATTGATAGCGCTGCTGACCTTACGGGGTTCGTCATCCACACCACCGATGACACGGCGAATCACAGCAGCGAAACTTCTCTTTTTGTTTGCAGGCTTCCCGCATTGTTTAAAATCCCACCAGCTAGATTAGAATCATTAATTCTTGAAAAAGGAAGATGTCATGGAAGCAGAACAGAGGCCTATTGTCTCTCTGCCTGGAGCAGAAATGTGTCTGTGATCTAAAAGCTGAATTGCTAAAAAGTACACCAGGGGGACAGTTTGATGTCTTGCATAAATTAGCATCTCAAATTGTTTGTTTGGTTCATAATCTTTAAGTGAGCCACTAATCTAGAAAGCATTGCCAAATAGATCTCTTTTGTATACATTTTAATTTGTTGTGTCTGCAGCAATTAGCATTTTTAATGTAAAAGCTTGTTTGGTTTGGCTCATTGTTGAGAGCAACACTTGAGCACTGATACTGCGCCAGCTGCAGTCAGCCAGCACATCGGGGCACACATGATATTTATCAAACATCTAAGGATGAAACTTTTTAGTAGCTTCTTTAATCCAAGGGCAGAAAAGATAAAACAGTCAAATGTAATATTAAAACTGCATTCTATTATCCATTCTATTCTTTCAATTTTTTAGTAGTTCAGAGAAGTCAAATCTGTCAGAGTCAAACTGTGCCCTTCTTTGTATTTTTATATCATAAATTTAAAGGCATAGCTCAATCAAATACACATATATAGAATGAAGTCTGGCTAATTAGGGGGTTACCCTAATTAGTGACAGTAGCCACTAAGTTTTTGTTTTGTTACTTGGCGGCACAGTGCTGAGTTGGTTAGCACTGTCACCTCACAGCAAGAAGGCCCCGGGTTTGAATCTGCTGGGCGATTGGGGCCTTTCTGTGTGGAGTTCTCCCGGTGCCTTCCTCCCACACTCCGAAGACAAACACTTTTTGAAGTGGTGATTCTAAATGGAAGTGTGAATGGTTGTCTCAGCCCTGCGATAAACTGGCAACCTGCCCAGGGTAAACCCCACCTTTAGTTTAGATAGTCTGGCTTTCTATTGCATGGCACTGAACAGGAGTGGCCCTCCAATCTCATTGTACATCCTGTATAATGATGCAAAGGCATTCTATTCTTTTCTTTCTATGACAGCTGGGATAGGAGGGTAGAGGGCTAAGTCAACATCTAACACTGGAAAAAATTGCTTAGCAAGCTTTAAACTGTCTCCCAGTTATTGCTGTGTAATAAGCTAATGAAATCCTAGAATTTCACTCACCAAAACTGAAGCACAAACATCTTGAATGCCTTGAATATTTGTCTGTTAAATATAATAGAGCCAGATGGCATTTGCTTCCCACTGCTCAAAGTGAAAAGAATTTTTTTTTTTTTTTAACTCAGCAGTGCCCGTTTGCACAGATGGAAATAATGGCGCCCCCTCTGTAAGCTGTAATGTTAGCTAGCTGCATGCTTCCTTTATCTGGCAGTTCTGGTGTGGTGATTTAGGAAAAAATCCCTGAGCAACTAATGTTACCTCTGTGCACGAGTGTGGATATTGATACACTTTATTGAAAGGATATTAAAAAAAAGAATAAAAAATGCACTGTAAGTGGGAATGATTAATGGAATTGAATGAAATGAGTAGGCTTGATTGTTGTTTTTGCAGTTTGAGGGTATGATGTACATAAAAAGTTTCCCATAAAATGTTTGAAAATACAGGCCTGTTTGTTGCATTGGTCTCTTCACATTCTATTATTATATATATATATATATATATATATATATATATATATATGTTGTTTATTTATAATGCCACAATTTTTAGTGCCAAATCTTCAATATTTCATATTGGAGGTGAAATGACTCGGCTTTTATCTGTTTATATGATGAAATTGACTGTGAAAGCACTGAGAGTGTTTGTGCTGATAGAAGGGTGCGACACACCCGAGCCATCGCTGCAGCGTTGCATTTACACAGATTTCAGATAATGTTAGTGTTATGACCACTTTTAATTTCTGGCATTATTGGATTGAGTGGGAAATGCAAGCGCATCTCTAATGAGAAATGCCGTTATACCTTCACAATCTAATCTGTGGCGTTCCATTAACTCGGCAGCATTCGGCGTTTGGTGGATATTTTCCCTTCCTGTTTGTCCTTTCACCATTTTCTCCTCTGCTTAAGAAGCTTTTAAGCCTCTTAAATGTTCTTATCACTGCTCCTGACAGTGTTTCACCTTAGGGGTTCCCTTAGGGCTTTTGAATAACTTTTATTTGAACCAAAATTTTGTCTTTAACTCTGATAAAGCATCGTATTTCTAATAGTTTTGCACCTCTTTTTAAATAGCAAGCATAGTGAAAACATCCCAGAGTCACAAAATTATGGGGCAGCGAGCATGCTTTTTGAATGATGGTTAAGGAAATGCATACAGCACTTCGGTTCCTTCATTCCTACCTCGGGGTTAACAACAGGTGTGAAATTCTGCTGCGCTCCAGATGCAATTCTTCACCTGGCTTCCCTCATGACACAGTGTGGGTTTGAGACTGATGGCTGTGTGACACAGCCCACTTGTCCCAGATTGTTTTCTGAAACTATAATAGCAACAGCAGTTTACATTTACTGCTTCTCCAGCCTTGAAAGCATGCAGTCAAAAGGAGGGGAGGGGTCGAGACGTTTAAGGGCTCAGCTGATCATAAGGCGTTTGATATTGTTGGAAATTCAGAGTTGTGTGTATTAATAATGCAGAGAAATGATGGTGGGCAGCCACGCCATTGATAAAAGAGCACATAAGCCTGCAAGATTTAACCTCGCATATATAACTAAGACTTGCTGTAATACTTAACACATTTCCTCTCATCTGGGTTAGGCTCTGTTATGAAGATATTATTCAAGAGACACACAGACAGGCAAACACAAATGCTGCATATTTCCAGCTGCTTTCTGTCTCTAAAGTATTATCATATATGTAATTCATATGGTTTATTAGAAATGTAAGTCTTTTGCGTTTCCTGAAGTGCTCACAGAGCCTCAAAATAATGCATCAATGTCAAGCCGGCTCACTGCAGCGCCTGAGAAAGGTATACGCTGAAGCCATATTATATTTGTTCTATCCTCCTCAAACACGACACAAAATCAGCTCGACTTGTGAAAAAATAACAACATGCTACTTTTTTATTCATCCAAACACTTGCTTCAGGTCTGTTTCATGGCCTCGTTGTCAGCCATACTTTAGATAACCACTAAACTGTCAGATTTATTCCTCTTTTTTTCTGCTGTTACTGCGAGTCCTGACAGCCGGTTTCAAAACATGTTCCAGTGTTCAGTACGATGCTTTTGATTAAATCTTTGAGTTTTCTCTTCATTTACACCAAGCTTTTAAAATGTTTATATTGTGTGTGAGCTTTCAAGACTTACTTAAGATCAAAGCGCTACATCAAGCTGTTGCGTAAAGCAGCCTTGATTATACATGAACAGTACCTCGATTGCATTATACTGCAGTATTTCTTAGCCCTTCAGTGGCCTTCCAACATGAAAAAAAATGGATCTGATCAATGGGTATTCAATGCTTTTCTTTTAAATCCTTTAATTCCCAGTTGTGATTTTCTTTTTTTTAACCATTGACACGAGAGTAATGAAATCCACAAAAGCCTATCTGAATTTAACCATGGAGCAACCCCCCCCCCAGCGAATATAGTGAATCAAATTTGATTGAATTCTGTTGCCCCTTTTGAGGTTAGAATAATATGTTGATTTGCTAATCCAGTTGAGCAAGCAAAGCTCACCCATGTTGATACTCCATCAACACAAGCATAGAGCAATGACAGGCACAATGCTTTGTCAGGGACTTGTGTTCTTTGCAAATGATTGTAACAGCAGTGATTTATTTTGCTGTTTTGCAGTCTGACACTGCTAGCTTTGTTTTCAGCGGGTTTAGAGTTAGGGACAGATTGTGGTCACGATTTGAGGAAACCTGCGTTGACTGCTGGTAAGAGACGGGATGGAAACAATGGTCTGTTGTGTCAAAGTCGCACTCTTTGTTGACCCATTCATATGCCAGATAAATATCATGCCACATAAACTCCAAACTCCTTTGTGACTGATGGTGGTGATCATTGCCATGACCACTTTAGGTCATTGTCAGGTAAACATAAACATGGATTGTTATAAATTGAGCAAATAAATCTCGTTGCTGTTTTTCTTGTGAGGGCGGTCTCTAACCTTTCCAGAAGGGGATAGTAAAGCCAGTTTGTATTTGCTTCATTTCACACTCTTGCAAGATGACAATATGCACCAAGCAATGACATTTTTAGAGGTGAGGCGGTAAATCAAGCTCTCAACCTGCTCACAGGAATGTAGTGCAGATATAATATGGTTGTTGATACACTCATGACCCTCCATGTATTAAATCACTCACCAAAAAGGTTTTTCCGCTTCAGCTAGATATTGCTAAGTGGTTTGTGACTGAAATACAACTTGGACTTAATGCAAGAAGGTGCTCTGCAGAGCAGAAGGACATCTGGTCTGCTTAGATTTAATTTTGTTTTCGGATTAATTATGCCAGCAAATTGAATCGTACACTATGTTTTTTGTCATAATTTCATAAAAGGGACCTGGAGAATTGTAGAGGATTTTGCGATCGGCAGTGATTAAAAAGAAAATAACATAAAGCAGAACCAATACCTTGATGGTCTACTAATTGAGATGTCCCATATGGGGGGTCATTTGTGGGAGGGGGGGTTACAAGGTTTAATGGACTAGTGGAAATGCCGACGTCTGGGTTGCAGGATATGGCCCATAAGCCATCGGCAAGCCCTCCGATGCCTGGATCAATGAGGAACAAGGCAACACAAGCCCATTAGTGGATCAGTCCAATTTCAAGCTCCTGTGAAACACTTTCCAGTCTCTCTCTCCCGCCCTCATGTGCACAAACTCACACCTCACAAATGGCTAGCTTTATTTATCTGCACTGTCAGATGAATCAATAGCTGCTGATTTGATAGCAAAACTACACTGATAATCATCCATCCGCACCGGCGCAGAGACACACCTACAAAAACCTTCCATCCTTACACTTCTGTCCAGGAGACAGAAAAATGGCTTTGTGTTGTGAATTCTGCGTTGCAGTGTTCGGCACCTTTTCCAAAGCTTGTCTGATCACAGCTTCAAGGGATACCTTGACATTGTGAATTTTACTGCATTCTGTGAGGATCAGTATCATAAGCTAATGAGTATCATAAGCTAATGAGCTGGACAGAAGCATGTTTTTCTTTCTTTCTTCATTTTAGCAATGGCTGCAGCAGGAATTCAAAATACCAGTCTATTACATGAAGAGCTCTTGTGCTTGATTGTCTACTTTTTCATCTGCGTGCTACGAGATCTTATAAGCCACTAAAAGGCCTTATCCTGCATAACCCCTGTTAGCCTGCTCATTCTCTAATACATGAACACTTGTTGCATCAGTGTAAAGCATGTCATTTCCTTCTCTTTGTAAATGAGCCATTGTTGCTCATATATTCTGTTAGAGTAAGACTGTAGTGCATGATTAGATGAGTAGATAAATACCATTATTCTAATCACGTTTTATAGGAAGACTGGTGACTGCAGAGTTAGGGATGGTGCTTGTGCGTGTGCAGTCTCAAGTGTATTCCCCTGTTTCGCCCCCAGTTCCCTGTGCATCCTTTTATTTGCTGGACGAATAAGTTGCAATGAGGTGTTTATCCCATGAGCTGTTTATTGGCTGGAAGAGTAGCCCAGAGGCTTGATGTTTAAAGGACGTGTAGGTACAGAAATGATTTGTATGCTTCGTCCCACACATAAACTGGTTTACCCTGATATTCTTAAGGCAGGGCATTTCAAGATAAAAAGCCAGTATCACAGAGCTTGCAAATTTGCTTTCTGTTCACACACACAGATGTGTAAAATGCTGCATTCACCAGTTTATAAACAGTGTGCTTAACTTTATTTTTAACAGATCTGCCATCTATTTGTGTATTTTATTTTTATTGGGGGGGTGTATAATGAATAGCTACAGCTATGCTTAATGGTTGTGTATAAGAGTGGCTGCTTTGTTGTTTGTAATCTGACCCTTTTGTTTATTTATTACCTGCCAATGATCCTGTGTGAACTTATAGAGCCGGTTACTTTAGGTATTTTTGCAATTCTAGCACTAATGCCTCCAAAAATACATAAATAAATAAACATTCTAGGGCTGCAACTATCAATTATTTTAGTAATTGAGTATTCTATTGATTCTTCCATCAATTAATCAAATAAGAAATACTTTTTTCCTATTACTTTTCCTATTATATTTTAACTTCCGTACCTCAGTTTTTCTCTGTGTGAAACAAATAGCAGTGGATGGAGCAGCTACAAAGTTCTCTGTTCTTCACTTGATGATCAGGTGGTTGATGAAGGACCTCCAGCTGTTTCTCAGTAAATGTTTAATGGTGGTTACAGGGAAAAAGCTTCTTGTGGACGCTAGAAAAACGTTTACTTTTGCTCCGCCTCTTTGCGCTTGCGCAGACAGACTGCAGGTAAAACAGCTGCCTGCTGCTGTTGTGTTATCAGTGTTTTTGTTGAAAAATTGGGGTCTGCATGAGCGTCTCCTAAATAGGTTTATTTTTAATTACTAATCAGGGATTAAAGTATAAAAAATATATTTTTGGGGGGGGGGGGCTCCCGGTACAGAATGATTGCTAGTGCTAATGGCAGCACTTGCCAGCAAACTGCGGTGCGATCCGTTCTGGGAGCTGAAGTAGAGAAAAAAATAAGGTGAAATTCTCAGCACAGTGAGTACAACACACAAACACGGCAGAGAGCGGTGGAGGCGTGGAAAAACATGTCAGTGATGATGATCCACTAAGTGTTAACGAGTATCCGTCGCCGCAACTGAGAACTTTTTAGGATCTGAGGGGTTTTTTTTCCAACACCTGATCTGTCTGTGTAGATTCTCAGTCATCCAGGTCATAGTAGTCTCTGAAGCTTGAAAAGAGGCGACTGGACTTTTTTTTGTTTCTTGAAGACGTTTCACCTCTCATCTGAAAGGCTTCTTCAGTTCTCATACAGGACGACTACAGGAAGACGACTCCTTACAGAACAGAACCAGCTTAACCCCAGTTCAGATTTGTGCACTTTTAGATCTCTGCCTTACCACAACATATTTCAAATACAACGATGGATTCTACAGACAGAAACATGGATGTGCCATGGGCTCCCCAGTGTCTCCCATTGTAGCCAACCTTTACATGGAGGAAGTGGAAAGTAAAGCTCTTGGTTCTTTCAAAGGGGTGGCACCTAGCCACTGGTACAGATATGTAGATGACACCTGGGTCAAAATCAAAACCCAAGAAGTAGAAGCCTTCACTGACCACATCAACTCAGTGGATAAATACATACGTGTTACCAGGGAGGACACCAGAGATAACAAGTTACCATTCCTGGACTGTGCAGTGCTTATCAAGGAAGATGGAAGCCTCAACATTGAAGTTTACCGGAAGCCCACACACACAGACCAGTATCTCCTCTTTGACTCCCACCACCCTCTGGAACACAAACTTGGGGTGATCAGGACCCTACAACACTGGGCAGAAAGTGTTCCCTCTAAGGCAGAAGGGAAACAAAAGGAACACACACATATTAAGAAAGCCCTCAAAACATGTGGTTACCCCAACTAGGCCTTCAAAAAATCAGCCAAGATGCACAGGAATGAAGGCCAAACACAAACTACAGAGAATAAGAAGGACAAGAGGAAGAGCATTGTCATCCCATATGTGTCAGGCTTGTCAGAGAAACTCAGAAGAATTTTCTCCAAGCATGACATCTCAGTATACTTCAAACCAAGTCACACCCTAAGACAAAAACTGGTTCATCCCAAGGACAAACCCGCCAAACACAAGATCAACAATGTAGTGTATGCTGTCCAGTGCAGTGAAGAGTGCTCAGACCTCTACATTGGAGAAACCAAACAGCCTCTTCACAAACGAATGGCACAACTTAGAAGAGCCACAACAACAGGATAAGATTCAGCAGTACATCTGCATCTGGAGGAGAAAGGGCACTCTTTTGAGGATGCCAATGTTCACATTTTGGACAGGGAAGACAGATGGTTTGAAAGAGGAGTGAAAGAAGCCATCTATGTCCACTGTGAACAACCATCATTGAACAGAGGAGGTGGATTACATCACCAACTTTCCCCCGCTTACAGTGCTATCCTGAGCTCCCTTCCCAGACGTCTCAACCCCCATTCACACCTTTGTTCCAGTGACCTCAATAGGTCACATGAAACAATAGAGTGAAGTCCTAAATTGGTTTCAACTGAAACCACTGATTGAAATGACCCACACCTCCTTCACACCTTGGCACATGTGTTTACACACATGAACAATAGAGGGTCATAACCACCTCCAAGGGACTACACCCACAGGGGTTCAAATACCTGGGTCTCTCCA
This sequence comes from Archocentrus centrarchus, assembly GCF_007364275.1. Lineage (NCBI taxonomy): Eukaryota > Metazoa > Chordata > Actinopteri > Cichliformes > Cichlidae > Archocentrus > Archocentrus centrarchus. The sequence continues at coordinate 12,044,260 of NC_044359.1, forward strand.
CCATTTGGTTGAGAACTGAAGAAGCCTTTCGGATGAGAGGTGAAACGTCTTCAAGAAACAAAAAGAAGTCCAGTCGCCTTTTTCAAGCTCCAGAGACTAACGCCTGACCCACACTCCAGTCCAGTAGGTGGCAGTAATGCAGCTCTAAGCTGGCGTGCCCACCGCTATTAAACCCTCAGAAGAAGAAGAAGAAGAAGAAGCCCATGCCGGACAACTTTAATACTGCTCATGCGGGTGAAACACTCCACTTACACGGAGACACCTGACCGCTGCAGAGTTTAAACGAAGCATCGAAGCAACAAATTTGCTTCGAGGATTTTTTGTTTTTAATAGAATTATTTGAGTTACTTGGAATCGTTGCAGCCTTTAAAAAATCATTTTTTTTTATTTCTGTATCCACATTAGTTGAAATTGTGCGTGTTTTTTCCTGTTGTTTTCATTTCACTGACGTGTTGTGTGAGAAGTGTTTTTAAATGCAGCCGATGGCTGATTTAGCTCACATCCATTCCTGTTTAAATTTGTCAGACGCTGTTCGGGTTTGTAATGTGCTCAGCTCTGTGGATCCGGCCCCATAGTCACCCATGAGTTACAGACAAAAGGTTCAGTTGGACAGACTCCACTTGGCAATGAAAAGTGGACTGAGGGGAGCAACTGTATGGTGGATAGTAAAACAAAGGATGAGATCATGATAAGTTTGATTATTCATGATTGCATATGTGTGTGACCAAATGTTCACCTTGGTGATGCATCAAGCAAAGCATGTTTTCTAGGTGTAGCTTCATCTTTTTTATTTTGTAGCAGGTCAGTTTAAATGAATTGAAAGGGTTTTGAAAAAGAAAATCCACCACAGCAGTGCTAGGTAGTCAGTCAGTCAGCAGCCTATGCCACTTTAATCATTTTGTTATTTGCTCAAGAAATGCACAGTAAGGACATCTCTGGCCACAGGCAGCTACAAAGAGTGTGGCTGGGTGCTAAACCTAACCACATTGTTTTAGTGACCTAACCAAAAGCTGACAGAGAAGTTAGCCTTGTGTGGTCAAGAGTTATCATTGGTGATGACCCGTCCTTTTGTTTGGCTTTTGAAAATGGTTCTCCCAAGTCTTGGCAATTGGAGGGCAAAAAATTCTAACTGACACATCAAAAAACAATTTATATATTTTCCAGAAAAGTAAAAAAACAAAAGTAAAACCACTGGTCTGAAACAGGATTTGAAATCTGCTTGTAGGTTGTCTAATTATGTCCTGTTACCTTTCCTGCCTTGTAATCTTAGCTTAGATTACAATATGATCAGAAGGAGATGCTGACCAAGCTTCAGTCTGTGATGCGTTTGGAGTGAAATTAGTTTGAAACATTGTGTACAACTAATAGGGTATTTGTGTGTTTCCTACCATGAATAACCACAAATGGCCACAAACTATTCATGTCATTTTTTTTACTTTTTGAGTGATAATTTGCGTGCTTTAAGAATTTAATTTTCAGCTGCTTACATTTTTAGTATAATACTCCCAGCGGTGCCTGCACACTTCAGCTCTGTCTAGCTCTTTCTCTTTAGTTGTAACTGAAGCTTATTTTAGTGCTTACAGTCTAACTTTCACATTTGCTTTTATCATTTATCACCCTCTTAAACTCACACCTACTTCTTCCAGTGCTTACACTTGAGTTGACATGTCAAAGCCATTAAATGCATTAAATTCATCTTGCTCTTCTACTTTTCTCAAATACCATTTTTAAGACGTCCTCGCCCATTTACAGCACAGCTGAACTTACTTTTCACTTCTCTAAATATCAAGTTAGACTTTGTAGCATTTTTTTATTCCAAAAACTTTTCATTTACTTTGTCATCTTGGCACCAATTTGACTTGTTAAAACACTTTTGTGTGCTATTTATACTTAACCAATAGGATGTGTCTAATCCAGGTGGTAGTTTAGTCACAGAAATCACAGAAAACGGTAGCACTGCATTTTCTGGAGGCTCAGCTGCTCCTTCGATCAGCACCCCCCCCCCCCCCCCCCCCCCCCCCCTCCCCCTTTGCTGTGCTGCTCTTTGAAAAGGTTACATTTCTATGACAAAGTGACTTTGAGAAAAATGAGAATGCTAAGACATGGATAAAAACACATGGTGGTCACATTTGTGCCAAGGTCTGTAGGCGGCAGTTTGACAGTAACTTATCCAAGAAGAGCGCTCAAGGTCAAACAGATTCCCTCATTGAATGAAATGTCTGCATGCTTAATGTTTTCCACTCTTAAAAAGACATCAGTGAATTTTTAAAGTCATATCTACAGTAATCTAAAAGATTTCACCAAGATGTAAATGTCAAAATAACATCATCAAAAGATGCCTTTGATCCAGTTATTTATGGCATCTTTCCAGTTATTACATATCACTCTTGCACACATCCTTCAAGAGTGATATGTAAAGTGCATCAGACACCAGATAAATCCCCGTGCACAGAAATAATGCCAGCAGCAGGGAAAATTTATCTACGGCGTTAGATTAGATTAGATTCTGAAACACCTTCAACCAAGACAGTGCTGCTACTTCCTGCCTCACACACTGAGGCTTAGTTGTGACACAGGCTTAAGATTTTAATACACTGGGTACCTTTTAGCTTCTTTTTTTTTTTTTTTGGTGCAGCATGACTTAAATGGAAGTCTCTTAACTACCTGAAATAGATTCCATGAGACCGCAGACAAGTGCACTCTGCTGGTGTCGGCACTGTTAGGGGGCGTATAATGGTGGTGACCTAGGTCGCGGTGGAGAATCTTGTTTCAGATCAGGCAAGCTTCCTTTGAAACGTGTGTTTAACTTTGTGAAGGGTGTGTTTAAATCCAAAGTATAATCTTTTCCTAAACCTAACCAAGCAGTTATGTTGCCTAAACCTAACCAGCAGTTCCTGATTGGACTACTGTCTTCTGGTTAGATGTCATCTGATTATGGCCATGTGTACTTCTGTCAGCTGTTATTCTTCCTCATTTTGGCAACAGGTTTTTCACCACCTCAGAAGGGGTCCTATCCAGTTGGGAGGGGAATGTGTTGACCAATGTCCCTAATTTAGACAATAAATAAAGTAGTGACATAATAAACTTAACTCAGTATCCACTTACCGGCTTTTCCCTAAGCTTGTAATCACATTAGCTTCACGCAAGTAAATGGTGTTTGCTCAGTTTTAAGTTGCCTCGGTGGCCATTAGGTTTGGTAACTGAATCAATGTATTCTGTTATGCCTCGTCTCTTGATGACATCTGTCGTGATGTGGACTTCCTCTACATACTTTCTGTTTCAAATCTTAACTGGCCCTCCATCATACATACTAATGCAGTGCAGTGCACATCAATATCACCATCTGTCAGCGCAAACAAAAGCAGGGCTGCAAATGCAGCCAGTATTGACTCTGTTCTACCTCTCATTCTCCTGTGTGTTTTTCCCCCTCTTTGAATATGGAACATCCAGGATCAATATTTTTCCATTAGCAGCAGCATGGGGATTGGATGGTTGCGTGGCCACAGATGGTCGAGCTGCAAAACAATGGGCAGTGGCTGCAGTCACTTAATTAATTTTAAGGTATTTGGTTTAATTCTTTCCCGTAGGACCAAAAGTTAAGGAAGGTGACCTCATTTTGAGTAAATAAAGAAAATAGGATAGAAATTCCATCTGTGTGGAAACCCTGTTCAACATTCTACCAATGAGGAGACAGTATCACAGTTTAGTTATTCAGTGCACTTTTATTTTTGTAATAGGGTGACACAGGACAGGAAGCCATTAATATTGAAATTCATTAAAAGCTGGGGGGGAAAAAAAAACAACAGTGTAATACTTTCTGAATAATCTCCCACATTAACATGTTGAATAATCCTACAAGATGATATTACAATCATAATTTCTTTTGTGTGTTTTATCTGCTAGCTATAGTTCTTGGCTGTCAACTGTGTTTCCAACAATGATGTAGTTTGTATATAAGCATCATTTCAAGAGTCACAAAATATTTTTTGATGGGCTTTTTTGAGTGCACTTCAGGAGTGTTTGCATGCTGTTAGTCAGAACAACTGTGCAACTGGAGAAGCACACTTGTTTGAGTTTTCACTCAGTGTAAGGCTAGGAAAACACCCCCCACCCCCACCCCTCAAATGAGTATTGTTGTTGATAATGTGACCTTTATGGGCTGCACAAGTGAGTCATCATTCAGATCGGTCTGCAGGTTTATTGCTTTTGTTTTTAAAGCGTTATTGGACTTTAGAATGGAATGATGCATGGCAGCAAAACACTCCTTTTTTTTTTTTCTTTTTTTTTGTTTTCCTGAAGAAATATGTAGCAAACATACAAGAGCAGGCCCGCATGTCGATTTCAATCCAAACAGACATCCGTAGCAACATCCAGATCGCATTTTAATCCGCCAAGCACTAATAGAATGACTTCCTTTGTTGCATCAAGCTCTTTATTTACAATCTGGAGCATCCAGTACAGTTTGGAATGCCTTAAAATAATTCTGGCAGATGCAGCACTGCTTAAAAAAAAATGACAGATGCATGTTTTTAAGCTGTATATTTGATATGTCAGTTTATATTGTTTGAATTCTCTCAAGTTGTGACAAATCCATTGCTGTAACATCGCCAGCATTTGAAGAGTCACTGCTGATAGTCTATTATAGAATTTGCTTATGGTGATTGATACATTGCTACACAAAGCACTTTCTGCCCAATTATTGCCACTTCTGTCATTTGGTATTTAGTTTGAGTTTAATGAGCCACCTGGACTTGGAATGTAAAATAAGGATGTGGATGTAGATGACAGTGATTCCAAGTGATCCATCCTCCACTATCCTATCCAACAAGTTTATGTATTCAAAGGCATTTGTTATTAGGACAATAGGAAATGCCAAAAAGCCTTAACCAGCTTGTTCAACGGGTTTATGAGCTGGGGGGTGACGAGTTTCTTGAAGAGTGAAGATAATCTGATTAGTAATGGGATACACTGCTGGGGGGAGGGAGGAAACAGTGAGGCCTTTGGAGGATAGAAAGCCTTCCACATCTCTCCTTCATCTCTGGAAAAATGAGGACGATCCATTTAAGTGGCGTATTATGGGAATGATGGACACACTTTTTTCATGAAGAGGGTTTTGTCATTTCTATTTCTGTGATCCTCCACTGGACGGGCAGGCACTTCAGCTGTTTATATGAATATTTATGCAGGCATAGTTTGCGGCACCTCTCACATTTCATTTTTTTTGTTTTGTTTTGTTATCATCGTCATGAAGCCAAAGCGAAACCCACACAAGACTTTTCAGTGAACCGCAGAGCATTTCAAAATGTGGGTATATAATTGATGTCCACTAAGGGTTTTGGATTGGTTTGATTTTCCCCAGAACAGACTGACAGATGCTGTTTGATCATTTCAGACAACAGCAAAACCTTGTCAGGTATTTGTAAAGGCAACTTTGAACCGGCCATATTGGATATTTTATTTATTGGCTCATAATTTTTAATCAGCTTTGCTCAGTGACAGAGGAAGCTGACAGGACAACAGCAGTTTAATCCTACCCAGTGGGCACTAATAAGATGTAGCTCAGACCTCCAGAATGTGTACCGTCCCTGTCATGGGTCTTATCAGGACTACATCCAGTTTATTTTTTTTATTTGGCACCACAGTGATATAAAGTGGCATCAAAGTATTCTTGTGCTGTTAAGCAGTATTCAGTATATTTACATATTTTTTGTAAAAAGCAACAAAACCATTATTCATTGCTTGGCTGTTACTGGAAGATTCTCCCTGGCAATAACTAAACAAATCTGACCTGCAAACAACAGTTTTCATGCTGGGATTTTATCCTAGAGCTAATTGGCAGCATATTTCGTTTACTTCCCTTAAATTGAGTAAAACTGTGAAAATACATGCACGTACTGCTGTTTTATATTTGCGTTCCAAACATTGACAGCTGACATTATTGTTTCGTATGATGAGTCGTAGCCCTTTACCATAATCTCCCCTCACAACCTCTCTGTGCATATGAACATGTTTAGAAGGCTTAAACCAGGTAATAAAGGTCAGCAGTGCTCTGCATAATTGCAGAATTTGCCTGCAGTCTGTTATCAGCCTAGACTTTGCCTCGAGCAGAAGAGACCTCGCATATAGGTTCAGGCTCCTGTGCTGCAGGCTTTGTAGGAGGACTGCTCTCCCAGGTGCTCAGCTAAAGCTACAAGTCTTTCTTAGTTGCTTTATTATTAAATTATGCATGCAGACTTATTATCCAGATATTATCTTTACAAAACAATCAACAGCTCCTTGACAGGCGCCAGTGTTTATTCCAGCACCGTCTCCACAGAGAAAACGTCACCTGTTAAAATACATCAGAATCAGTATACGTCTAAAAGTCCTCTCTAATGACTCAAGCATGCTGGACTTAAACTGGACTTCATTTTTATTGTGTGTGTCACGGCTCACTGAAGAAGACTGACCATATTCCAGTTCACTGAAACGGCTTTTTTAAAACCCATTTGGTATTTTCAGTTGCGCTCACGCTCTTTTTCTGGTTGGTCCCTGAAAGTTCAAAGCATCTTTTATGTTTGAAGGCCAGTGTATCTCACAGAGCGCTTTAGCCTTTCTGCGCCACGATCCTGCATTAGACTTAAAACCCAACTACTTTAACGACTAATACGAATGGCAAAGTTTAGAAATTCAGCATCTCCAGTTTCTGTTCTTTGACATCACGTTGATGAATTCTGCCACCAATTGTGTTGTGAAAACTGTGCCAGCCCAAACACATTTTAGTGAATAACTGTTCAAGTCAGAAGATTGTGTGGCTGAAAAAAAAAGGAGGTATTTTGTGGTGTGTGCTTACTGTAAAGGACAAATCACCTGTGGTTCAAGCTGATTGCTCCAACCTCAGCAACCTTGTCTGAAAATTTGAATTTCCTAGCTCTATTTGCTGAGAACAGTGACAAGGGACAGTAAACCCAAACCTGGGGCTACATCTGGCTTCCCATAAAATGTTCTTTGGATATTTTCTTCATTTGAATGGAAACGGAAATCCCCCAAATACTCACATGAAAGCGTAATTGGCCAAAATGAATATTTTTCTGATTTATGTGACACAAAGGGAACAGTTTTCCCACAGTTTCTTCCAGCAAGTTTAAAATGCATGTTTCCATCCATGTGTGTAGCAAGTTACCACACACATGATGAGATGTTGCTAAAAGTGTACTGTAGTTCTTTTCTTTGGAGGTATGTAGTATTCACTAAAGGAAAACAAACTTTTTAATTCCGCTTATATTTTAATCAAATATTATGAGATGCTTTGTCACAGTCACATATAAAATATATTTTTCCATCCATCCATCCACCTTTCATAGTAATAGCATTTAGAATTTTGTTATTGTTTTTGCCTGTTTATGTACTCTGTGGTTTCGGTTGCATTGGTTGTGACAGGATTATCAGCCGATAATGGAGGAAAACCGTTTGTGGTGGAGGCCTTTCCACAGGGGAAGAATTCCTCATGACCCAAAGCTGTCTGAGTAATACGATATGTCCAAACTACTATATATAACATGTAAACATCACTGTTGTTTCTTTATTTCAAAGCCATAATCTACACTGGTTAAAATATGACTGTACTAGAAAACTGTTTTGACACAGAATGAATAAGGCCTGGAAGAAAATGAGACCTTTCATATACTGTAACTTGTTTTGAGCAGCCACCTGTATACAGTACCTGTATGAGCTTTGAAAGCTTAGCCAAAATATACTTCTCAAAGTTTTCTCTGTTGAAAACAGATAAAAACATCCAGGGAACAACTGCTAGTTTCTGCCGTGCCGTAAACATTCATTGGTGGAGTTCTGCTCTGTCAGTATGTGTTCTGTGATAATGATGCTCAGAGTTGATTTTGGAAAATAAATGTGCTAAACAAAAACAAGATTTTGGCTTTAGAGTTTTACTTCTTGACAAAAGTAGTGAAATTGCTGCAACTGCCGTAATGTCTCTGTCTAAAGGGCAAATATTCCATCCGTGGTGTTATCCCTTCTGCCAGAACTCTTACATGCTGTCAAGCCCATGTACTGTTCGCCCCAACATACTGTTTAGGCTATGGTTTGTGAAATTATTGGTATTGATCATTCCCCATTTAATGCTATGTCTCAATAAAAACCGATATTTAAAAATATGCATCGAGCGCCAGGGCTCTGCTATCTACGACGATAATAAGATTTTCAAGGCATTGCTTAATTAGCGCTTTTGGTGCAGAAGGGGTAAGGCTCTTTTAACAGGGACAACACTTAATTTCCCAGTCCCCGGATACTGGTACATGGTGGCAGTGAAGAAGTCTGAGTGTCTTTTCAGATGCAGTGTGTTGATGCAAATACGTGCTGGCATTTGCTGACAATGGAAAAATCAGGCTCTAATGTTGGCTTGATGAGCCGCCCTGGGAAAAAAAAAAAAAAAAAATGAGGGAGAACTCGCAAAGTGGATTCAGCAGTGTGAGCTCTGGCTGCACACTCTCTGTTCATCACCCCGAGAAAGCACGATTATCTTCCTCGACCACCCCCCACCCCCACCCCACACCCGCCCTCCAGGTCTCAATTAAAGTTTGTCACTGAAATGAGCACAAGTGGGCATCTGCCAGTTTTAGAAAGCTGCATTTCAGCGATCTGGTGTGAAAATGAATGACGTGTTTTCTGTTCTCTTCCCATCTCTGGGGATTTATTCTCATATTTTGATTACATTATGTAGCTGGGAAATTACATTTGAACATTAAAGAGAACATTAAAGGTGTAAAATTTGAAAATTATATTTCTATGCAGAACTCTTGCCACTCCTCATTTCTCTATATTTTGCTTGCAAAATGGGAAATAGGTGCAGTGATTTATTGAAATGTGTGCAAATGGAAATATAGTATATAAGGCAACAAATTATACAATTCTAACATGCTTGAAAGCCAATATTTGGTTTGACAACCTTTATTCTTCAAAATAGCCTGAACTCTCTTAGGCAAGCTTTCTTATAAGTCTTTTAAGTAGTCTTCAGGAGTAGCTTCTTCTTGAAGGACGTTCAAAGCTCTTCTTAAGATGTTGGCTGCCTTTTTTTTTACATTATCTGTCAAGATGATCCCACACTAGAGAGGTCAATCCATGACTGATAGTGTTCAGTTGTGTGCTTTTCTATCGAGGTATGCTTTTACCGCCTTGGCAGTGTTTTACAGACTTCTGTAGACTGCTGTACCTCTCTCTTGATTTCCTCTGTACATATGGATAACAGTTTGAACCAAAATCTTCAAATTTAGATTCATCACTCCATCAGACTCATTGCTACTGATTTTCAGCTTCACAAAAAGAGTGATTTGATTTATATCATGATCATGACTAATGTGGTTTTTTCTGTATCTTACAACCCTATTTGGGAAACACCTTGTTGGTACAAAAATACTATTTTATGTCTGTCAAACATTTTTGTGCATTCAACTAATGAAATGAGAACGACTGATGTGTTTCTGTGACAGTCTGCTAGTAATGTAGTAAAGTGCCTAAAGATTTAAAACAGTTTATTTACATAAGTTGTCTCTTATGTGTAGACACCACACTGGTTCAGCCCTTGAGTTAGATGCCTTTGTTACGGCTGAGTGAATCATAGGTTGGGGTTAAGTGGCTTAAACATGCAAAAAAACAAAAAAAACAAACTCATTCTGGGCATGTACAAGGACTAAACTGGGAATGTGTGGTAGAGCAGCCATTGTTCAAAGGAAAACCTTGAAAGATCTTCAGAAAGCTTAAAAAACTATTGCTTGAGAGCACATTTAAAAAATGATAACGTCTGCCTCCTTGGAAGCAAAATATACAGAAATGTTGGGCGGCTCAAGACTTTTGCACAATACTGCATATTTTTAATGTTGCTAATAGTTGGATCAGAGAAAACAATAATACCATCATACAGTCATCATATAAATGCACACATGGACTAATATATTAATTTTTAAGCTAACGAGTATTCCCTGGGCTTGGCTTTGGCAACCGCTACAGGAGATGAAAATACCAGGTTAATACGACCATCTGTTAAAATACATTTCTGGGAGACTCTTTTTCTGCCGCAGACGTCTGTTCCTTGAATGCCCACGTATTATAAAAACAGACCCCCATAATTAGAAACAGTTCATAAAAACTGGATAGAGTACTCCTTTAAGGTAACCTGTAATAAGCAGACTTTAATCTCTAAGATAGAGAATGGCTGTTATTGGCCAGGAAATGTAGCTAGGTGTGTCCATCTGTGTGTATGTGTGTGTGTGTGTGTGTGTGTGGGGTGGGGGGGGGTTCCTGCTGCTAAGAACACATGTAGTCCATGTGTGGTGTGTTTCTTTGCCATACCTGGCGCCCCTCAAGATCCCAAAGTCTCACTTTGCCTTGTCCACTTTGTTTTATTTCGGGGTTCAGCTCAGCCTTTATACTACAGTGTATACTGTATAAACTACTGAGAAACACTGCTGTTCCTCTGTTAGAGTTATAAACAGACGCATCCATCTGAAAACTGTCAAGACAGGTTTTAGTCCCTCTCCTTATGGCCATTTATTTGAGCATGATTAAATCACATTATAAGCCAGTCTCACCTAAATACTTATATATATATGTTTGTTAGAAATGAACAAAAACTGTGCATTCCAGAAAACGTGCTGAAACTATGAAGCAGCAGTGGATCAAGTTTATGTTCAGCTGGGACATCTGCAGAATCACACCGAGGTATTTAGGGGTGACCGGGTCTGACTTTGGAAGGTCTCACATTACGGATTTTCCCTCCGTTGCTGCTCTTCTAAGCATTTTTCAGGATGGAAACCAACAACTGCTTTTGCCAGCTTCGCACGCTTGTGGCCCCACACAGCAGTGAGACAGAACAGAAGAATATTTGACTCAAACAGCCAAAGAAGATCCTGCAAGTTGTCAGTTACTGTAACTGCGTTCTCAGGCAGTTAGTCACACAGATATCAGAGCATGCCAAACAGTGGGGGGGGGGGACTCAGGAATAGTCCAACTTTCACTGGGCACAGTGCTTAGTCACTGTTGATTAGGAAGAGCTCACTATGAAGATTCAATTCATTACTGTATGTATGGGGAAGCAACCATGCTGACACAAGGACGTGTCACACAGTTGTCTGGTGCGTATCCACCTTGTGATAATATTGTTTAACAAGTCTTCACACTGAAAGTGAAATGGCTGAGTAGTTTTCAAACAATTTATTTTTTTTAAGTTTTGGAAAAGGGTCAGAGCTGAGGGTAAAAGAAACCATTTGACCACAAGGCGTCTCCTTCCATTAGAATTTAAACCAAATTTATATATTTTTTTGAAAATATACATAAATTATCTTTTTTTTTTTCATTAGGGAAGTTTCTTATTCCTACATAATAATTTTAGCTCACTGCCTCCATCAGTTATTTCCATAACATTAAGGCTATCAGAGTCCATTCTAAGATGTGAAACTCTTTAAGAACTTTTTAAGCTCCTCACAGGATTTTAAATATAATTAATCTTGTCTCATTTTGTTTTTTTAACTTGGACTCAAACTCCCAACACTTCCTTCTTGTAGTTCATGAATTTTAAGCTTTAACTTTTACAAGAATTTCATCTGTGCTTTCCTGAAAAATAACTCTTGTATGCCTCAAAACAACTCAGTGCTCCAGTCATAATATTTTCAGACCAGGTTTGAAGAGAGTTCTCCTGGAAATTCGGAACACACTCCACTTTTGTCCATATGCTCTTACCCAAGGCATTTTAAGAACACGCATGAGGAGACTTTGAAGAGCTCTGTAGCACGAAAGCTAGGATAGCATTGTGATTTCTAACAGCTTTCTTAGCTTTGCTTTTACATAGATATTGAATTTATAAGCTGTTCTCAACCAGTGCTTTGAATAAGGGCTGAAAACTTTGAATTTGCTCTCCCTAGTCGAGGGAACCGATAATCCTTAAAGCAGCAGAAGCAGTAGAAGAGAAATTTCATCTGGAATACTTCATCTTAGATAGAATTTTCCCTTTTGCCTGCCTTCTGCTGTGTTGACTTTTCCAGTCATGGAGGAAAAGAGAGTGCAATCTGGAAGTCTGAGGGCTCTACGTGGTTACCACAAGTGGTCAAAGGTTTCAGCCAGAGACAGTGCTCTCATCACCATGCTATGTACATTTGCATAGCCAAAACCCATGTGAAGAACCATCAGTCAGCATTAACAGCACCTTCTTAATAAATGTGGCCTTCCTGGGCTTTAAAGTGTTTTGTCACAAAGGGATCTTGAGGTGTATTTCAGGGGGTGGGGAACCAGCTTTCAGCCTAAAGCTGAGCCCTTATATGAAAATGTAATATGTAACATCTCAGACTTTAAGTGATACTCCTGGCATCACCAATAAAGGCATAATGATTCCAGCATTCCTTTCCTACCTGTATGAATGACGAGACTATCTTACCTGGGAAAACAACCAGCTTGCTTTTATTACAACCTATAGTCACATTGTAACATTACAGTGGCTATATGAATAAGAGCAAAATTGCCACTAAATCATAGCACATTTAATTTCATCCATTAACTACGAAACACTGTAAATGAGATGCCAAATACCGCTGCCTCAATCAAAGCAGGAATTCTCCCTGAGGCTGAAAAATGTTTTATGATATGGACCTTGATTCTTGGTCACCACCTGTCTGCTAAACTGCGTGGCAGTCTTACAGTCCTGGCAGAGTATCTTAAGAGCAAAATTCCCAGTAGCCTATCTGAATCTGAAATATGCGCCTCTAGTCTTACACAATGAATATGCAGCAACTTAATGGGTTGCAAATGAGGGGAAAGCCTGGAAGCCTGCCATAACAGAAATAGCTACTAAAACTTTTGCCATCTCCTGCTTTCTTATCATGAGCTCAGCCAGGCTCTTAATTCAGCATCCTATTCAGAGCATATTTATTTTACCTTGACAAGACTTCTGAGCTGGCACCAGCTTCATTGCAAGATGCTTCATAATTAGGTTGTTTTTACATGTATTTACAAAGCAGAGCTATAACTGAAATGGTACAATCACAGACAGCTACATGCCATATACTGATAAGTATGAAACTTCTCAGAGGATAGGTTTGTTGCTTTTGAGCCTGTTCAAATGGCGATTTTTAAGCACAGAAGAAGAGTTTTTGTAGCTAAAAGTGGCAAAAGTGCTTACTTTCCATTAGAGGGGGGCGGGGTCGTTGCATTGAAAACTATCCCACATGCTGAGTGATGCACAGTGATAAATGATGTGAAGCAACATTTCAATAAGGACTGAGGTGGAAAACAGTCGACCTGTCGTTTAAATCAGCTGAAGTGTTCGTGTGATCTTTTGTCATGTTCCATATTTTCCTTCCCAGGAAAGATCGGCTTATATTTGCAATGCAATTTGAGATGTGTGTAGTACATCATTTGTCTGGTACTTGTGTTGCTGGCTGATATTGCTGTGTTTAAATTCCAACATATTGCCTTGACAACATCATACCAGAGATATATTATACAGTCATTGACTGAGTGTGTTACCCCTGGCCCCAATGTGTCCTTGATGGCAGTACCCTTCCTTAAACTGTAATTTATTTGTTGTTCACTTGTCACTTTTGTTTGTCATCAACCATGCATTTTACCCTGAGCAATAGCTCATCCGTTTAGCATTACTTAAGTAAGAAAGATGTTAGCTGGGGAGAGTAATCCCGTCATGCACAGGATGAAATGGTTTTCAGAAAAATAGGGGCTATTGTGCTGATAAATATGGATGATATAAAATAGATTAAACTGTGCTTTCAACAGAAGGGAGGGAGAGTGGAGGGTCACAAGGAACAGCGAAGAGGCGGCAGAGATTTTCCAACGCTCGGCTTCTGTTTACAGGTTTCCCCACTTATATTTTCATGGCAGAAAACAAGCAGCCATTCAAAACCTCTCAGTCACGTTAGATTATTTACCCCCAGCCAATCAATAACTGTAAATTCCCTCTCCAGTTTTTAGGTGTTTTTGTAAATAGGGACAGCTGTCATAAAATACCCTGTTTATGTTTGACAGCAAAGTAAAAAAGAATATATTGTTTGTTGCCGTAGCTGAGCTTTAAATGTATTTGTCAAGTGAGCATTTGTGGAGATAAAATGATCAATCACCAACTACCCATCCTCACAGGGTGTCAAATTCATTGTTCATTAAAGACGAGCAAAATAAATATTAACAGTGTATCTGCTGGAAAACAGGAATGTTCTTGCAGATTTTAATGCATATCACATATTTTATATGCAAAGTTCACAATTTTAAGGGTAAAAAATACAGAGTGCCCAATAAAAAAAATCACAAATTCATGCTAATTTGCATCATCCTACTGATTAGATCCTTTATGTGTTAATTGGTATGGATTTCTTTGGAAACAGAGGTTGCTTATAACCATCTTCAGTTAATCATAAATCAAATGTTAAAGTAGTAGATTAAACTGATTGAAATCTGTCATATAACGCTGTGGCAAGCAAGGCAGAGGACCCAAATAGGCGAGGGTACATTTTAAACTTAGCTTTTAATAGCTAGCAATGAACAGACAGAACAGGGCTGGACGGGGCCAGCAGCACTAAATACAAAAACTCACAAAGCATGAACAAGACGCACACAGCCGCAAACCAACAACAAGGATGTGACAAAGAACAAGGGGAAAACACAGACAATAAATACACAGAGAGACAATCAGGAAACAAGCAACAGGTGAACACAGCTGAACATGATTACAGAGATGAGACAAGGGGAAGCAAAAGTAAACACACAGAGCACAGGACAAGGGACTGTCAAAATAAAACAGGAAGTAACCAAACATGATTCAAATGCAGACTTGACACACAGGGAGGCTGGCACATAGAGAGACCCTAAACGAGACTAAACGGAAACACGACACACAGGAAAACTACCGGGAAGTGAAACTAAACACAAGATGCGAGACCAGGGACAGAGAAACAAAACAGACACAGGAACACAAACAGAACCGGTGGACGTGGGAATCAGAACCGAACGTAACTAAAGAAAGGCTTAAGCCGCAAATGCACAAAAACAACATAACACCTAACGCAGAAAAAAAAGAAGTCCAATCCAAGTCCAACAGAAAAACCCAGGATCATGACAAAATCAGTCTGAAATTCCACAAATGAGAACCTGAGAGCCAAGTGATAAAATCCCTCACAGAGGAATTGATTTGTCATTTTTAATTCTAACTCATACATGAGGTTTTCCTTTGGGTTCATGTTTCCAGCCTGTGGTAATCACATTATATGGACTAATGCAATGTTTGCTGTAGCAGCCATGTTAGCAACAACAAAGGTATCTGCTAGAGCCCACCGATAAAGGATTTTTAAGACTAATTCGGATATTTGGTGATTTTAAAAATCTAATATATTGGTTGTTGGGTTTTTTTTTGTTTGTTTGTTTGTTTTATATTTCAGACACACAAAGCATGAGATTTTCCTAACATGTGTTGAGTTATTTATGAGTTCTCACTAAGATAATATGACAGCGCAGTTTTACTATTACATAAAGAGATGGATTGCTCATTTACACTCTGCCCGAGTGCCCTCGGGTGGACAAACTGTGCAACATCAACACTCAGCATGGCTGAAGGGTGTTTCTCCCACTCTCTCTCTCTCAGCTATTATTAATGCCAATACCAAAATATGACCATATGATCTAATATCAGGCCACAGTCAGTGACATCATTCACAAATCAATCATAAGAGCCTGCAGACGTATCTGAACTGTGGCATCATCATGTAACATGTGACCAAAATGTTGATGATTTGAACGGTTCTCGAGGTGGGTGAAGAACAGAGAGACTTACAGACTTTCTTGACTGTTATTCTGTGTGTTAACTCTCACAATGTGCTAATCCGTTGTCACTTCCCCTCGTGTCTTTGGCATACTCTTCAATATGTGGTACATAAAGTCTTTCATTTTGCTGGATTTCTGTTTTAGAATTTGTCTGGCAAATCCATAACTGAGTGAGATGGCCCAAGAGGACCCTGAGAGGAAGTGATAAACTTGGCTGTTGTCTGACAGCATCCAAGGGTGAATAACATGTCCTCATCACATCAGGCAGCTATTTCTGCTGCTTCCCAGTTTGTCATGAAAGCACTTGTCTGATTTTTACAGAAGAGAGGCCCAGCAGGGCAAGAGCAGAGATGTACTGTAAATTCACCCAGGCGATGCTTGTGTTTGGCTTAGGAATGTAGAGCTGACACCCGCATCACGCCCACCCTCCACAGCCAGCCTGATGCCTTGGGAAAGCCCATTTGTCAGTTGTAATCTTTCATAACCGTAGCTATTACTGTATACTGCAGAACAAGTGGGACCTGTTATTATTCATGCAGATCCTAATCAGAGATACACTAAGAATGAGTTGACATCTACATGGCCTGTGGGGAGATTGACCGTCCTTTAATATAATCATGTGTAATTGACACTAACAGTAAAGGTGTGCTTTTACAGTGAAGGAGAGTAAAGTCAGATAAAAATGTTCTTGAATTAAAATGACTTCTGCTGTTTTAACTTTCTGCTTTCAACACCGAGTTGAAATGTGAGGATCGTTCTGTTGAAAACAGAAAGTTGAAGGGGAATACTTCAATACTCAAACAGCTCCAGTCTCAAACAGTCTGGTGTGAGGATGTGATCAGCATGGAAAGAGTAATATGTATTTGTAAGCAGAAATACATCGCCCAGTGGAGATGCTGCGCATTCGAATTCCATCATGTTTGTGTGCTGACCTACTGCAGACTGCTATAACTGACATTATATTATACAGACTGTGACATTGTGATATCAAAAATTCTACCAAGTTTGATTAACAGTTTGAGCCTTCCTCTTTCTCTTCTAAATAAATTCGTTTTATCTGAGAGTTTCTAAACAGGTGTGTGACTGTTTGACTGCTCACGTTTATTGCCCTGTCAGGCTTTTTCACCTGACAAGTAATTATCTTCTCAGTACTGGCAAATCCACATAGAAATGTTATGTTTTCTTTATGCACTGGGCCCAAAGTACAGCCAATCTCAAATCAGAGCTTAATAAGCAGTTTTTACCGTAATCGTAGGATTGTTATTCTCCCCATAAACAGTTTATAATATTGGGAAATTCAGCTGCAAAAATAATTAAAACTTGTATCTTCTGTGCAGTTGGAAAGCAATCTTTGCTTCACCGTTGCGCTTTAAGATTCCTGGATGGTGACCCATTATATAAAGCCCAGTGTCCCTTGGAAGTAAGAGGGAGGGAAGGAGAAACCTGACGTGAAGTGAAAGACTCTTATCAGTGCTTTTATTAGTGCAGTGGGTGCTGCTCAGCTACTCTGACTTGTCTGCTGCCACTGCAGTGGGGACTCAGACAGAGAGCCTTCTGCCGTGAACATGATTCTGTCCTCAGTACTGCTGTAATAAATGGGAATTCAGCAGTCATAGGAGCTCCTCTTGAACACATGCTTGCTCTCTCCAATGCCATAAAGCTGTTCCTCAGAAATGACTAGCAGGGTGAGAACATATGCTTGTGTCGTCACCCTGTCGCAATGCAGCCATTTGCTGGTCCTGTCAACCATCATAAATAGTCTGTGAGGACATCAATACAGCCTACAGCGTGGCTCTATATCACATCTTCAGCAGCTCGCAAATCACTCACTAATTATCCCACCAGGCTATTTTAAATACCTTTTTCCATAGCAGCCCACCGTGCACATGCATACATGCTTCAGAAAGCCATGCACGCACACACACAGTTTAATATTTTTTAATAACTGATCAGCTGTGCAGAGCAGTCTTTGGTCACTGGGCCCTGCTGCATTGAAACAGGTGTTATTTCTGTACTGAAGAAACCAATGGTCTTCTTGGTTATCAGACAGTGTTTTCTCAGTCAGAGCCATTTCATATCCTGTTTTTTAAAAACAAAGTTTAATATTTTAACTGGAAAAAATGCTAACTAAGAACATCACCACTTACTGACTTCCTCATGAGGACCATGAGAATAACGGAGCAGAAGTAATGCACTATTAGGCAGGGTGCCCTGCATCATATTTCACACTCAAAGAAATATTCTCTTTATTAGAATGCCAATACATCCCACTTTAACAGGACTCAGAGGACGTTTGTTGTATATCAAAATGAGGTGGTGAAATGCGGCTACTGCTACATTTAAATAAACAGAGATTTCACTCTTAATTTTTTTTGAGTCATTAAAAACATAATCAAAAATATCTGAAAATACATAAATTAAAAACAGCGATTATTTAAATGACAAAAGTACTTTGTTATGATAAAAGTTTTCTAGATTTAATTAGGGGAAAATTTCAGTGAATAAGCGCTGAAGAAGTCTTATAATGGAATGTGTTAATTTGCTTTTACTGTATTTAATCTACTATATAATTATTCATAAGCTTAAAAGGATCATTTATAAAGTAGCACTTTAGAGAACTTTTAAAATTGAATTATTTCTGATAATTTTCCCGGCTCTAGTAATCTTTATGAAGAGAAAAATAACACTGAATGCACCATAGGACATATAAAACACAGGAAACGACTTGTTGGACTTGAACTGTTGGTGCTCGGTTGGCCTTTTTAAATTATGACCTCAAAACATACGAGAACTACGTGACAGCGTGAGCGAATCGATTCAGCGGATAATCAGACTCGTTGGGCAGGAGATGGCCCGTGCCATTCATCATTTAGCCAAAACAGACTGTGCCGATTTGACATCTTGTCATTTATCATAAACATACGTAGCCTGACTAATGCAAGACTGCATAATGACTTTATCAATAACTCATCATCTGTGACCAGTACATCAAAAGCTCTGTTTACTTCATTTTTTGAACAGGAGTCTTTTATTTTTTGCCCACCGATTACAGCTTGTCAAACAAATGACCTCAATTAGTGGATCAGAACCGTGTGTGCCATGGAAGTTAGTGTTAGAGTTTAATATCTCCTGACAGTATTGGCATTAAAATACGGAGTCTGTCAGTGCTGTGTGCTTTGTATAAGAGGAGCAGCCACATTAGACTGATGGAAATCTAATTACACTGGCAATTCACCGAATAGTGGCGAAAGTGCTGGTTTGCTGTACTAAACACGGTCTACAGAAATACTCCAGCAGAACATCTCGTAGTCATACAAATGAGATTTTCAATCTGAGAGATGGGAACATTAAGCCTGAAGCAGTTTGTCATCTCCTGATTTGCACTCTCTGGCTTTTTTTTTTTCTCAGATAGAGCTATCTGTAAAATTGCAAAGGAAGTGGTCATGCAGCAGAAACAGAGGGCGATGACGGCTGCTTCCTCTAAGCGATGATATTTCACAAGATTAAAAAGCAGTGTTCAGATAATGGAGCGGCAGCTTTATTTACCACGGGCAGTAGTCGAAGTGTTGTACGTGTCGTGAAGGCTGGTTGTTGCCTAGCGTCAAGGAACAAAGATGCTCCTATTTAACACATTATTTTAGTTTTTTCTGTCTTTCTTCTCTTATGCATCTCTCTCTCTCTGTCTGTCCTGCCATGGTGACTAGTTCCCCATGTTAAGTGCCTCATTTTCTGTTATTGTGCTCAGCCCAAACAAAACAGAGCTGCTGATGTCAAAGATATTAGACCTGCCTTCCAGTGCACCAAAGTGTGCTTTACCAAAGCTTTGATGATCTAGCTCTATGTGGAATTGTATGAGAAGGCAACAGAGAACAGCAAAATAGATGTTTTGTTTTGTTTTTTTTTAAAGAAAGAAAGAAACTAAAGAAGGAAAATATGGATTCCACATAAAGGCAAGCACACACGTACAAGTTCTTTGGAACCCCGTTTCAGATTATGTCTGGTTATCATTCATAAAATTTGCAACATCATCCATCCGTCCATTCTTTCAGTAAATGTTACTTCAATTGGAATAAATTATGCATTATGGGGACTAGGCCTGGATTTAGTGTATTACAGTATTACTGCAGCTGAACATGTAGTTGTACGCAGAATCAAATGAAAAATACTGTTTGCATGTTTATCATGAAAAAGTTGTATCCTACCTCACTGGCTTTGGTCATGTTATAAGCTGCAAACATACTGGTCTAATGTATCATCAGAAGTGGAGACTGTGCTCATGCTGCAGGGATGAGCAAGAAGTGTTAAAGGAATCAGAGTGCTGTTTGATGCACATATCACATTCAAAGTCAGACCAGTTTTATAAAGTTGGGGAACCTCACTGGACAGAGGAATAAGCTTTTCAGATGTTTGCTACATAGCCAGTACTTGCTAGCTATCTTTTTTTTTGGCCTTAATTAATTCTTATTAAAAATGGTGAGGAAGGTGGCATTCATGAATCTGTATGTTTGTTGTTTTTTTTTTTTGACAGCTGCACATTACAAGACAATGAAGTCAGACTCACAGCACTGGATCTTTTGCACACCTTAGTCACATGCAAGCCTTTTTTTTTCTACACTGTTCTCACTCTTTGCTTTTTACTGATACTGACATTTTGCCTGTGGGGCTTTTTTATATTTGTAGTTTTGAGCTGCACTTTAGGGTCATGTTTAGGCAGCAAAATAACAAAACTAATTTAATCATGTTAATACATTAGTATCTCTGATACAATCATGCTGCAGGAAAACTGAAAATAAATAAACCATTAGACCAAAAAAAAAAAGAAAAAGGGTTTCATTAAACAGTGAATGCTCCGGGCTTTAACATACTTTGTTCTGTCTTTTATCTCTGTGCTCCCCCTCTAGCTGACACCCCAAAAAATTATTTCACTAAAGTAATTGGTGTTATTTTTGCAGCTTTTATAATGGCATAAAATGGCCAGCGTGCTATGCAGCAGGATGGAGAACCAAGAGAGAGAGAGTTGGTGCTTTTCTCATAATGGACAACAACTCAGTCAGGGCAGGACTCATACTGTGCAGTCTGTCTTTTTACCAACCGCAGCTCCTCCCTCCCCTCTTACCATCATCCCTCATCCGTGTTTGTGTTGGAGGTGGAGCACTACTGGCTGTGAAGCATCTGCCTCTTCTTAGGTTTAGGATTTTCTTCCGTCCTATCTCTTTCTTTCCTCCCATTGATCCCATTTCTTGTCACGTATCCAGCCCAGCTTATCCCTCACTTGCACAAACACCCTTCCACTTCATATCCTTCCTTCCCTCCATTCCTCGGCAAATTCCACCTGCCTCCTGCCTCCTGCCTATTGAGACAGAAGTCATCCTAAGCTTTTTTCTGCCAGTGGTGAGGGGAGAGACAAGGCATGAATTGAGCTACAACAACATGTGGCAGGATTAGGAAACTGCAGAACACAGAATGTCAGAACAAAGCTGATCATTAGTGCATTGATATGTTACTGCTCAGAGAAGTACTACGTGTGTGTATTTTTAACCCATTGATGGGATGCGATGGATGTTGATGTCTTATTGATGTTGATGTTTTTTTCTTTGTTTGTTTTAGCCTCCAAATGGTACTAATGGTGCTATAAATACTGTTGAGTAGAACACTGAAACTTTCTATGAATCAGCAGCTGATCTCAGGAACACTGAGTTGTCCTTTTTTTCATCATAGTCACAAAGTAAAGCAGCTGCACACAGGGGCAAGGTAACACTAAGACACATGAAATCTGTGGTTTTGCTCCCCAGCATAGTTTAATTATTGCAACAAATTACTGAAGCTCCATTATCTTGGTCCCAACAGTGTTTGGCTCTGCTTAACTTTCACACAAATAAAATATTATAGAAAGCTTGCTGGCTTTGCTGTTTAAGTCAGATACATACATCCTTGAATGTATGTACCAATCATGAGAGTTTTGAAAAAAAAAATGTATTGCTCCATGCTGCAATAACAGGAAAGTAAAAAAAAAAAAAGAGAAGTCGCAGATTCTCATCAAGTAAATGACAGACCGTGCTTGGTTAACTTTCATGACACCCTGAGGAAAAAAAACTGCTTTGATGGGAGAGTAGTTGGCAATAATTTGAAGTATATGCAATTTGTAGTAAATGAAAAGCTCAGCTACTGGTAATCCTATTAAATAGACATGATAGGAAAAAAAAGGCAGTGATGATAACTGTAGAGATATTTATGTTTTCCAAAATTTCCTAAAGTCTCTCAATATGTGCATGATACATGCATGTGCATTCAGCTCTTCGTTGCAGCTGTTTTAACAATGTTAATACATCTTTTGTTCCTGAGGAATTTTGTTTTCATGCATTTTTGTCTTTTATTATAATTATCCCTGATTACCCCGACAGAGCAAAATGTTCCAGAACGTCTGCCAGATGAACGAATCCGTCCACACTGCTGCCTGCCTGAGAGCCGTCCTTCGCTAGTCGGCCTCAAGTGTCAGCTGACGGAAACGGCTGGTTTAGACTTGTCACTGCGGTCCCTGTGGGCACCAACATTTATGCCAGGTGTGGCAGGTGTACCTTCCTGTGACTCAGAGGTGTGCTAATGCCTGTGCCACTGAGCTTGCTGGCTAACATTTTTTTTTCTCCAGTGGAACAGGATTAAGGTCTGTTCTCCAGACCTTGTTTTAAGTAATGGTTTGGGAAGAGTGGCAACATGGCTCAGTGACAAAGAGGATGTTTCCAGCTCTTCAGGTATAGTACACGCAGCTATACCTGTCCCATGTTAGCCTTCTTTTATCATCACTCAGCACACAGCAAGTGACAAAGCAGGCTATAAAAGCCCACAAGGCCACTAGTGGAACATTTTTTTCCCTAAAATGAGGAATTTATAAGGTTAGACTGAAAATAAAATGAAGGAATTCAGCAAAAAACATTGCAGTACTTTGAAGATTCTACCCATTTAATATTCTTTGTTAAGTATACCTGTTCAACTGCTTGTTCATGCAAATATCTAATCAGCCAATCACTTGGCAGCAACTCACTGCATTTAGGTGTGTGGACACAGTCAGGATGACCTGCTGAAGTTCAAACTGAGGATCAGAATGGGGGAAGAAAGAAGATTTAAGTGACTTTGAACGTGGCATGCTTGTTGGTGGGACTATTTCAGAAACCGTGACTCTATTGGGATTTTCCCACACAATTATTGTTAGGGTTTCCAGAGAATGGTCCGAAATAGAAGAAGTATCAAGTGAGCAGCAGTTCTCTGGGCAGAAATACCTTGTTGAGCTCAACGGTCAGAGGAGAATGGCCGGAGAGCTGATAGGAAGGCAACAGTAAGTCAAATAACCACTTGTTACAACCAAGGTATGCAGAAGAGCATCTCTAGGCTTTCTGCCTTGTATCAAAGGTTCAGGCTGATGGTGACGGTGTAATAATGTGGGTGTTATTTTCTTGGCACGCTTTGCAACCCTTTGTATCACTGGAACACTAACTATGTCCATCCGTTTATGACTGCAGTGTAACCTTCTTCTGATGGCTCCTTCCAGTAGGTTAATGTGCCATGTCACAAACCAGCACCTTTTGGATTGGTGGTGTGGGAGATTTGCATCATGAATGTGCAGCTGACAAATCTGCAGCAACTGTGTGATGCTGTCGTGTCAATATGGACCAAAATCTCTGAACAATGTTTCCAGCACCTCTTTGAATCTATGCCATGAAGGATTAAGGCAATTCTGGGTCAGTTCAATTCAACCTGGTAGTAGCAATGTGTACCTAATCTAGTGGCTGGTGAGTGTATATACTCCCATCAAAGTCGCAGCGGGGCATACAAATATATTGTTTGTGGTTATCAAATTCGATTCCATTGGTTTATCATGGGATTCAGCGTTGTTGTGCTTGCACCGGGCTGCAGAGATCTGATAACCTTGCATCTTCTCTCTTTCTTTCTTTCTAACCAACAGTGACTCATAAAGAAGGAAGACTGTATGACATTTGAACATTGTGCCTGGGCTTGAAACCTTAGAGTGCTGCATTTAAGCGACTTTGATGGCCTTTGTTTAAGGTGCAATCAATCTGATATGTGAAACATGCGTGGAACATTTGCCTGAATGGCAGCTCAGATTGGCACATAATGTGTGGACGGACTGTGTACATTTGTAATGCAGATGTCTCTGTTTTTTTTCTTCTCCGTGCACAGTATACGTTTGTGATTTGGAGTTAGAAAACTAAACTTCAGTCATGGGAAACAATTAGGGCTGTCCTGAGTACAGCCCTTTTTAGACCTCTGGAGTTTCAGGAGAAATAAACAGCAAAGGAGACTGAGCTCCGCGTTTGTCACTCTCTCACAATTTGTAATCAGTCACTCACAAAAGTGGGAAAAATGGCGTTAAAGTGCAGACACCTGAGTCACCTGTGCTGGATGCTGCATTGTCAAGGCTAGCTCTGGGATCTGTCTGGAGAAATTTGCCAATGTTGCAGCTGTGTTTGACATGACAGCCTTCCTCCCAGGGGTTAAGCATCATTCATATTCATGAGAATGATGTTTGAGAGCCACCGGGAGCTGAGCGCTCTGTAAAACAACTGCAAGGCTTTTTAGCCTCAGTCCCTTCCTGCTCAGCATTTTGGTAGAATGTCACATCTTTTTTTTTTTCCCCCACTGATATGCAGCCAATACAAACCCATGTATTTCTTGTTGAATTTTGTCAAAATAATCAGCTAAACAACTGCATTTAGAAAGGCCAAATCAATACTTCAGTGCTGCCTGAATCTCAGTTTTCATTTTCTGAAGTTGATGTTTCTGCTCCGTGCTTCGTGCTATGATAACCACTTCCCTGTTTCATCAATTTATTGTCGATCTGTTGTGTCTGTGCTGCATTTCCCAGAGACCATTCGTCAATCAAACAGCATGGTCAGCTCTGTTGAGTCTTTGAACTTTAAAAAAAAAAATCACGTTTGAGCCGGTGCTGAATGTTTGTTGTGCTGTTTTAAGTGTCTTCAGACATGCCTTCATACTAGCTCATGCATACGCTTGTTTGATTTTTTTTTTTTAATTTTTTATTGATGAAATGAAAACGTCATACCATGTCAGGCTGGCAGTATACAGGTGCAAATGAGATTTTGATGCGAACAAAAAGTGTGTAGTATTTTTTTTTCTACAGGAGCATAATGATTTTAGTAGCTTTCCCAGCTCCCGTGCACACTTAGTCGATCGCTGTGATGTATTTTTGTAGTCCAATAAGGACACGTCAGCTAAGGATAAGCAGCAGCTTGTGTGGGGCACCATCCAGGCCTCTGTGGGGGGTGTGGCACTTGAAAAATTAGGTATAATGAAGTATTCACAGCAGTGATGTGTAAACAAATCCTGTGTATTCCAATCAAGGTTATTTGGCCTAAAATCCTGGAGGGGGAATGAGACTTTGCCTCAAAGATCATTAACAGCAATTTTCTGAGGTTAGCTCAGTTTTGGCAGTATTCCACTTTGCTGCAGTTTTCTCTAATTATGTCCCCATGTACTTTATGAGTTTATGAAGTCGAACATGAAGAGCACTGGAGGTCAGTTGGCTGATTTGCCAAACATACATATCCTGTAACTGTTTTGTTTCCAAGTCAATCTTAATCAAGTTCTTGCATGATTTTGTACCAGTAGTAGAACTGAAGGGGTAAACACATACTATTACAAGAGCATAATGGCAGCAGAAAGATAATGGTAAATAAAAAAAGATAAAGTTTCCATTTTTTTTTGGAGCTTAAATGAGTTCAGTAAATTTCTTAGAAAGCTTGAGATATGTGATTTTTTTTCTTTTTTTTTAAAGTATGGTTTTACCTTCAAGAAGAACAGTTAAGCACCACGCCAGTTATTCTGTAAGCACCCGAACTTTTCCAGCAGTGGTACATCCATTAGCAGCATACTCCCTAGTTTCTTATTCCCTTTGAGTGCTGGTATATTTTTGAGGAAATAAGAGGCTGCGTATGCACTTTCTGCTTTTACAATTAAAGAACGCGAAAGTCTATAGTTACAGTAGTAAGTCACATTGGGTGAGCTTATTGAGTGGGGACAAGGCAACGCTGAAGTGAAATATTTCCTTAATCCTAAGATTAATGATTGACTCATCCCATGATTGAGAATTGCAACAGAAATTCAAAGGGAATTGAATGCAGCGCTCCAATTATTTAAAATGAAATTGTAGAGTGTGAAATGCTGACGGCACAGTTGCTGTATTAACAGGCCAATCAGGGAGACTGTGGTAGAATTGTAAAATTCAATAATTCAGGGAGAAATTACTCCTCAGAAGGGAGATGTGAATAATTCAGGGTATTATGACTTAAAGAACTATCAGCTGGGTTCAGAATGGAGTGGAATTATGATTAATTCAGAACTGGATTAATGGTGTTTCAGCTGGAGCGTCAGTTTACATCAGCGGGACTGGCTGTCCACTTCCTTTTTTACCCACTTGAAAAGAATAGTGAAAAGAAATGGATTATTGTCAGCTGTAGGCCTTTGATGAATTTTCAGCTCAGTGCAGGTTCACTTGCTGTGATGTGTGCCAGCGCAAGAAGAAAACAATCTGGTGAGCTACAAGTCTACGCCACAACTCAGTGAGTGCAGTCGAGATAATTGAAGGAGACGTGTCTAGTGCAGTGTCCGTAATCACTTGAAAATGTGGAAGACGATAGTCATCGCAGCTGGCTTGGTGTGAGATCTGCCATTGCAGGAGGTGCATGTCAGGAGGGTAAATATGAAGAGCCACAAAAGCAGTTGTGTTAGGAAAATGTATACAGGATGAGGAGCTAAATCTAGAGGATAAAGAGATGAAATTGTTGCCAGAAGTCAAAGCTGCCAATCAGTCTTCAGTTATCACATACTGCTCCTTTCTGACTGATTCAAGTGCACTTGAGCAAGGCTTTGAACATTCAACAGTGCTGGTGAGGTGGCTAAGCTTGTACTGTAGTTGGGCGGCAATTAAAGGCAAGTTATGTACAATTATGCTCATTCAAATAATTCAGTGATGTGTGTCAAGTAAGTTTTTCACGTTTCATGCATAGTACAATGACAGAATTGAGAACGAGTTAGATCAGACTTTGCTCATTTTAAGACAACATTGCCAATCTGTGCAGGTAATAATATAAGCTTAGCAAAAAAGGTAAGGAAATTTCTGTTTGGTCAGTTATTTCTTTATTATTTCAGTGCTTCTTAGCAGTAAATCTTATACTGTTGGAAAGCCTGTTTATTTCCCATTAAATGGAGCCACAGCTGTAAAAATGCATTTGTGGGTTGAACAGCATTGTTGAGTTTGTGGGTTGCGCCCATGGAAAATTTGCCAAATCTTCTCTGCCAATGTCAAATTGCTTATTCTGCTATTGACTCTGGTTTGGTGTCATTTATTGGATTGGATGGTTTAAGTCTGAAGAAACGAGACATACTGGCAATTTAACATTTCATTTATTTAACAAACAGGAGCCTCGGGAGCATGTGGAAGAACCATACACAGCCACAACAGCCTGGCACCTCCTCCTCATGCTGATCACTAGCTTGGTCACCCACTGCTGTGGGATGGCATCCCGTTTTTCAATAGCATTTGTCACAAGTCAGCCAGTGTGGTTGTGTTTGTCACTCTGGCATGAACAGCACGCCTAAGCTGATTCCACAGGTGTTCAGTGGGGTCGAGGTCAGGACTGCAGGCAGGCCATCCCATCCTCTCCACTCCCAAATTCTGGAGGTAGTCTCTGATAACCTCACTCTGTGGGGGTGAGCGCTGTCATCTTGGAGGATAGAGTTCAGTCTCAGACTGTGGAGATATGGGATTGCCACTGGTTGCAGAATCACAGCTCAGTATCTCTCTGCACTGAGATTGTCTCCAGTGATGGCAAGCCTGATTTCGTATATATTATGTTAATTTCATCATAGCACTGCAAATGTGATGTTACGTTCTCTGTTTGCTTTTGTTTCGTGTGTCATGTTCAATTTTGTGCAACTCTCCACTACACACGGAATGAAGAATTTGAAAAAGTGTCATAGTTAGTATAACCCTCAAAAAACTGCAAAGATGCTAACTCCAATATGCAGTTACTGTGGCAGTGAAACTTCTGCAAGATGAAAACCAATTTGGAATTTCAGCTTCTACATTTCAAAGATGCCCTTCAGTGATAAACATGCTATATTTACCGCTTTCTCCTTTTCATATAATAGCTGGACCTCATTTTTCGCCAATTTTTTTCCACATCATTTGTTGTTATATGCTCCCTCATTTAGAGAGTAAAGCATTAGTCTTGGGATTGTGCATCAAAGTAAAACTCAGTGTCTTTTTAAGAGGAAGCTTTTCATTTGTAGATACATGCTTATTACCTGAATTGGTGCCAGTTATCATGGTCCCTGCTTTTGGTGCGGTGGTTTTATGTTGTTCTTGTTTTGTATGCTTGGTTAATATATTTGAGTCTTGGTTTGTGTTTTATTATTGTTCCCTTGCATGAAGTTATTTGTGTGTGTGGGTGTGGGTGTGTTTGTATTTTTGTGATGTCTTATGTTTTGGTTCATGTCTGTTATTATTATTAAACCATCCAAAGTAGACTTACTATGAGCCACAACATTATGAAACAATGTTATGTGCTACTGTAGAAACCACAAGTCTGTATGATATCAACTATTATTTGCAATGTTGCAGAAAAGAGCTACTCTACCCACAATCCTGAAGTAAAACAGAGACGTTTCAGAAATGTTTAAACCTGTGAATCTCGGTTCACTTAGTGAGCATGAAAGTTCAGAAACCACCAAGCGGTGATTGTAGTCAGGAATGAGGGCCATATCCAGGGGTGAAAGTAAGCCGGTACGGTCCGGTACTGCGTACCACTAAAACATTCTGCGCCGGTACTGCGTACCAGCAAGAGTTGGTGTGGCTGTCTGCTGTAAAGCCATCATTCAGAACCGGTCACGTCCGTACTTTGAGTCACAATAGATCCGCTAGCAATAAGCAGTGTAAAACACAACTTTATAAGTTAACAAAGAGCTTTTTTTCCTCATTTCAAATTGTTTCTGAACTGTTCGTGGTATGCCGGAGTCTCAAGTCTAGCTTCTCTCCCCTCAGAGATCACGGCTTCGTCGACGGACAGTCACGTCCCGCAAGCTGGACGGGCTGGCTGTAGTGCATTTTATATGGCAGGCTAGACCCTCCTATTTTGATTGACAGCTCATTCGACCAATTATGTAACTGGCTGCACCAAAATCAACCGAAAAGCAACGTGACGCCCCCCTGGTTATTATTGGCTGTGGAAAACCCATTTCTTAAAATGATTGGCCGAATGAAGTGTCAATCAAAATGGGAGGGTCTAGCCTTCCATATAAAATGCACTACATACCGGACAGGACGCGGCCAGTCAACAGGTTAGTGATGGGAATTCCGGCTCTTTTCAGAGAGCCGGCTCTTTAGGCTCGGCTCCCAAATGGCTCCTTAGATTTTAATTTTTTTTTAAAAAGTGTCAAATGAATTACTAATGTAAAAGCATACATTAGACCTATATCAAACATTTCTTTATATACTCAACATATAATAGAGTGCTCCAAATACAAATTATAAAACAAAAGATTGGAAATCAGAAAAAAACAAGGGCCTTTGAGGAGTTGATCCTGTTTCTCCTGCCTGATGACCTGCCCTGTTTTGTTCTTCTAATTACACTGGGGGATGAACAATTCGTATACAGTATACCTATGTAGGTTGTTTGTGCAGCCTGCTCAATATTAAATTTTAAATTTGCAGTCTGCTCTCTATCAGAATAATCCTTTAACGCCAGGCAATCGCTGCTGAATCGCAGGTTTCCTGACCTTACAAGCCGCGAACAGCTGATTAAGACGTAGCCTCTCACCGCTGATCAAGGAACTTGATCAGCTGGCTTTTCACCTTAACTCTGGGAAATTCGTTCTATTGAAAAAATTCAAACGGTTCCTGAAAGCTCAGAAATTACACTTCACAGTCATGTAGTGGTATTATGGTATTTGTGACCGGAAGTCCGCAAATGTACTTTTGAAGTACGCTGTTTCTCATTCGACATGTTTGGAGGTATAAGGTTAAAATGTGCCCAGTCTTTGCTACGCTTTCCGTCACTCATTTTCCTTACTATTCGTGTAGCCTCTATATAAAGCGCAACTTTCTCCGAGCGCATTTTGCAGGAGCCCCTCCCTCTCTGGTGTTTGTTTACTCACTGCGCAGTGTGTCCGTGGACCCTCCCCTCCCGCTCAGTGTAGACGATCATATGCTACCAATCATCTTAACTAATCACGTGTGGCTTACACAAAAAAAAAAGAAAAGGAAACGAACGAAAAGAAAAAAGAAACGGCTCACCATCAAAGAGCCGGCTCTTAGAGCCGGATCGTTCGCGACCGACCCATCACTACAACAGGTAACGACATGGGTTTTCTAGAGCCAATAAGAGGGCGAAGTTTTTTTTTCAGGTGATTTTGGTTTAACAGGTTAAAACTTCACCGCTACATTTAATATCGGTCTACTTGTTATAAAATATCCCAATTAAAAGCAAAGAGAGATTAACTAATTGTGTTTCATGTTATTCTGCTCAAGTTCAACAACACAGCACAGCTTGAAAACACTGCTTATGATCAGAGATTTCATTTACGCTACATGAGAGCGCATTCAGCCGCAAAACACAGTGGTTGCCAAGAGGACTGAGGTTTGAGAAAGTTCCAGAAGTTTTGCATCGGTGGACAGAGCCAGAATATATATATATATATATATATATATATATATATATATATATATATATATATATATATATATATATATGTATATGTATGTGTGTGTGTGTGTGTGTGTGTGTGTGTGTGTGTGTGTGTGTGTGTGTGTGTGTGTGTGTTGTCATAGTACCGGCAAGAATTTAAAACTACTTTCACCCCTGGCCATATCGATAACTAGCCTATGCTTTACAACACATAT
This sequence comes from Archocentrus centrarchus, assembly GCF_007364275.1. NCBI lineage: Eukaryota > Metazoa > Chordata > Actinopteri > Cichliformes > Cichlidae > Archocentrus > Archocentrus centrarchus. The sequence continues at coordinate 12,074,996 of NC_044359.1, forward strand.
AGTCACTGTTGTGTTCTATTAGGATTTATAGTAAAAGAACTAGAACTACATGGTTGTTTTTTCCTCAGTGATTGATTTTTAATGTGTTTTGAATCAAAACGTCTGTGTAGATTCTCAGTCATCCAGGTCATAGTCGTCTCTGGAGCTTGAAAAAAGGGCGACTGGACTTCTTCTGTTTCTTGAAGACATTTCACCTCTCATCCAAAAGGCTTCTTCAGTTCTCAAACCAAAACGTGGACAGACCCAGGTATTTAAACCCCAGTGGGTGTAGTCCCCAGGAGGTGGTTGTGACCCTCTATTGTTCATGTGCATAATCACATGTGCCATGGTGACCTGTTATCAAGTGACCTGTTGATGTCACCTGAACAAAGGTGTGAATAGGGGTTGAAGTGCCCGGGGAGGGAGCTCAGGGACAGCACTGTAAGCAGGGGAAAGTTGGTGACGTAATCCTCCACCTCTGTTCAGTGATAGTTGTTCACAGTGGACTTCTTTTACTCCTGTTTCAAACCATCTGTCTTCCCGGTCCAAAATGTGAACATTGGCATCCTCAAAGAGTGACCTTTGACCTTCAGATGCAGATGTACAGCTGAGTCTTGTCCTGTTGAGGGGGCTCTTCTATGTTGTGCCATTCGTTTGTGAAGAGGCTGTTTGTTTTCTCCAGTGCAGAGGTCCGAGCACTCCTCACTGCACTGGACAGCAGACACTACTGTATGTTGCTGATCTTGTGTTTGGGGACAGAACCCCCAAACACTGAGAACTGAAGAAGCCTTTCGGGTGAGGGGTGAAATGTCCAGTCCAGTCGCCTTTTTTTTCAAGCTCCAGAGACTTTGAATCAAAACACACATTCAAAGTGGATTTATTTTATTTTATCCAGTCCTTAATGTGTGTGTTTTATTGTTATTTTTCTATTATTTGTCCTTCTGTGAGCTCATTACCAGAGCATGCTGATCAGAGCTGAACAAGGTTCAAACCGATAGTTGATGGAAGGACACACTGCTGAACCGCGAGAAAGCAGCCAGACATCCTGCAAAAATCGTATAGCTTTTAGTTGAGATTTTTGGCTGTTATTTTTGCTTCAGACAAAAAAGTATTAGCTGTTAAAACTGAACAGGATCTTTTTGTCTTTGTCTGCTTTTTTCTTTATGCAACATATTTGGCCCAGGTCCATTTATTGATATTTCAGGATGTGAGGGGTGCAGAAATGTGCAGAAATTCATTTGTCAAATTTTGTTTACTCTCTTTAAAAATCAATTGCCCTCCTCACTCTCCTGGCAGACAGAGAGTTTGTCACGTCCAGCACTCAACCAGTGATAAAGCACTCTCCCACTTTTTGAAATAGATTACCTGCTTGTTTCCAAGGTCACTGCTTTAGCCACCATCTGTGACTGTCTGTGTGTAAGCACAGAGAGCAAGGTTGTGATCTGTGCACATATACATTTGTTTCCGCGTATGTGCTTAAAATATGGAACTCAGTGATTCACACAGAATGTATATGAATCACTGTTTCATGAATCATATGTGTTTGTAATGGTATGAATGGAAATGAGCATGGTAGTGAGTAAAATTATGATTTATTATAGCAATTAGTGCTAGATCTCATTAGACACAGCCTTTATTTTTTTTATGTTAACTCTGTCCATTTTTAGTCAATATTTTCTGTAATCTTCATTTAAATGTTACAGAAAAGTATGATGATAGATTCTCTGAAACTTCTGAATGCTCTTTCTCATGTCGTATTTGAAGCTTAATCAAACTACAGTCTTTTTGCATTTTTCAAAAATGTGTTCTTTTCTTTTTTCTTTTTTTTACACTGAATAGTTCCCATAATGAGGGTTTCCTCCCTCTCTTTCACATGTAGGTCAGCTCGAGCTAACTGACCACCGACTGGTTTCTCTTGTTCCAGTCGGTTGACAATTGACAGATTCAGTCTGACACATTGGTTTGAAGCAGATTCCCAAAGGCCAGAGCTCCCTTATTTGTCAAACCTCCTCTAAATATGCAGCGGCAAAAAGACAGCAATGTTTGAACTTAGAGTTTTTAATATTGTGGCATTTTCAAATGGGATGATCCTCTTTGTATTCATGTAGCAACTAAGTTATGCTGTGTGCTGACTTTCTTTCTTTCTTGGTACCAAAACTATTTACCCACTAAAGACCTGACATCCATGGATGTTATTTTCAGGGCTAAATCTAATGGGAACACTTGTGGCCTTTATTTGGACCAATCCGTTTGGTTTGGTCCAAATAAAGCCTCTCTTTTGGACTACATATAGCTGTTGTACAACTGTGAAAACGTGATCATGTCCCACCCAGGAAAGAACATTAACAAAGCTGATATTTAACTGAAAAGTAAAAGTTCATTTCTGCTCATCTAGAAAAAGACCTGCCTCCTTAAATGTGGATTAAAACCTGGCTTTTCAGGACTTGAAAACACTTCTAGAAAAATACATTTCTTTTGGTGTAAATTGGGTTCAAACGTTTATGGTGAAAAAGTCTTCACATTTCACTTTTCAGGATTCTTGAGATGTTTCTCAAGGTTTTGTCTTCAATGTCTTTTCAGGAAGTTTTGGTTGGTAGATATTTATCTAACTGGCAGAAATCTAGGAATTAATTTTACCCAATGTGTGTCCATGGAAATAAGACTTTCTTACACAACTGACCTTCTTCCACAGTGCATTAAAAAAGAGAAAAATCTAACAATCGCAGCAACTTTTATATTGTAGTATGAAGAACAACTCTACTGTCACTATTATGAACTGGGTTTTCTGGTGAAAAGGAAATATAAAATTGGATATTGCCTGTGTCAATATTTGAGATAATTTTTGTAAGATTTGCTGACAGTGGTCCTACAGCCCAAACCACTGACATATTCACATTCACAGTTTGCACCACGTACCATCTGTGTGATTGGTGTGTGGGCATGTTTCCTCTATGTTTTAGGGAGAATCAAAACATAACACAATAGCTTGCCCGACCAGAACTGGCATCACAAGGTCACATGAAGTGACTTTGACCCCTTTTGTGTTTTCTGCCTGCATTTTTTATTTGGCAAAACAACAAAAATAATCATCTATATACTAATAACTTTATATGAAGCTTTAAGTTGCCCATTCTTTTCCTCTACTCCACATATGTTTAGATCATATGATTATGGCTGTATGTTGCTGGAGCAGCAGAGAGGGAGAGAAATGGGGTACTGGCAGCCAGCCGGTTGGGTGGCGTGGACACCCAACTTTGTGAACACCTTGAGAACGATGTGCTGTAGGAATTTTACGTTGATAGCAGAGATGCAGCTACTAAAAATCTCGGATGAGGTCAAATCTTAGCGACCTTTACTTCAAGGCCAGAGGTCAAGTTATCTGAAAATCTTGTGAATGTAATAAGTTGTCACCTAGGATTTTCAAATTGATACAAAAGGTGTATCTACTAAAAATCTCAGATGATTTTGAATTTTGGTGATCTTGACCTCAAGGTCAGAGGTCAAGTTTACTGAAAATCTCATGAGCATACTAGCTCGAGAACGAGGTCACAGAGGATTTTTTTCCAACCATGCTGTACGTGCATTTACTCAGGAAGGAAATCATATACACTTCTCAATCTGACACCTTACCTGCTTTTACTGACAGTCTCTGAACTTTGGAATTTGGCAACCTTGACACAATTCATTTTTATTTTGCAGGTTTCTTAATGATGCAGTATAATAGGTAGTTATTCCAGCGCCACTGTTTCAGGCTTTTGACAAAATGACATTCAAGCCTTTTTTTCCTAATTTGTATTTAGTGAATTTTCAGAATGATTATAACCCTGTGCGCTGAAACTCACTCAGCAGGGTCACTGGAAGCCACGCATGTACGTGTATGTTGTGAAAGATATGAAAGAAGCAGTAACACAAAAATCACTGCTTGGTGATTTAAAGTCCACAAAGCACTGTGGTGTCAGTCATTAAGCTAACATGTTGAGTGCAATATTAGTCAAAAACCCTATGGTCATAAAGAATGTCCAACTATAGTTCTTACCATAATAATGCCAATCACAGAAAGCGACAGTGTTATCAGTAGTTTATATTTTTCATGATTTTAGCATTTCTTACTCCTGGTTCCTACTTAGCCATTTGCTTTTGAACTGATATGGCGAACAAAGTCACTGAGGCTCATATGCACTCCATTAAGTTCTACTGAGATCTGTAATTATATCTTCTAGAACTTGTACTTTCAAGACTTTCATGCCACCTACAGATTCTACTGCCAGGAGGGTGAGGGGTCGCACTGGCAGCTGGCAGTATTTGAGTGGTTGTATATAGAGGAAAATAGAATGGAAATAACAGGAAAATGAAGGTTCAGTCGACTTACTGATGCTGTTGGCTGTTATTTTCCTTGATTTTAGCCTTTACCCCTCACTGTTCAGAATCATTAATCAAGTGTTATTTTACACCTTATAGACCTGCGTTTGGAGTTCTAGATTACCTAACTGTGAGTGGATACTCGTGTAGAAATGCAACTACTGGAGTACCCGCTGACTTAAATGACAGTATTACATTACTTTGAAACATGAGGCATGTAATGTTACTATTTATCCATTCAAAGTCTGTTGCATCATCAAATCCAGGAAATCTGACTGTGAGTCTCTTCGTGGCAGCTTTTTCACCACATCACAAATGCTAAACCGTGTATACAGAAAGAGAACATTGACGTATACTGTATCAAAACCAGAAACTGATACAGTGAATCATCAATGCGATTAGGGTCTTCACAGTCTGCAGTGTTGGAAAGGCTAATTTGAACTCCTTTCTTCATCATAACTCCAGTTAGCAGGTGTTCACCCTCTGAAGGTGAAATTAAAACTCTACTTTCAGGTCCTATAGCATCAACCCTGAATGCAGAATGTAATCTTTCAGAATGCTGCTTAAGTAGTATTCAAATTTCAGGATTCATAATAACTCTAGCCCAGAGGATGCAAAGGAGCTGCTGACAATGCCTAATTTATCAGTGCTAATTTGGTGTATTAGAGAGAACGATTGCCTGTGGTGGTTGATTCATTTCCCTTTTCTTTCCATACCTACTGCTTTTTTCCTCATTTTCTTTCTGGCTTCCTCTCTTCATATCCACTTATCTTCCCCACTCCTTATTCTGCTCCTCGCATATTGTTTAGACATGCCCGGCTGATGCAGTGAACATTTTATTTAGTACAAGTTGCCATTAAAGCATCTTTATATACATTTTCTTTCTGCAGACAGAGACAGCTTTCTCATTAACAACCTGCAGCATTCGTTTGCACAAAAATCCGAGTTGTTCTGGGGAAACAGGTCGTGAATGGTCACAGTTTCAAACTTGAACTCCAGAGAGAGTGTTTGTGTTGGTTGATGGTTTCCTCTCTGTAACCTTAACTAAATAGTTGTCGTCCATACATCTAACCAAGTACTGACCATAGCTGTGGCAGATTAGACAGCTGTCATATGTCTCAGTTTTGTAATATCCACAAATACAGTACAACATACACACACAGCGCAATGAGACAAGCTATGACAAGCAAGAAACATGGCTAAAGATTGTCTACTTCATTGGTCTGAGATGCTCATTTTAAAAGAAAAAAAGAACAGACAGGCATACAAATTACAAATAAATAAATACGTTTGTGATTCACCTTCCACATAAAATATGAAGATAATCAGTGCTATGCAGTGACTGCATTTGGATACAACACAAAGACCCAACAAATTTATGTTGTATAACATAAAATGTGTTTGAACTGTTGTCCTTTGGCTTGTTGGGAACTTTATTTATCCTCCAAATAATGTGAACTCTTGACTCGACATGCCAGCCTGTTTCTCACCGTGTCACGCTCGCTATATATCTGAGTTTTAGATGATCAGAATGATCCTCCTGATTCCCTGCATCCTCATACGGGGATGTTACATTTTGGCTTTTCTGCATTTTATCCTCAGTCTGACAATATTAAAGTCTTTTATACCATGTTAAACAATGTTGATGAGCAGTAATGTAAACCCACTGTTCCCGTTTGAAGAGATACTTTTTCTAAATAAACAAAACAGTAACAACTATTCAAGACTCCCCGTTCAAAGATGAAGTCTAGTTTTTTTTACACTTATTAGGTCCAACTTATCCCAGATAACCAGAAGAAATTAAAAATGTATCCCAAACAAGAGCTTGGGTCTCAGGAGGTTAAATAAACAAATACCAAACTGAGATAAAGACCCAGAAACTGTAATGAACTGGATTCATGCTTTATGAAACTTTTTTTATAGGCCTCATCCCAATTTGGGTAGATTTGCAAGATAAGGCATTGGCTATGACTGAGGGTTCATTGCCCTTCTTATTTATTGTGACTGTTTTAAGGAGGAGAAAGTGTTACTCATTCCTCTTTTTCCACCCACTTCCTTCTGCGGCAGTCAGGGATTCAAACCGGCTGTTTTCCTCTCTGACCGTTCTTCTGAAAGAGATGGGCTTCTTTTGTCTTAACTTTGCTCTGGTTCTCTGTTTGCTCTCATAGCTTTGACACACGCTGTGCTGTTTCCAAACACACCCTGTCTCACCTTTATTGTGCATTGCTCATCAGGAAGAGGACACAAAGGTCTGCGCTGTATCGTAGGCCACTGCGTGTGCTCAGAATCTGGTGCTGCTTCTGCTGTTAAAGAAACAAATTAGGTTGCTTCAGGGTTCGAAATACATTCGTATAAAAAAGGAGTTGGATGTTCATTAGAGGGATGCATGCCTGTGTAACCTTCTCTCTTCATTTATTATTTTCTTTTAGATATGATAAGCTTAGAAATGCTGTTTATCAGCTGCAAAAATGTCCTCCCACTGGGGTTTTTTTTTTTTCTCGCATTAATTTTTAATTTTTGTTTGTGATAGCTTTTTGGTTAATGTATTGATATTCAGAAGCAAACTTTGACTCAGAATACACAGAGAAGTTATAATTGTTGGTTCAACCGTCTGAACTGGAAAGTACTTGGAAGGACCACTTTAAGAGATGTGGACAGTATGTGACATTATGTGAAGACAAAGTGAGAGGTACGAAGGTACTGACCTTAACCTGTCATGTACCATCCTCAGCAGCCATGTACCATCCTTTTTTCTGGCTCCATGTCTTTCACATTATATAAATATTCACATATATCTGTATTTTTGTCCCTGCCTGTCCACCTCTCCTTTCTTTTCATTCACACTTTTCCATCCAGATAATTAGGCTCTCAGTTAAACACTGTCCCCACATTCAGAATTGTCAGCTGCACTTTAGTTGTGTTACTTTGCTGTGTGTGCGTGACGTGCATCAACACTGGACCAGTTCTCTGCTGTGTTTTGATGAATACATCCTTAAGTTCCTCAACAATAAATACACTTTGATGTGTTGTTAATGCTGTTTCACGATGTATAACTTTATGAATGGCACTTAAAATGATATCCCTTCTTCTCTGAAAACAACTGCACATGCAACATTTTGATAAATCAACAGTTTCCCTTTATTTTTGTCTTTTTCTCTATGTCTGCTTCCTTCTGTGTCCTGCAACTCCACTCCATGTCTACATAAAGGTAAGAATCTGACCTTCTACAGGCATTTTGATTGTGCCATGCAAATAATATGTGAATAATATCAACTTTTTTTTTTTTTTATGAAATAAACCACTCACTTAAAGCATTTTACTGCATTTGAGATATGTCTATGGATTTGTAGAACTACAGTTACATCCAATTTAATGAAACACGATTAATTTTCCTCTATAGAGTTATTACTGCGAGGCAGTAATCCTGGGCAATGTGCCTTTTACATGAAACCACAAGATGTAGGTTGAAAAATAACACTTGTTTTTTTTTTCAGGCACCCCCTTGTTAAGAAGCAAAATATTCTTAAATTAATTCTGGGAAGGTTTGAAGTTAATCTCCCTAACCCACAAGCTTCTCCTCAGCCATTAGAAAGCAGCCTTCAGCCCTGTTGCCTTTCAAAACAATCAAAGCTGCTCTTCTGCTTGTGTTGCTGTTGCATTGGCATTTTTAAGCTCCAAAACTGCAGAGATTAATTTATAAGAACCAATTATCCTTCCGATGCGCCTGTTTGGGTGAAATTAAATGCATGTGTGAACGGTGTTCCTCATCAGAGGCTTATGATATTAGCTCTTTTTGAAGATAACAACTTACTTAATATGGACACCGTTCAATAAAAAAAAAAAAAAAATCTGAGTATGTCACACCATGAGTCATATCAGAGTGTGAGCGTGATCATGGTTCCCATGGGACTCATTCTGTGCTCTGTCACAGCGCTTTTCTTTATTCATTCTACATAGAGCCCTACATCTGTCACACATCATCGAGTCCAACCAAAAATGCCCCACCCCCCACCCCCCCTTTCTAGCTCTGAATGGAGCTGAATAGTAGAAGAAAAGGGTAATGCTAGGCCAGAGGACCAGAACTGAAATAGTAAAGCAGGACTCACATATGTGAATCGCAGGTCAGCCTAGTAACAATTTAAGATAACACTGCATCCTTTGCACAGACCAACCGCATCTCCTGCATGACTGTGTAATTTGTGGTGGAGGATGACAGGAAGACATAAACAAAATAAGTGAAGAACGTATATCTATGCCAAGTACAACAGTCCTCTCTTAACCCCAAGCAAACACTCGGAAACAACACAATGTAACCACACAGAGTTCAGGCCTGTTTTTCATTCCCGTTTCGACTCTATTTGCGCTCCTGTTGGATCAGGCCTTATTATACAAACAAAGCAGATTCAATTAGAGTGTTGCAAGAATAGGAACCAGGAACATAAACCACAAATAAAAAAAAGAGAGCGTTTGACTTTCCTCTATGCGTTATATCCTCAGAGCCTGGTATTGCAACCCTACATCTAATCTCCTCTTTGTCTTTGCTGGCGTTGTTTTCCCTTTTGTCCATCACTCTTTTCTACTTCAGCCGTTTATCTCGAATTCAGTGAAATGTGCACACAAAGACTTCAGGCTTTTTAAAGTACATGTGGTGCTGGATGTTGTATTCTTCCCATGCACAATAAAAACATCATGCATGTCAGATTTTAGGCAACACTGGCATGGTATCAGTGAAGGCAGCTGCCTGCAGTCAGAACCTGCTTCTTCACATCAGTGCTGAACTGGAGATTAGACACCAGCCCAGGACAAACCCCAAAGAAACTCCTGCCTGGAAAGAATTGTTGAGAAGTTAATCTTCGTAACCTGTAAACTCCACAGCCACCGTGAGACATAAGAAACGAAGGGAATCATTTCTCTGAAACTGATCAAAAGCTGCCTGACTGCTACATTGTGTTGCACTGAAATATCCAGAGTTAGTGCTCGCAGACGTTTTTCTATCACAGATTAAAAAGAATATATCCTACCCTCTGTCCACACAGACAGTAGCGTACAAGCCCTTACCTTTTGAAGCATGTGGATGCGGTTTATGTTTGCTTTATAAAAGTGACAGACTTTGCAGTGGTAATTCAGCCCTACAATTGCAAGAGATTGTTATATGATTGCGTGCTCTTTCTACAGCGGTGTCTGTGCATTGTGTTGCTACAAAACTGGATCCTTCTTCTTCTTTCTTTCTTGATTTTTTTCCTCCTCAATGGACACTTCTTTTTTTTACTAATATCCTGGGGCATATGTAAAAAATTATATAGTCCACCATGCACTGAGATCTCACTGCAGCTTTGTGTAGCTTACTGACCAGCCGACAGAGTGACTCATGCTGTGAAGGTCTTTGCTAAAAATACATTGATGGATATGGCCCAGATTTCTTTTTCTTGCATTTGTCCTTCTAAATAGCTCTTGTTAGCAGCTAAAGCACTGACAGCTGAGTTTGATAACAATCTCAGTTTAAAAGTGACAGGCCAAGATGGTCACTGTCAGCTGAATCAGGCCGATACACCATGAAGACATGTTTGCTTTTCTCTCTGACTCTTGGAGTCATTTCTTCTTCACTGATTAGCAGCAGAGGCTCACCAGGGCCATTGATTGGTTTAATGGTAGCAAGTAGTGAGTGCAGACAATGGTGGGAATTGAGAAGTGCTACCAATAGCAAACATTATATCATCTACAGGCCTCACAGAAATAAGCGGCTTTCATTAGCGGCTGTCGCCTGACGAGTCTTCTCAGAGCAATCTGCAATCCAATCTGCAGAGCCCAGTGAAGAACATCCTGTGTCTGCATTTCTTTACTGGCTTCCTTACCACTGTGCATCATCTTTACTCAGACTCAACCCCCTTGTCCTAGACCATAGACTGTATATACAAGATGGATTTTTTTTTTTTTTTTTGTGGCCAACAAGGGTTGCAAACCTCTCTAGAAGTCAGTGAGAAAATTTGACTCTATGGTTCACTCGCAACAGCTTGCTAATTAGTTTAAGGCCTAATTGCAGGTCTCGTTAAATACAAAATGGTGTTTATTTCATAAATTTTGGTCCCTGTCGGTCAGAAAGGATGATAAAGCTGTGTAAAACAGATGAAAGGTAGTCTTACCTTCTGTTTGAAATGTTGCAACCCTACCAAAGGGCAGTGTCCCTTGGTTTTTTTGGTCAGATACACACTTCGTTTGCCACTTCCATTTTCAAAACACCAAGATAACGACAGCCAAGAATGTTCAGCTCAAGGATTGACTGCAGGACACCAATGAGTGAGGTCAGTCCAGCCTATGAGCAGTGTACAGACCTACAAAAGAAATCATGCATTGTTACCTTTTAATTCTTGTTTGTTTCATGTTGACACTGACTACTGACAACTAACGCAAAGTAAGCAGATTACAGACAAAGGCGTCCCGCAGTGGACGATGCATGAGGCTAGCAAGCCAAACCAAACATGGTCAGTCCAAAAAAAGAAACAAGCAGAGATACAGCACAGCTGCAGAAGTGCATTAACAGCAGCCATTTTTCATTTCTTTGGAAAACCCACTGACCTGTTCCAAAGGCAGATGGAGGCAAAATGACTGCACTAAATTACAGTGCAAGGCTTTTAATTTGCAAGTGTTTCCCCAACTATTCTGTCAAAGGAATATGTGGATGTGCTCTGCTAGGATTGAGCCAAGGTTTTTGGTGTCATCTGAGCCCGAGCTGAAAAGAGAGGCTGATTGAATAATCTTTGGATATTAAACTTTTTGTGATAATTATGACCTGAGAGCACAGCTTTTGTACTTGAATTTTATAATTAAAAATGTTTAAATCAGTTTGTTACTTGTGGTGGTTTCAAAGCTGAATATAATTGTGGCACCATCTATATAGTGTATGAAATGGAAAAATCCTCCTGACTCCTGAATTCAATTTCTTTTCAAAAGAAAGAAAAGTAAATGAAATATTTCAAGAATCCAAAGTTGACTTCATAAAACCTGCTTACAGTTCATGTCTTCAAGTCCTTCTCACTTAAAGTTGGTGAGAAAAGGTTTTCAAAATTCATTAGTCGTAATAATTTATGGTGAATTTTAGACCCTACACAAAAACAAAGTGGGTAAGTATCTCATGGCCATCCATCCATTTTCTAATGTTTATCCAGCTGGGTGCCTATCCCACAGGGTGAGGGGTAGGGTGCACCCTGGACAGGTCGCCAATCTAACACACACACACCTACAGCCAAATTAGAATCACCAATTAACCCAACCCCATGCATGTCTCTAGACTGTGGGAACCCAGTGGGACCTTCTTGGTGACAGTGCTAACCACCGCACCACCAGGGCAGCTTCTATGATAATATTAAAATATTATTAGATCTGTTTTTTTTTTATTTGTTCTTGCCATCTTAAAATGAATGAATGATGTGGTGCAGCACATGCATGTCGTTAATAAAAACAAAAGAAATATAAATCAAGTATGGTCCTCCTACACACAGCATTTATATGAATAGACAGATGTACAGAGAGAATAAATTAATGATTCATCTTTGTAGAAGAGCAAAAAATACTTCAATTCCTGCCCTTATCATGTATCTTGGTATTAATAAAACCCGACCAACTCAAGTAGTGTTTATTATCCACAAATGGTACCACACCATGTACCATGTAGGTGCTTGATTCATGGGGCCAGACAGCTACTTTGAGAGGAAGGCTCCCTGTCTCTTCAAAGGTAACAAAGTCCACCTACCTGCACCGCTAAAGCTCAAAAATCAATATGTTGTGTCTTGCTTGTTTGGTGTGGTTTGGTACAAAGGCAATGATTGAAGAAACAACAGCAACAAAATCGTCTTTTTTTTTTTCTCGTTTTCCTTTTTTAATGAATTTGATTTATACAAAAATATATGTGTTAAGTAAAGTCATTACCACAACAGAAGACAGAGTTTTATAATGTTTGCTGCTGTAAATACAGTCGATGAAGGGATATCCACAAGAATGACTCTGTCCATGAGAATAAAAAGTCTGTGGTGAACGGGGTCAGGCACAGGACAGGAGCTATTTTGCCGTTCCACCAAATGATTAAATTGAACACCAAAATGGAATATTAGAGTTTCAGTATATAAGATTTTACATGTTTGCAACAAGGTCCTCCCACACTAACTTCTAACAATGTACTACCTCCAGCCCACATAAAGGCTTTCACATAAAGTGGACAACATTACATAAGAACAAAAATGCCTGACACTTAAACATTATATCTGTCAGAGGCATAATGCAACCAAGGGCTTATCTGAAGCAAATGCTAGTAAAATAAAAATGCATATTTATTTTACATGCCACTTCTAGACCAGCTGTTCAGACAACCTGAGAAAATCAGAGTCAAGTGTCCTTTTGAGCGATGTGCTTCAGTTTACCGTCTCCACCTGCCACCATGTTAAGCTGTTTCCCCCCCGAAGCCCTGCTCATTGCATCCTATTCATAGGATTACCAGAGATGCAGGTGTTTCCATAGCAACTGCAATGCAGGCAGTGGCAACTGGGCTATGATGGGGCATGGTGGCTGTAATGTGTGTGCATGAGTACATGTGTGATAGAAGTACGCAGAAAGAAGACGAGAAAAACACTCGAGAGTTTATCTTCACTTTTACAAGCCAGAGCGTTTTAATTGCCCTTAGTTTTCAGATTGTCCATACAATACATTCACATCAGCTCTCGCCCAATTAGGACTTGCCCGTATGGAAATGGTCGGCTAAGCTTTAAGGATTTTTGGCATTGTTACATTGTTAACTTTTTGTTGTAAAGCCCTCTTTTGTTGCTACAACCCATTGTTGCCACTTGCCGTATGACCAATGAAGACATTATTACTTGCAAGGATTATCCTGAAGAACATGTGGTGTTAATCACCTTAGCAAACAGGCAGCACGTCTGGGAAGAGTGTACTCTGAGACAGTCGCATTCCCAAAAATGCTGTGAAAGCACACAAAGAATTAGCAGAAGGTGACATCATCGCTATGGATAGCAGCTTTATATTGTTAACGGTTATGCTGCAGCTAGTAAATGCCACCTTGGCGCTAAGTGAGCTGCAAGCATTATTCTCTTTCCTCCCGGATTTTCTTGTTTATTTGTTTTTCTTTACCTCTTTTAGTATTCTTTCTCATGGTGCTCATGGTGCCATAGTAAGACAGCACGAGCATCCAGGTTTGTCGTGGTTGTTTCTTTTGTTTACCACTCATCTTTGTAGCCATACTAATACTACCGAGCAGTCTTGGTAGAGGTTTTCATGTGCTCTTTTTGTTAATGAAAAAAACGCACTTCTAGATGTAGAGTTCCTGTTGTAGCGCCACTGCAAAAACTGTGGCTGAAGTCATTCATGGCAACGATGGCAGCAGCATCACCTCAGTTATTCGCTAATCGTAACGAGTTTTAGTAGCTTAAATTAAAAATAAAATAATTCCATTAAAATAAAAAAAATGTGATTTAAGGGATGGAAAAGAAGGGGAATCCAGGAACTCGAAAAAAACTGTATATTTTCTTATCCTCTCCTTTATTTTTTGGGGGGGTCTTGTCATTTAACGTCATCCTGTATCATAATGACTAAGATCCTCCTGTGCACCCTCTGTTTAAAATAACTCTCAAAGGCTCCCAGAATAGACACAGCTGTCAAGAATCGACATGTTAGCACAAAAGAAGCAGTTGGTGTGACACATCTCAGTGCAGTCCAAGACAAAATATAACGCTCAAAACAAATGGCTTATTTTTGCATATTTTGTATTTATTTCCTCAGGCTACACTACCCAAAAAAAAGAAGGAAAAAAAAAATCTGGGCGTATATGTGAATTGTGTTTGGAAGCAGTAAGCAGATATGATTGAGCCACATTGTCTCCCCTAGTGAGATGAATACAGTGGATTCTTCTTGACATGAGATGCTATCTGTTCCCCACCAGTGGATTTACAGCTGGGCCGCTCTCAGAGAGGCAGAGAGATTAGAAGGCCCACCAGCTGATAAGAAGAAGTGATAAGTAAAGTAAAGCTGTAGTTTTCAATTGATGCTGAATGCATGGCTGGATACAAACTGGCAGCTCTTCATATCACTTTGCACATAGAAGAGCCATGATTAGCCTGCAAGTTACGTTCAAAACACGCAACTGTTGTGACAGGGGCACAACACCGGCGTCTCACCCAAAAATACACTACAGATAGGAAATTACCCCAGCAGTGCTTCCTCTGTCTCACCTGCATGTGTGAAAAAAAAGAAAAAGTGCTGGCTCACCAGAGGAAGGACAGTGACAAGAGTTAATCTGTTACATTACATAAACAAGTGTTATTTGTTGTAGATATGTCTGGTTCCCAAACTTAATTGGCATATAAACAAGGAAAAATGAATCAAGGAGATTTCTTTGGAGGGTAGGGTAGCTTTAATGATTATATATTGGCCAGACATACTGCAAATAAGCATCGCTTCTGCCTGAGCCTGTTCAGCCACTCCTTAGTACATAGATTGTGGGCTTATATGTAGTGTTTACACTGTGTGTGTAATATGTGATGACCAGTTAAATAACAGTATCAATCAATATCAATTACCTTTAAATTAGCACATATACAGCCAACCAAAGGAAAAGCGCTTTTGCTCATTATTCAGACGCTGCACTGAATGCCGGTTACTGCAAGGTGAAATATCCACGTCTCTGCACCACTTCCTCTACTTGATATGTTATCTTTGTAACTTTCATCTTGTTCCACCTCTCGTCTCTGATCACTTGCATCAGTAGTGCAGCAAAGGGCCATGAATATATCAAAGAAATTTCAAGGTACAATTCAAGGCCATGGAAATGTAACATGTCCATATTAGTGTGTGCTAAATACAATTAAAGCTACTTTCGGCTGCTCCCTTATTCACGAGGCGTCGCCACAGCGGGCAGCTCTGCGTGTTTGATTTGGAAGGTTTTTGGGTTTATATATATATGTATATATATATATATATATATATATATATATATATATATATATATATATATATATATATATATATATATGATGCCCTTCTTGACGCAAACCCAAGGGATTTGTATGCTTAATGCAACTGCTTGGCAATAAATAATTTCATATTATATCTTCAACAATTCATTTTCTCTTCTGAATGTAATTATATTTTTTAAGAGGTAAGTGGGATATTGTTTTAATTTCCTTATTTTGCCATTTTTAATTCCATGAAATACCTTGAGAAAACCTCAGATTCAGACAGTGATATGCCATTTTGTATATTGATACCCTTGGGTCTTTTTTAAAAAATAAAAAGACCTCAGCATAAATGGCAATCAGAAAATCACTCCAGCCTTAATAGCCCTACAAATCACTACTTAGAGAAGAATATGAAGGCAGTATTAAAAAAAATCATTAAAGAATGAAAGAAAAGTAAAAAAAGAAAAAGTGATGAATGAAGAGAAGTAATTTTATAGTATGTGGTCTTCGTCTCTTTCTCTCTGGAGCTAATACAGACTTAAAATATTATGCTGTGTATGTGTGTGTGTGTCTGTTCAGCTTGAAATAAGGAAAAAGTTCCACCTAAAATTGTTTTAATATGCAAATTCCTGAAGGATGCGGTTCCTGTTGACATTCTGGGTAGGTTTGAGCAATAAATCAGAGTGAAGAGGCCAGTGCACCAAGGCAGCGAGGTTAACTGGCTGGCTTGCTACATAAGAGGCAAAGACTGAAGGCCAGAGCCTCCTCGTGAGGAGACCCATTTGGCATCTATTTATCAGTTGTCCACTGAGCACCTTTTTATTAATTTGTAAAATGGACCGAAAGGAAATTTCCACCATTCCTCAAATCCACAGTTGGAAAGCAGTTTCAGTGCATTCCCAGTACATTTGAAGCTGAACATGATTCCTTCAGTGGTCCTCATCTACATTAACCTCAATTACTGGTTTTGCAGCATGTCTAAGGGAGAAACACCAAAGTGAATGATGATGAGCACACTAGCATGCCTTAGGAACTCAGTGACTTATATGCATTCCTGGAGCCACTGAAAATCTCCTCTGATCTGAGCCTATAAAATCCCAGAATCCTTTATGGTTTGTCAGAGCTGTGGAATATCTGGTTGATGAGTAGGCTTAGCAACTAGATTTTTCTGTCAAGGGGTTGGTTTGGTTTGGGATTCTGTTTTTGTAAGTCTTCAAAGTGTCATTTACTTTCTTTGAATAGCTAGATTATAGAAGGATTGTGCCCGTGTCTTAAAGGTACAGTGTGGAAAATCTCACCACTAGATGTCAGTAGATTGCAGATTGCAGTCAACTGAATTCTGTTTTCTTACCTTTCCCAATTCAGGTGCATAATTCCAGCCATGGTGGCCGCTGTCAGCTGTAGTCTTACCTGTATTCTTGCATCATGCATATAGCATCAGCATCATGGTAGCAGTGGCTACCACTGGCTGTAGCAAGTTTCTTTATGTCAAATAGTTCTGGCCAAAAATTATGTTGAATTTTTTCGGTCACTTTGTTGTCTTATTACACTATAAATCCAAAATGAGATTTATCAGCAAGAGCTGAACTGAATTGTCTTTGGACTAAAATTTTGCTTATGTGATCAGAAGCACTCCACCTAAAATCGTTGCCAGGTATTTTAAGCTCACTTGAGAAGATAATAAAAAAACAAAAAGAACCTGTCGCTCGAGAGCATTTTGCTCAAAAACGTAAACATGGAAACTACATGTAGAACGATGCAAAGGTGATTATGATTTCACTTCCTTTAAAATTTGCAACCTGTTTAACTGCAAGCTGTGACGGGTGTGTACGCAGAATATGTTTAGTCTCCTTCCAGAAATAGTCTGTTTCACATCTGGTCGGCCGTGTTGTAAAGGCTGAAATTGGACTGCACTGCTTATCCCTGCTTCTTTCATCAAACATTTTAAGTTTTCTTTCTCACTAGAGACATATAGAAGTCAGTAATGCAAGACAGAGTTGTAAAAAGTTTTTGCACATAATCATACTGGTAATTCTGTGGAGCCTAGCTGGTGGTTTTAAGGGGATTTTGTGTTATAGGTAGAAGTAAATGTGAATGAGTACTAATGGCTTAAAACTGTTGCATCCTAAGACTTTAGTAAGTTATGGAAATAGTGTCTGACCACTCACACTTTAGCTGGGTAAGAGTGTAAATTATATACACTCACCAGCCACTTTATTAGGTACATCTTGCTAGTACTGCTTTGGATCCCTTTTGCCCTCAGAACTGCCTTCATTTTTCATATCATACATTTAACAGGGCGCTGGAGGCACATAGTTCATACTAAGTATATTTCCATACTCATTTGTGCTCTCTTGGTGCCCATATGATTTGTCCAGATAATGCATTTAATGATAGTGAAACAAACAGCTATAACATGAGTCCTCAAAAGACTTGCTAACTGGAAGATGTAGGTGGGTTTTTCGAGTATATGAGAGACATAATTGTAGATTATCATCCATTAAGACTGCTTCACAAAGACATGACCTACTGATGCTTTGTAGAAAAGCTGCACATTTCACATGTTAATGGCTTTGATGAAGTGTGAATGAGATCTTGATTACCCAGAAACCCTGTGAGTGGTCTTTTACAGAGGTTTTCTCATTTTTCTCAGTCAGAATACATTTTTGAATTCCTTTCTTAAGAATGGATTTATAATTCCTACATTCAAGAGAGACCTTCCACCAGGATGTTGTTACTTATTCCTTTTTTTTGTATTTTCAACGTTTGATTTATGTATTGATCTATTTAGTCTGTCATGTTGCGTGGAGAAAATGTCTGTCGAACTCTGTGTAGATGTTCGCTACTGGAAATTGGAAGCTTTTTTCAATGATTCCAGGTGTATTCTTGCTTTCTCAAAGGAATCTGAAATAAGAAGGTTTCTCTTCTCTGAACATAAAAAAGGCTCAGTGTAGGTATACCAAAGAGACAAGGATGATACTTTAGAAAATATAACAAGTTTTTTATTGTTTTTATTTTTTTTTGTTAAAGTCCACTTTTTAATGTTATATTTTAAATTCTTCTTAAAATTCTCCACATGAGGATTTCAGGATGCACTTTTTTATTAATAATTTTCATGGTCTCTTTGGAGCTTGATATTTTTCAGCTCATTACAGTAATATCACAAAATGCAAAAAAAAACTTTAATAATTTCCCATTCCTATGCTTAATTTATGGTATTGCAATTGTGTCAGTTTGTGTGTGTGTTTGCTTGCGGAGGGGGATTTTCAGCCAACACAAATGCAACTGCACATTGCTTGAGTTGGATGACAGTGTGCATCTGTCGCTGATGCTGATTGGTTGACAAGTGGGCTGGAACAGGGAAGGCGGGGGCAATAGGAGAGTTCACCAAGAATGGGAGAAACATAAAAAAATAAAAAAAACAAAGTTTAAAGAAAAAAATACAGCATGACAAGTACAGACAGTGGCTGCAGTGGATACTTTTCATTGCTTTTAACGCTCGGTTTCACATCTTGGTATGTTATAACCGCCTTTCTCCACGGCTGGCTGATGGACCATCAGCAGCACAAGCAGGGGTAGGCCACAGGCTGGTTGTACCGCATGCTTTTGACATTGCCCCCATCTGAAAACAGAAGCAGTCCGTAGCTGCCGATGGACTGCCAACACTCTACCAATGCTAAACCATAATTTCCACATTACGCTGTATGCATGGCACAAAGCATATCGTACTTATTCTGCTTTCTGCCAGTCATTTAAGAAGATGACCTCTCCTCTTTTGAGAAATTTAAGGGCTTTAAGGGTGAGTCAGTGGAATCTTAGTGGAAATGGGAATGGAGTGTTGCAATACTTCTCTGACCACATATTCAGAATGGAATTAATTTCTTGGTTTTTCATTGCTTGACTTGCAGAAAGCAAAAAAAAAAAAAGTCAATATGTTGTTCTGTTGACTCAGTCTAGAATACCTCACTTTGCAGAATAATAGGTTATAACTATATTTGTGTTCCTCCCTCCCTGCTTTGAAAGGTCCATTTCAGTCTCATAGAAATGCATGAGATGTTATGACTGCTTTATTGTATATTAGCACTTACTCTTCAATTTGAGCTTATGAGAATTTATGACCCCTTAAAAGGATTAGCTATATTATCGTAAGAGCCACAAGCGAGACAGACCACAGTTTATGCATTCTGTGTCCATCTTCATAATGTTTCTCTTCAAGCTATCGCATGCCAGAATAGCTTAAAGCAAATGAACAGTAGCCATGCTTTTTTCTTCTTTTCTTTCTTTTTTTTTTTCTTCATTGTGGATCAAAGAGGAAACTTTGGCCCAGGTTTTTTAGGGACACGACCAAAGAAAACCCTGCAACAAAGAAGTCAGCCTCCTAAATAACAAACCAAAAGTGCTTAAATCTATCAAAGTATGTTTTTTGGTGGTTTTAAGTTTGTTTGTTTTTTTTCTGATCATTTCACTTTGAAATATAAACCTTTACAAAAGTGGGTGTACATGGCAGGGCATGTTCATATCTGGAGGGAGTAGCCATTTTCAGAGCACAAAAAAAAAAAAGATCATCACTTTTTTTTTTTTATATGCACACATACATTATTGGTGTAGGTGGTTGCCATAGAAACCACTATAAGTCAGATTAATTCCTGACAGCGGTCACAGTCAAAATAAATGGCTTTGGGAATTGGGGCACGCTCCACATAAGCAGAGAACTGGGATAAAATTAGCTGGCCTCAGAGAAGAGGAGGTTGCTAAAACCTAAAACCCAAGTAAAGCAATATATCAACATGGAGATTACTTAGAGAAAGTTAAGTCAGCTATCCATTTTTTCAAATACTTCTGCTTCGGTTATTTTTGTCTTTTTAATCAAGTTTCGCGTGATAATGATTCAAAGGCAGCTTTGGTGTAACTGCAAGATATCTAATAACAAGACTGACGTGGATGGCTATAAAAAGTAAAGAAAGTCCATCACACTTGATTATAATAACTTAACTTTGTTTTATTTTGAGGTAGATTCAAAAAAGCTTGCATAAGACTGTTATAGGGGTATGTTGGAAGGCACTGATGTACACTCACCGGCCACCTTGTTAGGTTCACCTGGACTTTAATAGACAACCTCCAATAAGCTGGTGTGTCTAAAGCCCCCATGCACAGCCATGCCCCGTGGCATTCTGCACCACACTGGTTTCTAGTTTTGCCTGATGGGAAGTTGTTGTTCCTGAGTAGTTCACTTCAGTCAGAACAAAGACAGAAGGAGCAGAAGGACACAAGATGTGGATGAAATGCTCTTTACCTAAATTGGGCTCCGGGTTACGCCTATTTTGACCCCCTCTCTCAAGTCTTGGCTGCTTTTATTGTGTACATCTGGACCCTTGGGATTCTCTCTTTGTTTCTGTGGCCAGAAGAAAACAATAGATGCTCTGTGTAAAGAAGGGCTAGTAAAAGCCTCTATTTACCATGACAAAGCTGAGGGCCATGAAATGGTCACCACTGTCACAGAGAAAGCAGCACAGCACTAACGTATAAATCTGTCAGCTCCACACGCGTAGTCACATAAACAGTTTGCAGTGTGTGTAAACGTGCACATGCACGAACACACAAAAATAAGAGCAACAAAAATTTAGAAACATGCACACCCCATTCTGAAACACACCACCCACAGCAGGCCACAGATATGCAGCACACAGGATGAGAAATTGGAAGCATTCGGGGAGTTCCAGTGTTTCTTTTGTTTCTGTTTTTTTTTTTTTTCTTTACAAGAAAATTTTTAGCAAGTCTTTTGCAAGCAGTGCAAAACTGAAATAATCAAAGTATTCACTTATCTCTTGCTGCTGGAGACCTTTTTCATCACTTTGGGAGCTCACTTCTGATGCAGGCTAATGATACCATCAGCAGTGCCTTTATTCCCATTGTCAGTTTCTTTCTCTCACACTATCAGGGGCTTTTTTAAAAACGAAAAAAAAAAAACATTGCCATCTGTATTCTTTTTCTCTTCTGCTCGTGGTTGAGAATCGAGCCAATGAACTTTAATCAAGGTCAAAAAATGTTTTGTTTTTGTTCTCCAGTTCTTTCGCTTAAATGATCCTTTCTCTTCAGTCTCAGTTACCTTGGTAATGCTGTCCTGTGGTGTGTGGCTGTACAGAAATAAACTAATACTGAACCCTAACCAGTCCAAATGCACTGAGTCAGTTAATGCAGCGCATATTATCAGTTAACTGAATGTTTTGCAGAAACCAGTGTGGGAGAAATCATTTTGGCTATAGCATGTGGAAAATCGCTTTAGAGTATTAACAGGACAATAAATTCCCATTTTTCAAATACCTAACATGATTTTGATTCTTTTTAATAAACATATTTTGTCTTATGCCTAAATTGCTAACTTTTTTTTCATTATTTAACCCATAATTATTTCCTAATCATAAAGAAGTTGTGTAAGTGTCTTAACATAACTAGTTTGCACGACTCCAGCCATAAAAAGTCTCATTATTTTCTAATTACTATGATATTGTAGGGTGATAAATGAAATATTCTTTGCCCTCCACTCTGCAAATTTCTGTCAGTGTTCAACCCTGAACACTAAGGTCTGAATTATCCATCACTTTCTGCCCACAGCAAATAAAAAATTAACCTCTCTAGCTGTTTGCTGTATAATCACGAAAACAATCCCATAAGAGTTGTGGACTTTTTCTGAAGGTCATGGCTTCCATCGCGCTGCTGTAGACACGCACTGATGTTTGTGAGAAAGGCTTACAAGGGGAATGTTTCACTTTCCAAGATATTACAACTGACTCATCCATTTCAGCTAAAACAGACTCCTGGCTAAGAAATTAGTGGAGTGCACAGACACAAATACAGGGCAATGTGACCAAAGCTGAATCTGTGTGCACCAAGTAGTCATCTGTTTGTGTAGACAAATGCGTGTGGCTAAACAGGATAAGATGAGAGCAGTTGTTTCTCACATATAGTGCAGTACATGATGATTTCCAAGCCAGCTGAAATGGAAGCCAAACTGTTTACCCCTTTAGAAACGATCAGAGCTGAAAAATAACATTAACAAACCATGAAGAAGGAATAGTTCTAGGCAGTGGAAGTGCTCTGGCTGACAGATGGAAGGGTATTAAATAGTCATGGAAGCTTACGACCTTGTACATGTTCATTTCTTGTATTGAGATCCATATTACCTGATGAATGTATAGAAATAGATGCAGTCACACACCCCGTGTATCACATTAACATATTTGTGTTTTTTTTGTTTTTGTTTGTTTTGGGTTTTTTGCTAGAATTGTGGAGATCATGATCATTAAGAATTGATAACTTCATTTCAAAAAGTTTAGCTGGGAAAGTCGACTGAAAGCATCCTGACGGTTACATTTATCGCATTTCCCCCATGAGGATTAGCAGTCAGATAGTGCTTTGCTTGCTGCTGTGTTGATAGCACTGGTCAGGGGAAAAAGCCAGGGTTGGCACTCTAGGCAGCAAACAACAGATTGAGGTGATGAGGCAGGCAGCAGAACAGTTGGCTTCAGAGCTAAAGGAAAGCGCTTCCACTCAGAATGTTGCTTCAAGAATTCACGAGCTGCTTTTTAAGATGATGGCTGTGGACTGTGTCTGTTTCTCTAAGTGTGTATTTTTATGCATAAATATTTTGATCCAGATACTCCAGACTTTGTGTTCCTGGGTGTCTACTGCTCCACCTCTATAATTTTATTAATTCAGACATGTGTTTCTGCATTTTTACTCATCCCCAGCAATAATATTGTATACATTGTTGGGCACGAGTGATAGGCTGGGGTCCAAGACGTCTAGTAAGCCTAAACAACATACACTGTGTTACCAAAAGTATTCACTTACTCATGCAAATCATTGAATCCAGGTGTTCCAATCAATTCCATGGCCACAGGTGTATCAACCAAACACCCAGGCATGCAGACTGTTTCTACAAACATTAGTGAAAGAATGGGTTGCTCTCAGGAGCTCAGTGAATTGCAGCGTGGTACCGTGATAGGAGTCCAGTGGTGAAATTTCCTCACTACTAAATATTCCACAGTTAACTATTAGTGGTATTCTTAGTATTATTGTTAGTAGAAGGGATTGGGAATGACAGCAACTCAGCCACGAAGTGGTAGGCCATGCAAAATCACTGAGTGGGGTCAGCAGATGCTGAGGCGTATAGTGGGCAGAGGTCACCGACTTTCTTCAGAGTCAGTCACTACAGACCTCCAAACTTCATGTGGCCTTCAGATCAGCTCAAGAACAGTGTATAGAGAGCCTCATGGAATGGATTTCCATGGCCGATCAGCTGCATCCAAACCTTACATCGCCAAGCACAATGCAAAGCGTCGGATGCAGTGGTGGAAAGCACGCCGCCACTGGACTTTAGAGCAGTGGAGACGTTTTCTTTGGAGGGATGAATCACACTTCTCTGTCTGCAATCCAATGGACAGGTCTGGGTTTGGTGGCTGCCAGGAGAACAGTACCTGTCTGACCAGAAGAGTTGAAGCTATTGTAGCTTGTAAGGCCAACATCATATTAAACCCTATGGATTAAGAATGGGATGTCAGTCAAGTTCATGCACTTCTGAAGGCAGACGAGCAAATACTTTGGGCAGTGTAGCCCTTTCATGCATGAATTATGAGAATCTCAGTTAAGATTTTTTCCCCCCGAGTGTTTTTATTCCTCTTTGAGTTTGAAAAAAAAAACAAACCAATGCACTTTAAATTTTATTTATGAACCTGTTTTTCATGGCGTTACAACCATGTCCACACAGCTGGACACCATGCCTTTGATTTCTGAACCAGAGAAATGTGTAACATTTAACAAACCAGTAACAGAAAATGATATTGCATCCTCAGATCGTCCATCACTACTGCTACTGACTAATCCTGATCCTCTTAATTACATTCAAATTACAAATAAATTAGCAAATACAACTTCCCATGAGTGGCCACTAGGTAGCAGTGTGTGTGATGATGCGCAAGCATCCACTGTGTTGGCTGATATGCAACTATAACAGCAAAGCACACATCAAACAGAATTTGTGTTGGCAGCTATAGCATGCGTGTAGGCTTAGCCTTTAAAACCAGGCCACTCTGTGGGGATTTTCATTAACCTTGTACAATGTGTTAACTTGGAGTATAAATCAGAAACCCCATGTAGCCATGAATGTCTTTAATGCTTGCAATCCAGAGGTCAATCATTCAGCCTCAGTGTAGAGCGCACTCTGAATGCAAGCACCAAAGCTGAAAACTGATGTCGCACTGATGGGTTTAACAGTTAATAATTCATCTGTTTCCCTTGTTTTAATAGGTACTTTTTTACTATGTTATTTTATTTTTTCTGAGTAAATGTCAAAATTTTGTGATAGACCATTTCAAACATTTGTGTTATTCATTTTCAGTCACTTTATTCGGTTGGCCGCCGTTTGAGTCCATTAACGAGAGAACGGCTACAACCACTAGTGAATGTTATGTTTTTCAGAATAAATGACAAAAAAATGTTAGCTGATGCATTTATTCTTCTTTTCCCTGGTGCACTGAAAGCTTAGTTAAAATTTAAGCGTTCATCTGTTCTGACAGTTTAGCCCAAGAAGATGCGGAGAAAAGGGATGACATCGTCTTAACGTCATACTCGGTGGTTTTTGTATCAGCCTTGTTTAGTTTTAAAACACAATTTTTTAATGTAATGTTTTCAGATGACAAATCAACTATAAAGCAAATGAATTATAGCTCTGTGTACAGCACACAGTTTATAATGTGTGGTGGTGGTGTCAGTGGAGGCATCCACACTGGTGTTTTTTTTTTTTTTTTTCTTTCTACAGCATTAAAAAGCAAAAGTTGCCAACTGGGTGGCAATTTTCAGCATTTGCACCGTACAATTGCACCGTACATTTTTTTTTCAATTTTCCAGGAGAACTGGCAGATATATCTGTCCAATTCACCACCCCGACTCCACACCCTCACAGTGTGTTTCATGAAATATACTGGATTGAAGCATCACAGGAGAGCCCGATCAGGGATAGAGTTCCCCTTCAGTTCTGAGAAAGATTCGGCAGAGAACATTAAGTGCAACACATTTAGTCCTAAAGAAATACCACTGTCCATCAGTCATGCTTGGATCACTGAAGCTCTTCAGAGACAGTGAAAAAACCCAATTTTTGGAGGGAGCTTAAAAAGAATACAATTGTACTGTATTATCTACTTTCCCTACAGAATACTATACCTTAACATTCCTCAATATATGGATACAAAAGTCCAGATGATAAACCATCCCTATATGTAAGTTAGAACCACCTTGTCTGCCCTTTCACAGGGGAACTAGTGTCAGCCTAGTTTTAGGTACTTGTCCTCATTTTTAAGGGCAAGGGATTCTTTCATGCAATCAGCAGTGGGCTGCACCTATTCTCTTGTTCTTTCTTCCTGTCTATTCCTATCTTGCACTTCACTCTGTTCTTCTGTCTTGGCACTGGCTCTGTCTTTCCTCCCTGCTGCTTATGTACATACATTATTAAACAATCTAAGGAGTGAAAATGCTATAATAGAGTGTCTCAGCATCCAGCTGGACCACAGAGACATGTTATTTTTACCAATCTCCTTCGCCCCGTTCGGATGGTTAAATAATGTATGTGTTAGCAGCACATCCACTCTGCTGGATGCAGGGGGATGCAGATGGGAATCATCAGTATGCCAAGTGTGTCATTTGGATGACACCATCCAGTGGCAGATTGCAGATTTCAGACAAATTTCACCATGGAATACTTGCAGAGAAAATGAGATAGGGTGGTATAGAGAGTTGGGGCGAGTATCTGATTTAATTCCCTTTATACTAAGCCCCCACCCCCCCACCCCCCATATGTTTATTTTGTCTCCAGAGCTTGTAGTAATCACCCTGTTCTTTTTTTTTATTCAATACTGTAAGAGTTGAAGTTGCCTCTCACTCAGGAATTGTTCCCTTTTAAACAATAAGATGCTTCAACATCAATATAGAGGAATGTCATGCTTCTCTGCTTCACCCCATTTTACAGCAATAACGTTTGCTCTCCCCGTCCTCACCCACTGTTATCCAGACTCAAAATGATTTTATCTCTGCACCTTCCATAAAATTAGCAGAAATTTTTCTTGGTCCCTTGCTCCAAAACATTTGCACTGTGGTACATTCAGTTGAAAAATTGTTTCAATGTAAAATACACTCACGGTTCACTTGTGACCTTGCAATATGAAGAATGCATCGATAGTAATGATGCAGTTGGCTATTCTCAGCGATAATCATGTTGTACTTGTGTTTTTTTCCATTGTGTTTACTATAACATAGTTCAAAGGTCTAAGAGTCTTATATAAATCATGGTACTGGAGCCTGCCAAAGATTAGACCCACCCGTAAACATGTTTACCAAGATATTTGGTTATGAAAAAGATCAACTGTTTTTGGTGTTGCAGACATTTGTCTCCCTTCAAGGACCAGTGCTTCATGATTTTGTGCCCCCTGGATTTGTTTGCATTCTGTTAGTAAAATGTTTGTTGAAACAGTAAAAGCTGGTCTCTACCTTACTTAACCATGTATTTGGCCGGGACATCAGTCTGTCTGCATGTACGTGCAATCCAGTGTGTGTACTAATCACAAATTCACATTTTGTTAATCACAGTAATTATTTGTCTTTGTAACCAATTATTATTTCCTGCAACAGGTGCGAAGCATTCACTGCCATGGTTGCAGAATGGTACCGTTAATAGAAAAAAATATAACCTTGAAACGAAATCAATTTAGTGATTTCAGGTACCTTGCTCCATGGTTCCATGCTTCCCATTTCAGAGAGAGGACACAGTCGTGTTTGTTTGTTTGTTGCACAGTTATCTTGCTATATACACTATTATATACCCTATATGTGTCATGGCCTTTTAAATACCCAACTTACTGCACTGTATCTATCAATAATGTTGAGTATAAAATTAGCAGTAACTTATTCTGCAACTTTTGCATCATGGCCCTTTTTTGTTTTAGACCATTTGGCTTTTATTGGACAGTAAAAGCAGCAAAAACCAAACAATAAACAGGGGAATTACTTGCAGTAAAGGTTCAGCTTGCCTGGAATTGAATGGGTCAGTCATGGTCATGGCATTTGCGCCCATGAGCAATGCTCTGGAGGCAACCACACTCAGTTTTGGGTTGCTTGCAAAGCCCTTGTTTTAACAGCGTGCAGAGCATCACAATGAACACAATAATATGTACTAACATGGGCATTGTCTACCCACAGCACTCATAATATTATAGCCCTGCTAATATAAATGGAAGGTATTTAAAACACGTGAGCCCACTCAGTACTGTAAATACACATCAGCTGGCTGTGCATCTTGAACAGTTGTTTGTGTACTAAAGCATCAGTTTGTCCAACCCTGAAGCTTCTTTGAAAGCCTGAAACTTTTTTGGGGCATTTCACAGTAAGTGTCCTTTTTCAGATTTACCTGGATGAGCCCCGTTATGACAGTAATCAGGGTTAATAATGTGTTTGGACAAAGCTAATGAAAATAATACTTTGCTTAAATAAGCAGTAGACTTTATTAGTAGATTTTAGCACATCTTAAACTGTTAACATCAGCAGAATATAAATAACAACAAGCAAAACAAAAACAGTAATAAAGAAGAACTCCTGAAATGTTCCCTCATACTTTAGAAAACAACCAAGCCTCAGGAAACTCAGCAATTGTAGCAGAGCAGCGGAGATCGACTCTTTAATCGATGGTTCTCTGGCCTTTGTTGACAATGATGCGTGTCACGTCAGGTGTCCTTTTGAGGAAGATTTATTCCAGAAAGAATTGGACAGAAAAATCCAATTAAAATGGAATCTGCCAGGACCGAGATCTCTTTAGATTGAATGCAGGGATTCAGACTGACTCGTTCTCCCCTCCATATCTCAGACATGCCAGATAACTTGCAGATCACACAATTTCCTCGCAAGACACGCAGACAAACCATCTATTCTGCATGTCCTCCCTTCCATTCCATTTAGAAGCTGCGTCTAATGGCCGGCAGCCATCCGCAAAAGTTCAAACACCAGACTCTCCAGCCAACTTGTAGGAGTTATGCATTTCTAATGTTCATAATCATGTATAAACTAGACAAATTTATTGGGTGACAGAGGGTGGGATGAGAAGTCAGAAATATGCACCTAATGCACTTTAAGCACTGTCATAAATTAGTTAGCATATATTTCATGGTTAATACATATTCAAACTTGCCCTCCTATGTTGTCAGTGGGAGCAGAGTTTATTTTAAGTCAGATTCTTTCTGGGAGAGACTCTCTGAATAATGATGGGGTAAAAAAAAAAAAATGATGTGACCACACTGATTACACAAAAGTTAAGTACAGCTGCATGCCTAATGAAGTTGACATGGTGCTAATGCTCTTGATACAGTTCCATTCAGTTCAGCTGTCAATGTCATAACAGGCTTAAGTTCATCATTCTACTGTATTCAGCAGTCTGATTCAAACCCAAATGAGGGGGTTTGCAAAGCAGTGTCTGCATGTATTGTGCGTGGTCGATGTGGACGCTATATGGAGGCATTGTGATCACGTGTGTGTTGTTTAGTGACGCATGATAGCATACTTTAGAAAAATAATTAAATTCTGCTACATTGTAACATGCATTTAATACAAAATACCTACATTTCTGACACTCTTCTTGTGTTTGTGTAGAAAGTGCTAATACTCTGTGCTTACAAAACTCTAAATTAAGAATTAAATGTGCAATTGTGACGTTTGCCACATGTTTTTATGGTTATTTTCTAACATTTCCTAACACTGCAAATCACACTCGCCCTTTCTTACATATTTTAGCAGAATTCCTCAATTTCCTTTTGAGGATTTACAAATGAACAGATGGATAATTAAATGTGAGAAAAAAGGTTTAAATTAGTGTGAAAGCAATGACAAAATTTCACTTGAGGACAGTTTTAAGCATATGTTTCTTCATTTGACTTTTAGTGAGTCATGTGGTGATTGCTTCACAACAGCTGAATGGGCCCAATTTGAATGGATCTTTTTTTTAAGGATTTGTCGCTATATGTGGTCGTGTATATAAAGGATAACATGATAATACCTCAGCTGCTTGACACGGTGAATGGAGACGGTGTGATTTAAGCAAGCGAGTACACCTTTGAGGTTAAATTTCTTCTTTTGGTCTTTAATCTGTAGTTTTGGTGTGTTAGTCTGCCCAGCTGAACGTGCTGAAATGAAAAATCTGTCTGCCTGTTTGATTACAAAGAGCTGAACTAAGACAGATTGTCTGCACTGATTGCAGATTTTTATTGTTGCATTAAATCAATTCTTAAACCACACGCACAAAAAAAAACAACAAATGACAGACTACGCCCTCATACCCACTATGTGAAGTCACACTCTTCCCCACAAAGCTGTGCGATTTCTCATTTCTAAACCCCCCCTCTGTCTTGTCTTATGAGCGTCTTAAATAAAATCACAACAGCGAGTTGTGATGTGTAAAGAGCATGCAAAAGTGATTTTAGAATTAAGAGAGCTTACTTTTCTCAAAGGAAACAGTGGCCGATGGCATGAAGTTCACAGGTGCACATTTGGGTTCTTCCAAACACACCAGCATCACAAAAAGCCATTTCCATGTGAGGATGTTGTTTGTTTATGTTTTTTGGTATGTATATATCTTTTTTTCTAATAGGGCATTCGATTGTTTCTCTCTGATTATTTATAATTTAATTTAGTTCTGTATTTTTTTTTAATCTCCCAGCAGGTTATAAGAATGATCAAATACAAAAGAGTAACACTTTTTAATGAAGAAATTAGATAGTAATGGAGGGGAAAGTTTGCTAATTAAGCTCCACTAATGTGGATCAGCTTAATAAAATGCGGATCCATGAAGCAGGGTTATAGGAAAACATCCCTCAGAGGGTGTGAGCTGCTGAACAGTTACTGAATTTTAACTGCATCGTTTAGCAGCACGTTTGTAAAGTAAAGGAAGGACTTTGGTCAGTTTGGTTTAGTAATATTTCCTAGATTTCTGTGTATACTTGAAGTTCAGTAAGGTGCATTCTGCCCAGAGCGGTGTGGTCTTTGGAGTTTGAAAGTTCATGTGGGTATCAGGGTGGCAGAGTGATTAGGGAGCCCTCCCTCCAACGGAAAGCCACTATGAGCATGACCGAGCCCGTGAGTGCAGCTGTGTAGCAGACAAAGGTTTGACCTTGTTGTTGAGGTGAGATAGTAAAAAGAGTTTCACATGGTGTCACACGTCGACAAGAGTGCTTATTACCAGCGCTCACTTGATCCTCTGCGCAGTGAACATAAATTCACTCAGCAATAAAAAGAAGTGTTCAGTAAACTCTGCTTCACAAAGCCTTTAAAAGATCAAAATGCTAAAATAACACAGACAGCAGTTATTAATTGGGCATTTTTAGCAGTCCAGAAATAATGAATATGCAGTGTTTTGGGGCAGCCGCTGAGAATATTGCCACTTGATTAAATGTTGTTTCCAAGAACGGAGCTATTCTTTCATCATCTAATCTACTTTTAGTTTTTCCCTTTATCCAGCTCTCCGTGTCGCAGTGTGTAATAGAAATGGAGCAGAAAAAACATGAGAGAACACATTATTGTGTTATTATATGTGCATTATTGGATTATTAACTATATTTCTTCCTATTTTATTAAATTTTCACCATATATCTATCTGTTTAACCTTTGGAGGATGTGTTGGTTCTGGCATCAGTCTGCGTTCTCCAAATTCACTTTGGTACAATGTTGCAAGGAGTATTTTTTTTATAATGAAAAAAAATTTCAGTTATCTGTCCTCCAAAAACACAGCAATGGGAGCATGTTAATAGCACCTATGCTCCAGTTTTACTTATCACTACAGCAGTGAAAACGGTGTGATTTATGGGTCAAATTTCTATACAGGTGCTGAAATTGATTGTGGCCGTCATAATAATGTTTCCGCTAATAGAGCGACGTCTAAAAATTAACCCAAGCATGTTGGTTTTTACATCATTTTTTTGTTTGGGTTTTTTTTTTTTCTCTCGATTTAATGGTATTCTTATTTCATTTTTGAGTTGCTAAGAATCTGTGTCGTTTCACACGGAGGATCTTTGATGTTTGCTACAGTCTGTAATCTGAGATTACAAATGTGCTTTGGGAACACAGTTCAAGTTAAGAGCTGGATTAAGGTCCCCCCTATAGCAGCTAAAGGATTTTAAAGTTGCAGCTGTGCGATAGTGATAGACAGTGTCTCAGTTGTGAGAACAAGTTGTTTCATGGGATTGGTATCATCAATCTGCTGGGTGATACTCTGTAAGGTTGCAAGAAATTTCTGTAGCCAGCCACAGCATTTCTATGCTCTTGCGGTGTGCATGAATGCTTGAGATAAATATCCTTTTGTTTGTGAAAAAGCTCTTAGAAGAAGCTTTCATCATAGCAAGTTGTGCATGGTCAAATGGAAAGGCCCAAGAGGAAAGAATTAACAAGCCACTCTCAATTATGTGAAAGAATTTTATTCTATCTCAAGCTGCCAGTGTGGAATCCCCATCCATTATAAACCCAGAACCACATCCCAGAGGTTATAGCTTCTGTTTCTTAATATCTACTCTGGTTCCTTATGTCATCAATGGGCACATGAATGAGGGGTTCTTTGGTTTGCTTTTATGTCTGTGCGGGGATGATATTGAGAGTGCTTACAGAGAGCAGGAATTGTATCTTCTCCTTTGAGGCATGGTGTGAGGAATAAGCACAGAACTGGCCAGGGGGTGTAAAACAATTGCAAAAGATTCAATTGGATTTAAAGTTAGCCTCTGTTCATGGATCCTGCTGTATCCAATCCCCTCTGCAGGCTCCGTTTCATTCGGTGGACTATATGGGACTGAGGCTTCTGTGCCTTGGTCACACGCCATGCGCTATCCTCCACAGGTTAAAAATACTATATACATGCAAACCATCCACAGTTTGCTCTGAAAGTGCTATGTTTAGCAAATTTAAACACCCATATATCACTGTCAAGTTAATTGCAGTACCTTTGTAAAATCACCCGTAACAAATGAGAACATGTCTGAAAGAATTTCTCATGCCAGGGGCACTATTAATGCTGGCATTTCTCTACATTAAGATCACATTCTGTATGAACAACGTTGTTTCATGTTTCAAAGAAAACTTCCAACATTAGTAGGAAACTGAATTTATGAACAGTTTTCTTTTTGGTACGATGATGTCATGCCCTGTTCTGTAAAGCAGACCGTATTTCTCCGCTTTCTCTTTCACCTCTTTATTTTCTCATTTGTCTTGACCAAAAAAATGAGTGATTATACCTGTATGGCTCACATCGATTTTGGTCTGCACAGAGGTTGCTGTAGAAGGAAGTTATTTATGTCAGTGATTGTCATGATAATCTATGAAGCATGCCAATTCACCTTGTATGAAGACATGTCCTCAGTCAGCTCTGATAGAGAATTTATACTCCCCTCTTTCCCAGCCTTAGCTGGTGTTTCTTGTTTAGATTTTTCATTGTGTATGCCCTCTTGGCAGTTTTGAATTTTTGTAAAGTGGCGAATATCTTTTGTGGCTGTTTTTGTCCAAATTAAATCACACACCACCATTTATATTGACCTAAAGATCACCCAGCCCAAATATCTCTTGCCCTGCATGGCCTACAATCAGGCAGCGAAGAGTCATAAAGAAAGTGAGCAAAAATGCCAGTCCTCTATAAAGGAAGGCCATCCAGTGCAGTGAGTGGGTTAGACTGATAAGAATGAAGTCTTAAACAGGGGTCAACTCGGCTCCCAGCTCTCTGAAAAGATCAGTCTCATTCCTTCTTTGCACCTTTCATTTGTGGCATATACTGTCCTCTTCTGCACACTGACTGAATTTATTTTGCCATTGTGATAACTGTGTTTACTGCTTGGAAGGCATGGACTTCTGAAATATGCTGATTTTGTTGTTTAAAATTTCTCAGAAACTGAAATGTTGGATTCTCCAAACTGTGGTTGTGAGTTATAACTCCAAATCTTCTAGATCTAGTTTTAAGATTTCTGCTAGAATCTGGACCCAGTTTGCAGTCTGGAGAATATTTAAGAAGTGTAGATAGATAGATGGTGATAACCACTCAGTCCTGGAGCTAAGCGGGGTTTTGAGGTGCCTCGAGGCGAAGCTCTGGCTGGCTCAATTTCTGCACGTTCCTCTAAACCAGTCGCTGCCAAAAAGTGCCTCTCAGATCATTTAGCCACTCTCAACAATTCAGATGAGGAGCCTAGTGGCCCATGAAGGATAACACGCCTGTTCCTCAGACACTCACTGCTGTTAGCTTTTTACTCTGTACGAGCCAGTATGAACAACATTTAAAATAAAATGTTATCATATAAAATTTAAAGCTAAGTCCACTTACCCAATATATATATTTTTTTGATTTTACCAAAATTATTAAACTGCTGTATGTTATTTAAAAAATGCCACTCATACTGATGAACCTACCAAAACATCCAAAGTTGAAAATTTCCCAGATCATTTAGTTTGCAGCCTTTTCTAACTGGTTGTATTTGGCTGTGCAGAGCTAAAAGAAGAGTGAATGTTGGACTTGCATTTGTCAGATAGACCGAAACCTCACTACAAGTCTCAGAAGTGTGTAAATAGGCAATTGCTTTCCTGCTTTGGAAAGCAATTTCTTTCTTTAGCCAAGAGGAATTTACATCAAAATACAGAGTAATGAAAACAACAGTTACTGATCCAGAATTTTTAATAAAGTGTGACCAATGCTGGATTACAACCTGTGCACAGGAGCTAGCGGTCATGTCCCCAGGTGCCCAGGGGCCAATCAGCTTGGAGCTCACAGTGTTCCAATCAATTTGTGCAGATTTGATTAATTATTTGTTTGAAAAAATGGTGTGCAAAGTTAAAGCATGGAATGCTTTGACATGGTGGTGGGGACCTTTAAATGACACGTGTTATTGCATTATCTTGGATTGAAGGACAGTGGCTTGTGGGCCACACCTTATTGTTTTGCCTAGAGCATCTACAGCTTTTTGGGAGCTTTCGTGTTGCATAGTTTGACAAAAACTGCATAATGGATCCAGCCAGTGTAGGTTTGCTACATTGACTCTGTAATGGCCAAACAAAGCCTGGTGTGCTGTGATTGCGACAACCTTGGAACAAACAAGCAGTTAAAAAAGGCTCACAGAATGGGGCTCTTTTGCTAATAATATCCCTTTTGCACTGGTTTGATTTGAGATACATTCAAATTCACTTCAAGGCTTCAAACAGGAGCTCTACTGTAAACAGAACGAGGTCATGGGTCAATGAAAGATAAACTGAAGGTGATCAGACAGGAGCGACTCTCAGTGGGATGTGCTGATTGTCTTCCCCTTTGAGTGTGGACGTGAGTGTGGAAAAAATCTCTGTAAAAAGAACACTTTAACACTGTAATGATCATTTAGACGTGCTGCTGCTGTACTTTGTATGTTGGTCTCATTGCCATTAGTATGCCAGGGAGTATTCTGTAGCTCTGCAGTGATTATCAACTTGGTGAGATGCAGGGCCACTTCAGGGTCAAACAATGAAAGAAGACGGGGCTAGTGGTTTAACCCTTTTGGCCTCATTAGTTAATTAGGGTGCAGGCTGGCAGTTTCGCTCATACTGGCCTTTGCACATACAGTACAGACTCTTATATAGACAGTAGACACCCTTATTATCTAACTTAACATACGTGTTATATTAAATCACATTTTATTGGCAATATGGAGCCTACCTTTTCTGCATTTCTTGAGTACCTGCAAATACTCCAAAAGACAAATATGGCAAATACTCACATTTTACATTTGTCAGCAGAATACTTGTCAGTATGAGCCCACTTTATGTTTTTTCTTTATGGTTCCAAAAGGGTGTTAATCCCCATAGAATCCCCAATTAGCAGGTATCTGCATCTGTGTCATGCATCCATAAAGTCTATGGATGCACATTCCTAACTGAGCTTGCTACCGGTAGGTGATAATTATCACTTTGCACTCTTGTCTAAGTAGGGTCCTTTCTGGCTGCAAAAAAACCTCAAGATGGTCACAGCCATAGAGCTACAAACCAAAGGGTGATGTCACAGTTACCAGTTGTAATTACAGATGCTGCCAAATTGAAATTATAAGTATTTGCAATTTAAGGTTGTTTTTTTTTTTAATTACTGGAGGGAACCCATGGCTTCCAGGAGTCAGGAAAAAAACAGAGGTACAACTGACAAAGTACCAAAGCATTCATGATGACATTCCTGGGCTCTGATTGAATTTTATGCATCCAGTTTGCCAGGGAGGTTTGGTTTAAAAACAAAACAAAAACACAATAGTGAGAAATGATTATAGGAATGGTGTGTTCAATAAAAGATGTAGGATTTGAGAATACCTGCTAGAATTCTAGCAAGAAACATGTAGAGAAGTTTCTTCAAGTTTGCAGGGGGCTCAGTGGAGACCACCATAGGTGTGGGTCTGCGAGCTCTATAGAAGCTTTACGCTCTTATCGAGCAGCACGAGTAGATTTAACTTGACTGACAAAGCTTTAAGTTAAGAGGGCTTTGTAGACAGGCCAGACATCTGCGGGTGAGGTTTTATCTGACATTCATACTTCCTCAGTGATTAACACTTTATTTATTTATTTTTTAAACCTTGGCAGCATCTCAGCTCAGGAATTTCTGAGCAAAAACTCTTTAAATCAAAGCAAAGTATCCATCACTCTAAAAGCACAAAAGGGTTTTTATTTTTTAACTGTGAAAGAGGACATTGTAAGATGCCAAAAGAAAGAATAGTAAGACTTCATGGCCAAACCTAAAAGTTATTTCAGCTGGTTCAAGCAAATGGACTTCTTTCCATGTAGATATCTTTTGATGTATTATATGAGAGGAGAAAGAGGAGCATCAGATCAGAGCAACTACAGTCATTTTTTCCTTTTTTTAAAGCTCTTTTGTTACTTGAACCCAATTTTTTTTTTCATGCTAATGTGATTATTGTTTTGTTGAGAAAATCAGTTATAATTTCTGCCCTCCCTTCATCTAAAACATATTAAATTTTTTTCTTCCAAATTAAAGCTTGGCCTCACTTGTATTGCTTTTAATTATATTGCACCACGGGATTTGACCTTGTGACAGAAAGACCCCGCTGAAAGTTAATTGGTAGGAGCTGTGGCATATCCAGGTCAGGCCAGATCCAAATTACTTGGAAATACTTTTCTTGATCTGCTTTAGCTGAAAAGTGCAATAAATATAGGACGATAATCTGGAAATTTGGAGAGCTGACCTTTGAGTTCTGGCAGGCCGCACGTAACGACTGTGATGACCACTAGTCTAGTGTGTTGTGTACTTCACAACAATATTTGGGTTCCTTAATTTAGCTTCATTAATGCTTGATCCAGTTTTGGTCTGTATATGTATAGACACACATACGCATTCTAAAGTTGAACCAAGTTTCGTGTAAATATCCGTGGCTCCTTGGGGAGGATTGTCAGCTTTGGTCGACTTGTATTTGGTTTTTTGGTTTTTTGGACCAATATTTGTAAGTTTCTCTTCACCCAGCAGGGCAGGTGCTCTCTGAATTTTGATGTTGCCCTTCATCACCTTGAGAGGTTGATTTCCGATTCCCAAGAAACCTCTTCTGCTTTTTCTATAGCAAAATGTCCATTTACACCCAAAAAAAAATATAATCACACTTATCAGAATATGTATGAAGATTTCCTTTCTCGATACTCCAAAAACTTTCTCTCCTCCTTGTGTGCCAGCATCAAGCTGAAATTCCAACTTTGTTCGCACAATATCTACAAAAGTGCTGGGCAGAATGCCGAGGAATTGCTGAGCACACTCATGCTCCTCGATGAATGACCCCTTTCACTGTTTTGAATGACCACATCTCCTTTCCTTAAGAACCACCCGAGAACTCTTTGGACAGACTTTTTACACATTTTTTCTCCCACCGGAGGCGAGGCCGTCTCCCCTGTGGTGTAATGCAAACTGCAGCCTATAGTGTTGATACAGCACTGTAGATGCTTGCCTTGTGTTTTGTGATCTTTAGCCATTTCCCTTTTTTATTACCAGAGCTGGCTTTACATGTAATCTTTTCACAGCCAGATTTCAAGCTTTAGCTGTTTTGCCTTCGGCTGCCCTTTTTAGCCTTTCAGCTTTTTTGCACAGCATTCTCCTCACGATTTGTAATTAGGTGCTGTCAGAACGAGAAGGCTTAAATTAGTCAGACCAAAGAGGGACATATTGGTTTATGTTTAATATCCAAATATTTACGAGACAAGAAGAGCCTTTATTGGAAATGTATCGCTGCATTGTATATTTTAAGAAGGATAGATTAGACCGCACATTTTTCATCAGTACTTGAGGGTAAATATAAAGTTTGAGGTTGGAAGTTGCAAGTACCCCTCGCTCACACCACAGTTTGTCTCAACCTTTACTTTAAAAACAACCTGAGACGTGTGAGTTCTGCAGCGCATGTTTCTGCTCTTCCACAATTACTTTTCTGCACTTAAGATGCACTTGGAAGGCAGCACAAGTGGTGGAGGGCTGGGGGTGGTGTTGGTAACAACCATAATCCTGACAAAGCTGTTGCGGTGAATGACTGAAAGATGTGAGGAGAAGGAGCTTAGAAGGTAACACGTCTATGTCAATTTGATTAGGGCCTGACACCCACACGCAGCACATGGAAGCGGCTGCTTAGTATTTTGTGCAGTGCCTCAAAGTGCAGCAGGTTAATGATAAGTGGTTGAGACACTTTGGAACGTGCGTCTGTAAGGCTAATTTATCAGCTACTGAAAAACAAATTAGAAACAGAATGTTCAAAGTTAGTTGTGTTAGGAATATGGCTTTAACAGCTGTTTTGCATATTCGCTTGTTTACCTGCAAACTCGTTTCCTTTTCGAGCTCAAAAAAGTGTGCAGAATTACTTCTGGGCTATATGTTTACCAGCAATATTACTATTAGTAATCTGACGCCAACTGGTGTGATTGGTATGGACACAGATCACCTTTTCTTCAAGGCAACGGGCATCCAAAAGTCATCAGTGTCATCAGTCGGTTTGATGATGAATATGAAAACGGAGCTAGTTTCAGTTATAGCTTCAAATGTCAACAGATCAAAACACCAAAGGAGGGAATATATTTCATGAGAATACAAGGGATGAGATGCGCAAATGTGGCTAGAAGCCCTGCAGATGCACTGCATCATTTTCATTTGACTTAAATGTTAAAAAATATTTGCATCCAGTAAACACCAGGCAGCACTGAGGCTGATCATGAGCCTTGTGCTCGAACAGCAGTTTGCTTAGACTTTCAGTCGATCTGTATACGCTGCAGGAA
The DNA here is from genome assembly GCF_007364275.1 of Archocentrus centrarchus. Classification (NCBI taxonomy): domain Eukaryota; kingdom Metazoa; phylum Chordata; class Actinopteri; order Cichliformes; family Cichlidae; genus Archocentrus; species Archocentrus centrarchus. The sequence goes on from NC_044359.1 coordinate 12,113,605, forward strand.
AGATCACAGAGGTAGTGTTTTTCAGGGCAAGGAAAGGACGAAAAACAAAACGACATTGATGGAAACTAATAACAGGCCGCAGCCCCCTTTGTGTAGACATCTTGTAAAGGTTATCAGGGTGAAAAACTGCTAGAAGTAGTGTGAGTTGTTTTTTGTGGATTGACTGGCAAGTCAGAGAAAGTCACAGAAGTTTAGGAAAAAGCTGCAGCGTGCATCAGGAACCAGTACTGAGAAGTAATTGTGGGAATGATGTCTTGGTACTTGCATGGATTTCAGTAAAGAAATGTAGGTTTTGACAATTTCTGCTAAAACTCTGGCTGGAAATTTGTAAAGAAGTTTCTTCAAGTTTGCAAAGGGGTTAGATGGGGAGCTTAAATGTTGATTTATGAGGTGGATAGAAACTTTTTACTCTCATCAGGCAATACGAGCAGAACTCTTGAGTTGGCAGAATTTCAGATTTTAAACAGGCAACATTTGTGCAGGTGAGGTTTCGTCTGACTTTAATACTTGATTAGTGATTGACACTTAATTTTTCAAATCTTGTCAGCCCTGAATTCCAAGTCGCCAGTAAATATTGTCTGATGCCATGTGATGGATGTGGAGTATTAGAAATATTAGATCTTGAAGTAGTTTTCATTAGACCACAGCAACATAAACAGTTTATTGATTTTAAGGTTTGTAGAATTTCAGGCTAAAATCATTGACCACTAGAGCCCAACCAATTTATCAACAGGCTAATATTATTAGCCGATATTAGCTATTTGCTGATCTCTCAGTATGGGCATTCATAAATTAAAATTTAAAAAGTAAATGACTATGTAATGAGTGTTGGCTCAGAGAAACTCTGATATACAATTATGTAAAAAACATTTAAACCATTTAAATGTTAAAAAATGCTATTTCTGGTTGTTGTGAATGGAATATTGTTATGGCCATAAGAAAGACTTCAGAGCCAAAGATTAGAATAAATTGTATGACAATAGTAAGTTGTACCAGAAAATATTTTTTTAATTATTAATAATGAGAAGTCAGGTGAAAACATAAGGCTCTGGAAAAAGCTAAAGCATGCTTAGACCTTTATAACTGGGAATATGAGGTTGCATTTGAAAATCCTATTATATTAGATCTCACAGTGCTTGCTTTACCTTGTCTCACTGATTCAGCAAGAGAAACAGCTTAGTGGCAGTTCACATTAATCTGACTGGCTGAAAAAAAGAGTGGCTTAAATAATTTAACTATAACAGATATGGTTTGCTGTGTGCACGCAGTTGTGCGCTTGCAGACCTTAAAGACAAGCAAATAAGACTTTATTTGTTGCACACTTAATTTAATAAGAGTTGCAAGTATAATCTTCCACTGGTGTATCAAGAAGCGTGCCACAAAAATGTAAATCGCATTTTGAAGAGCAACCAAAGAGTTGCAGAAATCCTTATGGCTTAGTTTAATAGGGCATATCCAATAATAGTTTTAAAATGGAGTTTGAAACTTTTCTGTCCTTTTTTTTTTGCTTTCAAATGGAAAAAGAAGTGTCCCAAAAAATTCATATATAATTAAGTAGCACTGATTTGAGGTCGAAATTGTCTCCTAATATCTCAAAAATTCAGCTATTTCCTCCTTCATACAGCCAGATGGGAATTACGGATTAACCTGTCTAACCAATTTAGTATTAAATTAAGGAATACAAATTCTCAGAGAAATGTGTTTCCAGTTGGAAAGCCCTGAGACGGCAGCATTGTGTGTTTGGCGTGCGCTCTGAACCTTCATTGCTGACATTTTGACATTCTTCCAGTCACAGGAAGAACAGAGGAAAATAAATCTTGGACACACAATACAGCGTTCTCATCTGTTCTTGTACATCCTCAGACAGCTGCTTTTCAAGCATATGTGCTGTTGATGTGTAGCCCTACACGGCACTGTCTGCTCCATAGTGTGTGCTTGCTCTGACATGACTTGCATGTTAAGCACCAACAGCTGACTGTTGTAGCCTCGTTGTAATGGAGCCAGTCACCACAGGCTGCCAGGCTCCAATTAGGCATGCAAACCTCCTGATTCGAGACAGGACAGAAGCTGCTTCAAACTTCAGGTTTTTCCCAGCCAACCTGGCAACTTCTTATTTGTTCTCTTTTCAAACTTGCACATCTTAAAATGAAGTAATGACAGTCATGTAGCTGGTATAAATACTTATGCTGTTGCATAATTTGGCATTAAGGAACTCTGTGGTTTAGATGCTGAAAGAATGTTTACCAGTAGCAGGCTGTAAATGCTATAATCCTCTTGCTAGAGAACAGTCAGCACTGCCATTTCAGTTTTGGTCATTGTTACTAAAGCCTCACAGGCATACAGTATTTGCTTCACAGTATGGACAGCTTAGCAGTAGATTAATACACTATTACTAATCTTGCCTCTGAGCTTACGATAAGTAGCTTTAAATGGGCTCTCCCATCTAAGATCTTTTCTTACTTTGTCAAATTAATATCTTAAGTGGTCAGTCTGGTTGGCAAGCTGTTAAATATCGGATTCATGTGTGAATATCTATTTGTCTATGTGTGGAAGTATATGTTGCTAAAGAAAAGACATATATACACACTGCTCAAAATAAATAAATAAAGGAACACATATTAGGAAACACATGGAAATAATCATGCAGGATATGGACAGGGTAATGTGTTAGGAATGAAAGGATGCTACATCATTTCATGGAAATGAATAAGATCAAACCACTGAGGCTGAATTCAAAGACACCCTGAAAATCAAAGTGAAAAAATGATGCAGCAGGCTAGTTCGTTTTGCTGAAATTTCATTGCAGCAGCTCAAAATGGTCCTCAGTAGTTTGTATGGCCTCCATGGGCTTGTATGCTTCCTGACAACATCGGGGCTCCTAATGAGACGATGGATGGTGTCCTGGGTTCTCCATGGCTTCTTCAGAAGCTTTCATGTGTGTCACCTGTGTTCAGGATGAACCTGCTCTCATCTGTGAAAAGCACAGGGTGCCAATGCTGGTATTCTTTGGCAATCAGGCTCCGCAGTGAGCACAGGGTCCACTAGGGCACATCGGGCCCTCAGGCCACCCTCATGAAGTCTGTTTGTGATTGTTTGGTCAGAGGCATTCACACCAGTGGCTGCTGGAAGTCATTTTGTTCCTCCTTACACAAAGGAGGAGATACCAGTCCTCCTGATGGGTTAAGAACCTCCTACGGTCCTGTCCAGCATTCCCGGAGGAGTTGGACTACCTGTGCAACCTCTGTAGGATCCAGGTATGGACAAATGCAAAACTAGTGAAAAAACAGATGAAGAGGGGGAAAATGTCAGTGTCCTCCAGCTGTAAAACCATTCCTGTTTTGGGGGATGTCTCTTTGTTGCCCCTCTAGTGCACCTGTTGTTAATTTCATTAACACCAAAGCAGCTGAAGCTGAAACCCCCTCTGCTACTTAACTGACCAGATCGATATCCAGGAAGTTTAGTAATTAAATTGATGGTAAAAGTGTTCCTTGAATTTTTTTGAGCAGTATATTATTGCTTGTGTGTGGTCCATGCAGAGGGAGCAACATGAGCCCTGAGGTTTGATTGTTGAAAGTGCCATGTCAGCAGAGGCTGAGCTGCTGTGCTGTGGGTGAATTAAAGTAAGATGTGCAAAAACTGTAAAATTACGAACCAGTGTAAAACAGCAATATGGCCATCAATACTTACAGAAATTCTTTTCTGATTTGTTTCTATATTGTTTTGTTGTTGTTATTTCCCTGTTTATGCCACAACAAAAAAACAACAGAGAAGTCTGAATTATAAAACATACTCAGGTCTTTTGACTCCCTGTCAAACTAAAGTTTAGTAAATATAAAACTGAACAGCTATTGCAATCACTGAATATTTGTCAATACTCCAATCACAATCATAATTCAAATAAAATAAGTGAACCTGAACCTGATAAAGAACATATTCCCAGGGTTTCTGAATTTTATGCTATCGCACTTGAGTGAGCTACTTTGGTTACTTGATCTTGATCTATCACATGTTCTACTTTAGCAGCTAGCCTCAGTAAACTATTAATATTTGACTGACGTACATACTGTAAGCTTTAAACTATTGTTCAGATTGCGCCTTGCCATGCTGAAATTAATGCTAAATTTGCCTTGAATTTCTTTTCCACATAGCCTGCCTTCAGCATGCTGTAATCTCTGTGAAAATATGCTGTCGCGGTGACAGTAAATTCTGTTTATTAAAGAGCAAGGCGATGTGACTATTCTGTACGTGTCTTAGCAGTGGAAGGAAGACTAAGAGAAGACTCTTCAGAGTAGACAGAGAGGTTTATGAGTCTTTAGAGGGCTGGAAGTGAGGGACAGGCTTAGAGGATAGGTATTAGATTGGTGTCATGAGAGAGCATGTTAGGGCAAAGATAGCTTCATCCTTTATCTAAGCTCTCACCTCACAATATGAAGCCCTCCTTTCTTTCCCTTCTCTTAACCTACATACCATCACTTCTGCTTTTAGGCTTCACAGATTAGTCTTTTGCATTGCTCTTATTTTTAGTTGTGGGCAACAACATAAAGCAGCTGGGGATTTTTTGTTTCTTTGTTTTTTACATTACATGATTATATTTTGGCCAGTTGGCGCCACTAAATTATGCCTATTTCATTGTTCCTGCTTCTGTTGTGCCCATGGATGCAATGGTATCTAATACTTTGATACTAAAAGAAAAAAAAATATCTTTAAGTTTTGTGAAGAACATCTTTCATAATATTATAATCTCAGGGAATCTGGGTGATATTATTAGACCTGCACCAAGTGCAAATTGCAGACATAGTTATAATTCTCAGGAGCATTTAATTTGAGCCCAAATCGCAGCAATCAGGCACTTATAGTGTTCTGAGTGCGCTTTCCATTTGTCTCGCCCCAGCATTGATTTAGCATTAAGTCACTTGTGTAATCTTTTGATCCTTACAAAATGGTTTAATCTAGAAACCCCATTCAAGCTGCAGGCTTAAAAATCTCTATCTGAAAACTCATTATTCATTCCATAAACAGGGTCTTTAAAAAAAAAAAAAAAAAAAAAAAAAGCAGCTCCTTGAAATTACACCTTTTTTTGTTTTTGTTTTTAAATGACATGTTTTAGTTCTTTCACATTTAGTTCTTCATCCTGTAGATCACAAATGAATGTACTGGTACCAGTACATTCATGACTCAGCTTCACATGGTGCGTCTGGCACTGGGTTAATCGGGTTTTGATTTTGAATTCTGATTTGATTGATTCTCAGAGCTGCCTCTCACTGAATATTCAGCTTCAGCCTTATATTGTTACACTGTCAAGATGAAAATGAATAATTTTAAGTATGAATTACTACAGAGAGAAATAATTCACTTTGTTTGTAGTTCTGGTTATCTTGGCAGTGGTTTTATATACTGTGTGTGTCGTTTATAACAGCATTGAGCCATGGGAGATTCTTTACAATACCCCTAATGACAAATGAGACAAACCATCAGCAAATCTTTGTGCTATTGTATGTGACACAAAGTGCTTGGTGTATAGTTACCTGTACCCACTCTTCAAAGCACAAGTATCACTGCAATTTCCTCCCTGTCCATCTCAGTGTTTCCTAACTCATATTTTTGCAGTGATTAAATCTGATGACTAATCTGTTATAAATCTTTATTTTTAACTTTCATGATACGCGCTCATCAAAGACACAGACACACTTTTCAGCCACCACTTCATCCTGCACAAGTGGCCATTTAGACACATACTGAGAAAATGGATCTGGGAATAGCTATCGTTCCCACACCACCTGAACTCCTTTTTGTTGTCTTTAGTGTTGCAGATATTATCAGTTGATTCTGGGCCAGTCTTTTTAGTCTTAGGAGGCATAGATATAGCATGGTATCTGGGATCATACTAGATGAGCGAAGGAAATAGATACGTTGTTGTCTTTGTGTCTACCTCCAGCCTGTAAAAGCAAACATGCTGTGGGTAGTGGGTTTTTCATGCCTCTGCAGCCTGCATGCTGGCTTGGAACAAAGGCCAGTTCATTCATGTTGCAGAAGCAGTGTTTTACTGCAGATCAATAGTGCTATGACTTCTTGGCTCAGCCATAAAAGGGATATTATTCACACTTTGAACAGATGAATTAAATCAATACTTAAGACTGTCCTTGACCATGATGATTACAGCATTTGTTTCCTTTTCAATTTACTAAGCCACATTTGCATTTTCTTGACAAGTAGCATAGACAGCTGTAGTGCTGCGATGAGTCACAAAAATTATTACATTCTTTTAGGGAATTTAAACATTTCAATAGGGATATATATCTACTCCAATAGGTCCAGTATATATACACTCCCAGACCCCAGGCTCTACAGGCAGAGATGCCCCTGAAATGAGCCAGCACATAACAGCAGGGTGCAAGATGCTGGCAGGCACGGCACACATGGAACGCCATAACTAAGTGGCTGGCATAGTATACAGGAACATCTGTGCCGAGTATGACCTGGAAGTCCCCAGGTCAAAATGGGATATGCTCCCAAGGTGGTTGAGAATGACCAAGCTAAGATCCTGTAGGACTTCCAGATACAGATGGACAAACTGGTGATGGCTAACCAACCGGACATCGTAGTGGTGGACAAACAGAGGAAGAAAGGCCATAGAGATAGATGTAGCAATACAGAGTGATAGCAACATCAGGAAGAAGGAACATGAGAAGCTCAATAAATACCAAGGGCTCAGAGAAGAGCTACAGAGTATGTGGAAGATGAAGATAACAGTGGTCCCCTGTGGTAATCGGAACACTCGGGACAGTGACCTTCAAAACTGGGAGAGTTACTCCACCAGATTCCTGGAATGACATCCGAGATCTCTGTCCAGAAGAGCGCAGTCCTGGGAACAGCTAAGAGACTGCGCAGGACCCTCAAGCTCCCAGGCCTCTGGTAGCTTAAAGAAAAAACAGAGATCACCCACAGCGTGAGTGGGGATTTTTTTTTAACCTCCCAGATCACTAAGAACACGCCGTCTCTGCTGACTCTGGATGTCTCCTTGAGAGTGTCCGATTTACATAATACAACAAAATTACACATGGTGACATTCTACTCAATTTTGAACTTCAGCAGGCCACGTTGACCATGTCTACATGACTAAATGCACTGAGACATTTGCATTAGCAAGCAACTGAACAGGTATACCTTAAAATTTCGCTTTTCTTATTTGCGGATTTGCAGTGCTTGCATGCAGCGTGTATTTCACAGTGTCTTGAAATGTGTGTAAATATAATGAAAGGACACTCTGTACCCTCGGCAGCATTCCTGAAATGTTCTTCTTTAAAAAAAAAAAAAAATTAAAAAGAAAATATGATGAACCAAAACACTGAACAAAAAATGCTTCTAAACACAAAAGCACATTGTGTATCTGGATGCTGCGTTTACTCTGCTCACACCAGAATTATGGCTGAGGTAAAGCTTCACACCATAATGATAATGCCTTCACACATAAAATGTGTGTAGGAGAAAAAAAGAGCAAAAAAGGTCTTTGATGTGGCATTATCTTCTTAGTCATGCAGGTTTTTCTGCAGTGTTGAAACTGTAGCATCATGAAACAATGCCACATTGTACTGTGATGATAGTTGGCTACCTGTCTTTGAATGGCAAGTCCTTGCAAACCATTCCTATGAATCTCCTGGTGAGAATTGAGCTGAAACTGACTCACTCATTTGTGTGAAGTGGCGACATGCTGGAGGCTCCGCGGGATTCCTCTGTCAAGCTCCGATCACGATTCAGTGGTATTTCTACTTCACAGGCTTTGCTTCGCTCCCATGCCACATATCACTGAAGATAGGAGTCATATATTAAACCATGTCACAGTAAAAAGTCATCACGTCCCTTGTAATATTGGTGAGCACTGGCAAGTTAGGATTAGCCGATCGAGCCTTTGAAAATCATGAAACATAACGGCTTTTTTCGAATATGCAAGAGTTTAAATTCAGATTTGTTAGGATGCGGGAAGGAATGCACAGCGTGCAGGCGTTTCTCTTTTTAAATCTCATATCTGTCACTATAGCTTTAGCTGATGCTGAGAGAGGACGTGCATTTAATTCTTAGGAAAAGAAGAATCTTTGATTTATGGCATTATGCATTCTGAAGCGCCTGTAAAGAGAAGTCAGGATATGGCAAACAAATACAAGAATGCCCTAGAATGGCTTAGTCAGGTGGTTTTTATAAGGTGAGTGAACAAATTTTGTTTCCTAATTTATTTAAGACTGCTGCCGATAACTACAGATGAAAATGCAAAGTGTCATAAATCCAATTCTTCTTTAAGAAGTTAATTTTTGTTGATAGAATTTTATGTTACCATGAGGTGTCAAACTGTGCGCTTTGAGTCTGTCAACTGTCACAGAGGTTTTTGTCACAGGGACTCAGATACATGTGTCGCCAACGATAGCAATAATAGAAGTGTTAGTAGCAAAAGGTACAGTGTTGCTTCCTATGAGTAAATCACTAAACTATAATGAAAAAAAAAAGGTCGTGCAAATTCAAAATCCAGCGTACCCTTACTCAGCAGTTCAGGTTTCAGCTTGCTACATGGAGAAGTGCAAAATAAATAAATATGCTACAAAAGATACCATATTATTCCCTCTTAACTGTGAGTGTCTTGGCTATGCGAGTGCAAATTTCAACTTAAACACATTTCCATGTTGAGATGTTGCACTCTAGTGAGTGTAGAAATTACACCCCAGAGTTTCAAAGTGTTTGCCTGAACACGGTTGTTCCTTTGAGCAGGCACGGCCGTTTCACTTTGAGTCTTGCGTTATTGTGCCTCAGCCCCGTGTCACCGTTCCTTTCGATTGAACCACAGTCTAATTTATATTTTGTCCTGTCTTTTTTTCTTCACCCAGCTGCCATTCAGGTGGAAATTACTCCACCACAAGGGGAGATCAGCGTAGGAGAGTCCAAATTTTTCCTCTGCAACGGTAAGAGTGATCTTTCTACATCCCTCATTTAGCACAGCTTGATGCAAATGTCACCTCATCTAGCAATATTGGTAGTATTTATTGAGGTAATTTGATGAAAGTAATACGAGTTAGGTTAAATAATGAGATTGGTCTACTAGTGGGAAAAAAATCACAAGGATAAATTGTAGAGTTTATTCTGAGGAGGTGGTGGGAAAATGAGATCCGAGTCATGTAAGGAAGAAGGCGTAGAAGAGGTGGGAGAGAGAGGTGCAGTCTGAAAAGATAATGAGACATTTTCATTTTCTCTGTGCATTTGTCAGCTTGTCTGTGATACAGGTGCAATGTACAAAAGGCATAGAACATATTTTTAAATTTTCTGAGTAGAGATGATTTAAATTAATTTGTTTGGTCTTATATGGCCAGATTACTTTTGCCCCTCTGGCACTATAAAACAAAGATGAGTGGGACTTGAATAAAAAGCATGCCAGTGGCACATATGAGGGGGTCAGCCAGTATGAAACGTTTCAAGACATGTTTTAACCTTGTTGTTTGCTGTTTCATTCACTGTAATATTTTCTTGAAGCCCAAAAATAAGATGCGGTTGTAGCTGGAGACTTGTGACAGGAGATTAATGTATGCAATAAGGATGCAACACTAAACTGAGGGGAGGGAGGGAGGGACCATGAGAGCTGACACAATGATACAAAATAACTTCTCATGTCTTCTTTGAATCTTTATAATAATAATTTATATGAAAATAGGGTGGCATGGTGGTTAGCATTGACGGTCCTGGGTTTAAGCTCGCCCTAGGGCAGCTGGAATATGCTCCAGCCCCACCCCCAGGACTTTGACTGGGCCATTGCATGACCAATTTAGGCCAAGCTTTAGCTGTCAGACACACGGCCTCACATTTGACTCTATAATACTTTGGTATACAGTAGAGTTCATGGCTGACTCAATGACTGCAAGCTGCCCAGGTCCTGTGGCTGCAGAACAAGCCCTGATCATCACCCCTCCACAGCTGGTGCGAGGTGTTTGTGCTGATCTGCTGTGTTTGGTTTTGGTCAAACGTGGCTCTGTGCCAAACTTCTCCACTTTGGGTTTGTCTGTCCAAAGAACCGTTCCAAGCAAGCCATACCGTTCTTGTTCAGTCTTTTTCTAATTGGACTGTCCTGAATTTTAACATTTAACATGCTAACTGAGGCCTGTAGAGTCTGAGATGTAGCTCTTGGGTTTTTGCTGTTTCTCTGAGCACTGCGTGATCGAACCGTGCTGTGCGTGTCAGCTCCTGGGAGTATTGTGGTTAACAATGTGTTTTTCACAGGATTGCGTTGAGTCTTGTGAAAACTTTCTTTTTCATGTAAGTGTGGGAGAGCACTAGATGCAATGAAGTTTCAAGTTTTTTTCTTTTCTGAAATTTGAGCAAAACTTTCCTTTAAAAGGTAATTAAATTGAAAAAAACATCCACTTCACTCCCACTAATGACCTTTTGTTTTACTGCCTTTAGCTGAATATTTCTAAATGAAGAATGAAAAATGAAGCCATATACAAGCAAAGCTCAGTGTCTCTGTGTGGCATACAAAGCCTTGACATTAAGTACTAAGTGATTTTATTCTTTGGTCTATAAAGAAATTTTTGCATTATTTCAAACTCAAATTCATCCCTTTTAAAAGGGTGTCAAAATACATTTAAAGCTCTTTGCGCTCCTTGAGGGAAGCGATAGCATTAAAATGTTGCAGGGAAACAAAAACTGCCTCTGCTTGTGTTCATCTTTATATATTTTTAAAAAAAAGAGTAACATTGAAAAGTTGTTTGATTTTTCTTTTAGTGGAAGTTTCCTCCTACCGAATAATCCTACCGAGGAAAGAGAAATAACTCATTCCTCTCTTTTTATGTTTTGCTGTGCATATTCAGTCTGCTCTGGAATTAACAAACATTGACAGAATGGAAACAGAATTTGATTTTGCAGTAATATTTATATGAATTCCAGGCTATCTTCACACCAAGAATTCCCAATTTACATTTTGATATTTTCCGCTCAAATTATGATTCATCTTTCACTTTGAGCTTATTTTTACTCAAACTTTATCGTAAGAGGAAAGTCTTGCAATGACATAGATCAGGGAAACAAGGAGCTACAAATACATTATTCTGATATGAACAGATGTGAACAGTATGAATGCCGGTGTTGGCACTTTTCCTCTCACCTGCTGTCAGTGATGTGTGTTTTTCTTCCCTTGGCCACACACACACACTCATCCACACGCTGCTAGAACCACCAAAATTCACTCACTCCAGTGATCATCAAATATTAACAGTGCTCATGTCTGAATTTGATATTTTTAAAATAAGCAGATATAAATTAAGGCACACAGACTTACTGGGATGAGATGTAAGAGGGCCATGACAGTCTCTACAAGTTGAGGGTCGAAGTCGCATAATTAGCAAAGGCATATCTAGGCTCATGCAAAGTGACACAAGTACAAAACAGAACCGCACATTTCACCATCAATCCCAAATACTGTGACAGCTATTTACAAGCCAGCTGTGGACTTCATTAAAGTGTTCTTGCTTTCCTTCCTTTTTGTTTATTTCCTGTTTTTCAGTGGTAGGAGATGCTAAAGACATCGACTGGTACGCCCCCAATGGCGACAAGATCCTTCCCAACAGGCCAGACATTTTTGTGAGCCGCACTGATGAGGCCACGTCGACTCTCACCATATACCACGCCAACGTGGACAGCGCCGGCATCTACAAGTGCGTGGCAAAGGACGGGGAGAAGGAAGCCCAGGCCACTGTCCAAGTAAAGATCTTCCGTAAGTGTTTTTACATATTGCAATTCAACATTACTGCATGCACTGATGTCACCGAGCCACCATGAGAGCTCTCTTTGACTAATGCCTTTCAAAGAGGGACAATATTTACATTATTAAAAGTGGCCTGCTCCATATTGTTTTTCTTGAAATAGAGTAGCTTTGCATTAAGTTCAAAATAATTATTTATTTTAGATTGACCCTCAGTTTATCCACTCTCTGAAAGGAACAGTTTAGGCACCAATCTCTTTAAGTCAGCTTTCTTCCAGCTGGCTGCCCGCAGGTGTGAGGGGTTGCTGTTCTCACAGCCAGATCTGTGTGGCTGAGATGACTACAGTAAGGACTGCACTCCCTATAACATGCTGGATACTGAGCGTTTAGTTTTTGGCTCACGGGGGATTATTTGTACATACAATGACCTAATTAATCAAAAGTTCAAATTAAGCAAACCAACAAAGTCTGTAACAGAAACTTTTAGTGTCTGCTACGAATAAATTGTAGCTTTTGAAGATTTTTATTGTTTCACCTTTGGAAATGTCCGTCTCAGTGTGAATAAATTTATAAAAGTGTGTAATGTATGAATTTCCCCACAGAAAAGATCACGTTCAAGAATGCTCCCAGCCTGCAGGAGTTCACCGAGGGTGACGATGCTGACATAGTCTGCGATGTTGTCAGTTCGCCACCGCCCACCATTATTTGGAAGCAGAAAGGCTTGAAGATCCAAGCTGCCAAAGACGGTGAGTCAGTACAAATTTAGAAAAGAAAAAAATGTGCCCCACTGATTAACTGCTTTCTCACCTCCAACCTGCCATTCCATTCCATCTTCTTAACTCCCTGAGCAGTCACCTTACCTCCCTGCCAGTGCTGTTTGCCAGTTCATGCTTTCCAATCAATTTGCCACACTATTCCTCATCTCCTTCTCCTGCTGCCCATCATCTATGAACAAAGCCAGCTATTTTCAGTGGGAAAGTAGTTTTAGACCTCATAGATGATGCGTGAACATGGAAATTGTATTTTTGGGCCTAGCAAGAGGTGGTTATTGTCACTAGAAAATGTGTCTGAGGGCTCACTGGAGTTTAATTTCTCCAAATAAAATAAAGGAGGAACTATAGCTGAAAAAAATCTGAAAAAAATGAGCAGGTTTTATTTTAAGGAGGAAAGGCAGGAAAAGACTAGAATAACTTGCACTGCAATCTAGGAGTGCTACAGCTGTTGCTAACAAAAAAAGACTCATTACAATCAATAACTACTCAGATTTGCTAGTTTAGTAGCAGGTTATTTTAGTGTTACTTTACATTTTCAGTTAATAAATACTGAGCAAAGCATCAGTTTAGGAAAGCAATGAATTCAAGCTCAGACAGAATCGCTTCAGTCTGCCTGTTGTTCTCGTGTGTAAATCACTGCCTCCTTCTCATGCTCTTCATGTCATATCGGTTGTCTCTAATGCCTGTTCTGTTCCAATGGTGGGATCTTATTATTACTTTTCATGTCCCAATCTGCTGTCCTGGTGCCTCCTGTAGAACTCGGGATCCAAAGTGCAGGATACAGAGATCTCCTGCTAATGAATTCATAAAAAAGTCCAAAAGGTAACAAAAGTCTAAACAGGAAGTCTAAACCAAAATGAGAAACCAGAGAACATTAACTATTAAAGTAAAATGGGAAACAACCATAATAATCAGAGGCAGGAAAACTAACAGTAAACACATTACAGGAGAACACTGGGGAGTTAAGAACCACCATAATAATAAACTCAAGACAGGAAGCTAAAATGTAAAAATACTATACAAACTGATATTAATACCAGGAATGAAAAACTGGAAGCAGGAGATCCTTGACACCCCCCCCACCACCACCACCACACCCCCCAAAAATAACTTTGTACACTAAAACAGAAACTCAGCAGAATCTGCCATTTATTAATATAAAGGAACATAACAGCTCCCAGGGATCATCACACACCATCCTTATGGTTTCCATGTATGTGTGTGAAAGTGTGAGGAGGTCCCAGAATAGAGCAGAATTAACAGCATATGGAATAATAATTTTCTATTGACTGAAATAAGTTTTTCTGGTAAAAGTCATGCAACAAATGTGTCCATGTGCACCCTAACTGCTCAGCTATTAGGATGCCATTATTATCTTTACATATAAGTATATATTTTAGCAAGACTTTGTAGCTCCAACTGTTTAAAAAAATACATTATGTATTTTGGGAGCATTTTCATGTTAGGTGTTTCTTGTCCACAGGCTATATTAATATATCAAAAACTCAGGGCCTTTATGCTCAAAAGGAAAATCTGGAAAGGATGTTGTTCGCTCCTTTATAGAAACGAAGCGGTAATGAGTTCTATTTTTCATGTGCTGCCATGGTTCCCGTAGTGAGTCGTGTCACACAAACAGCAAAAAAACAAAAAAAGAAAACAAAAAGAAAACAAAAACATTCAAAAATCTATAAAAAGTTCTCAAACCATTATTGTATTATAATCCCTTCCTCCATTGTTCTGAAGCGTTTCTGCTTTGCCAGAAAGCACACTTTGGCGCTGTGAAGCGTGGCGCAGATCTGTGGTATTTAGCTCAGCTGTGGAGAAACCGAGTGCACATACAGAACATATAAAACAGTAAGTGCTGCTGCAGGAGTGGATGGACATGTTTCATATGGACATTGTGAAACATTTTGCCAATAACTCGAGGCCAGAAATCTAATCAAATGTAACTGCTGTGAATCTAAGCAGTCTTCTGTATATGATGAAATTATGAGCTTTTCAGCATTTGTTCCCTTCTGCCCAAAAATAGGAGGAAGGCCTAAATTCATGTACAATATTTGGTAACCATTTAATCTGGCAGTAGCTGCTTTCTTGGGAGGAGCATTGACAAAAATTGGTCCAAACCAGCTTTGGCTTAGCAAGTTCAGTTAAAAACTAGGATCTGGTGTGGGTGTTGGACATGAAACAGGAGTCTGGGCTTTGTTTCACACTTGAACTGGGCCTATTTTAACCTGAAAGCAACCCCTCCCTCGGTGACCGCTGGAGAGCCTGGAGTCACCGCACTGTTGTGCTAAAGCCTGCTTTTGTTCTTGGATTCCTGTCAAGGAATGTGTTTTTCACTGGAAAAGCCACTAATTGTAACCGACACTGAAAACTAAAAACTGCTTATGCAATTTTGTTCAGAGCAGTAGCTGACCTAACCCTATTCTGCATGTTGCAGCGTTAAAAATTCCAACAGGAACTTTTGCTTCTAAAATGTGTCACGCTGACCTGAGTACGAGCTGTTTGTCTCTTCTTAACTCTTAGATTTTTAGACTGAACTTTTAATGCTTTTGAGCATTTCAGTTTATTGTGTGCTTCATTATTACTTTTATGGGAGAAGTAGCAGCAAATGAATCATTTTTTTAGGCGATCCTAAGATTTTCTTGACTGTCAAGTAACTAATAAGTACATGTGGGAAATATAAGTAAGATATGAGAGTAAGAATTATGTCTACCTAAATGTGAGCAAAGTGGAATATATAGCACAATTTTAAGTTTCTCTTTTTTTTTTTCTTGCACTACATAAATTGACATATTTCTCTTCAGTAGATGGTGTGCTGTGATACTGTAACCATAGCTGAGGTGGAATTGTTTGAGAAATAAATTGCTTCCGGCAATCACTTGTGAATAAGGGAGCAGCCGAAAATAGCTTTCTAATGACTCCTCGGGGCATATAATGTCTAAATTGTGGATTTTGATAAATACTGGCTACTTTTTCTTAATAACGTGTGAGAAAAAACACCATGTGTCTCTTAAGACAGCTCACTCTGTTACTGAGCATTGCTTAATTAGAGGTGCAGCACTCTGCCAGGCTCTGCACTTGGTTAAAACGCTGATAAAATATGTTTGCGGTAGCCAGGGTGTCACGCAGCTCTCTTGATGTTTTTTCTAATAATTTGATTACCAGGAATGATTTTCTTAATCTGGCCTCAGCTTCCTGTCTGAGTATTTAACCTAAGTATACAGTTCACTCTGTTCTGATTTTATAAGTAAGATGTTCTATTTCTTAAATAATATTAAACTTATGCACACAGTTAATTAATGAAAACATCTTTTTTTGGGTTTTTTGGCCCGCTGTTTTGTATAATCTGTGCAATCATCACAATTTTGAAAGTCTTGGAGTATATGCAATAAGCTTTATTCTTTCTTTTTTTTCCCTCTTGCTTTAGTTCGATTCAAGATCATGGATAATGGCCACCTGCAGATCCGCGGCATTAAGAAGACAGATGAGGGCATATATACTTGTGAGGCTCGTGTCATGGCCAGGGGAGAGATCGACTTCAGGACGATGAAGGTCATTGTGAACGGTGAGCACTGCATCTGCCACCCTCTGCACTCTGCCTGCACATCAATATTTGTTTTTATTTAACAGATCAGGACACAGTAATGAGCCTGATGGCTCTACAACACCTTAAACCTTTTTTGTTGCACCAAATGATGTTAGTCAGATCATTTGTCCATCTTCTTCAAGTTTCTGGGCCAGATAAAGATATTCAATCAACTGTAGAGCAGAATGATTCGTGGGGTTCTCAGAAAATAGTTTTTTTTTTTTTGGAAAATATAAAAACATGTTTTGGGCAAGTTTCTTGAGAAAATGTCAGTTCTTACAAACTACTCTGTAGATTTTCAGTGACAGTTGAGTTTTCACTGAGCATCTCTGAGCCCTCCGAGTAACTGAAGAAATACAGGAAATATCCCTTAAACTGCATTTCAGGGCTGAAAAGTCAAACCAAATCAAGTTCACATCCACTCCTAGTGTCACAATTTAAAACCTTTTATCTGTTTTATGAGAACTCACTGGAGGAAACATGAAGTGCATTTTGGGTAAACTTTACACCCATTTATATCACCTTGTGGGACAGGTAGTTGGTTAAAACAAGTTACATCAGAGGTCTCATTTTTTTTTTTTTTTTTGGTATACTGTTTTCTGAACTTTTTTCATTGTTTGGTTATTTAAATCTACATATCTAGATTAAACCTCTTTACATATGATATACACCTTTGTTGTGTGAAATTCAGATTAATCTTGTATCTTTTTCATACATATTATTCTATTATTATTCTTTTTCAGTGCTTCCCACCATTCGTGCCAGGCAGCCAGAAGTCAACTCTACAGCAGACATTGGTAGTTCTGCTTTACTGGCTTGTGATGCGGATGGTTTCCCGGAGCCCACCGTTACCTGGGCATAGTACGTCAGTCATTGTTTTTATGTGTCTGTTGTGATGAGGGTTCAGAGTTACCCCAGGAGAAGCTCCGAGCTTCCGATAAAGTGAAGCATCTCCTCCCGTTCTTGACCTCGAAATAAGCGAGTTATAGTTGGAATAATCATATGAATAATTATGAATTAGGAAATGCTATGCTCCGTGCTTTGTAAACCTCTCCATGTCCAAAACTTCAAAGACGAACTAAACCAAAAAGAAATACTGAAAGCAACACAAAAGATCTGAACATGAAATCCCCCCACAGGCAATCTGCCAAGCAGGTAAAAGCAGCCTGATAAGATTAAGCTGAGATGAATGATATGTGCGGTAGAGCAGCGGAAGACAAACTATGCACTATACAGTGTACTAGTACTTAAAGCACATAGAGGGCTTTTATTAATTCCAGGTTTTCAATGGAAACTCCGTATAACTCACACTCATTAGTATTCATTAAGGAGCGGGAGATTTATATACCGTTACCTTTTGCTTTCTCATTTCAGCAGTCCATTTATGACAGAATGATACGGAGAGATATTCTGATGGCTTTTTACCTTAATGATCGAAATCTGTGTAATAACGTTCACGGTAAAAGGGTAAATGAGTCACATGTTCTGCCTGTTACTAGATAAAGGGTTGGGGGGACAGATCTGCATCTACATTAGATTTGTCTTGCTGAAACTTCATCCCGTGTGAATTAGGAATTTGTTATGCTACTTTAACGGCTGCGATTTATACTTACAGGTCAGTTCAGCTAGTTATAAACATTCCTAATCAGAAAGGACCGCGGGGTTTGTTTGTTTCTTATCTTTGGAGCAAGAAGGAGCATCAATTTAACAGTGACACTTTTATAAGAGCAAGGCTACCCTTTAGCAACAGGATGTACTCTGTAGCCCAAATTACAAATGGATCAGAAACCTGTGCAGGTACACATCACAAGGTAGCTGTCAGACTGTCTCTGCCGTATTTCTCCAGCTGCTGGACACACTTATAATAAGGAAATAATAAATCGCTGCATATAGTGGTCAGGCCAGATTTGTGACGCTGCATTAAATCGAACTCATCTTTTCTTTGAAGTAGCAGAAGGAGAGAAGCATTTTATTATTTTTCTGCTTAAAAAAATTATGCTAAATAGGTTTAGCTCCAGTGAAGCCTCATAAAAGGACACTTCAGTACAACTGGAGGTGCAAATTGCATGTTTCAGCTTTAGCGCCACTTGTAGCTTATGTGTCTCTTTCTAAATTGAGCTTTATGAACAAATCTAAGATAATCTTGCTGGTGATCGCTACATTAAACAAACAATTTGGCAGCCCTGTCAGTCCTCTTTGTTCTTGTGTTCGTACCGCCTTTCACTTACGCGCGGCACATTTCGGAGTGTCACTTTTGTAAAATAGCTGTAAATATGGAATTAATGCTGACTATAGATTGTTGTGTGAGAGAAACTGTGTAATTACATCTGGGTTTTCACTCAGTGTAGGCCGTTTAAAATTCAGTTTTGATTTGCACAGCGTGTGAAAAGATACTGAATCTCTTTTATGCCCTTTATTAAAGCCAGTTTTTACATTAAACTTGTTAAAATATATTTATAGGGATTATGAGACTAAACTACTACATAGGTCAACAAGCAGAATAAAACCTACAGCGAATACAGAAAATACCACCAATTGTAGTGATCACCTGGTTTGTGTTTCATTAAGTGCTGGCGATTAAAGAACTGGTTTACATAGAAAAATCTTTGCAGCTAACTTAATGATTAATGATTTTAAACACAAACCTAATACATCTGCTATCAGCTGGAATAGTAACTTTATTCATTCTGGATGTGAGATGCTTTGCGACCACCGAGTTGTGCAAATTTACTTTTTCATGGAGAGAAAACTGAGGATGTCAGCCTGAGCGTGCTTTCTCATGCAGCTGTTTGCTTAGTGCATGTTAATATTCTTGGTGCATCATTCATGTCTCCATCCAGCAGCAACACTGCTGTGAGGGGGAACCTTTAGACAAAGCATTATTGGAGCCATGTGAGGAAATAAGATGAGTGAATCCTGTTCACAGCTGTCTGGCATGCGGCAAAGCTAATGAGTGGTGTGGTTTTTGACACTGAGGAAGATGCAGGTCCTGGCCAGAAGAGGGTTAAGATGGACAGGAAGGTTGGTTGGAGGATAGATGTGTGAGGCACTGGAAAAACATAGGGGTAAGGCTCTATTTGTTCTACTTGCTGACAGGGCTGTCATTCACTGTCTGGCTGCTGGAGGAATGCTGCTGCTCCAGGTCTGCAAACACTTAATTTACTATAAAGAAAGATTCTAACCTCGAGTGAAAGTTTGGCTCCCAAGAGTAACCGAGTGTTTTTCTGAAATCTAAAAGAAACATGCATCATCATACAATTGGTGTATGACCTTCTTAAAAACAAGGCTGAAAGGGAACAAACGCTAACAGAATGTGTGGAAATGTTGGAGGTGTACTTAGAAGTATTCAGTGCAGTACAGCATTTTTGGTCTTCCAGCCTTTGTTGTCTGCGGGCTGCTTACTTCAGTAGATAAAACCCCAACTGTTCTTTGTCAGTGAGTTCAGAAACTTATTTGTAGGCTCCTCGAGTAAATGCACATCACCTGGACACTTGTCTTTTCTTCTTTTTCCCCTCGCTACAGTAACAATGTTGTCCTTGAAACGGGTGATAAGTACAGCCTCAATGAGGATGGTTCAGAATTGGTAATCAAACATGTCACCAAAGTGGACGAAGGAGATTACACTTGCATCGCCAAGAACAAGGCAGGAGAGAAAACTGAGGAAGTCAGCCTGAATGTGTTTGGTAAGAAAATAACTGCATTTGCTTATGATTAGTTATGCATAAAGAACACTGTGGCTGTTTTTTTACTACCTCTGACTTTTGTTGTTGTTGTTGTTGTTGTTGTTGTACTTAGTGGCATTAGCTGTACACTCTAATACAGCTTTTCCAGTGGCTGGGCGCAGGGGTGCACAGTGTGAAACATACAGCATCTACTGTTGAAGACTAATTTAGCACCCCACACTAGAGTTTCTCTTCATGAGGAAATTATGTAATCGTGTGCTTGTGGCACTGTTATAAGTCAGTGGGGTATGAAACCACAACCCTAATGAAGCACGTCTGTATTTCTTGCCACAGTGATACCAAAATATCTTTATCAGATCAGCGATGGATCAAATGACTGTGTCAAATGTGCCGTTCACAATGACATAATCGTTTGACTACATACACTCATGGGCCACTGATGAGTTTGTGATCAGCTGAACATCAGAATTTTTCAGCCTCTACTATGAAACCCAGTCAATAGAAAAAAGGGAGCAGAAAGATTAGCGCCCATAACTGTTAATAAATGTCAAGCATCTATTAGATGTTTTAAAAAATAAAGAAGGAGGGTGTTGAATGAGGAGCATTAAACCAAAGCAGCATTTTTGAGGTATCCTGATCTGTGTCTAGAAACCAATACTAATAACGCGCTCTGTCCTCTTTCTAGTACAACCCAGCATTACCTACCTGAGTAACCAAACTGCTTCGGAGTTTGATGAACAAGTCACCCTGACATGTGAGGCTTCAGGTGACCCCACACCCACCATATCCTGGAGTTTTGGGAACAAGGTTTTCACAGAAGGAGAACAGGTACAATTCTAGTGTGGTAATGTCATAAAGACCCTTTTTTTTTTTTGTTTTTTTTTTAAAGATAATAGACATTTTTGAGAAAAGGGGCACCGTAGATAGGTAAAAAAAACAATATTGCAGATATTTGAGGTATTTGCCAAAAGTCATTCTGTGCAAATATTTTTCTTTTTACAGTACACATCTGCATTTTAATAACAAAATGCTAACAGTAAATAAAAACCAGTCATTCTGAATATCATTCAGAAAAGATCAGCTGGTTGAAAACTAGAATGCGGAGAATCCACATGGTTCCAGACAATGTGTGCCAAACAGCTGTTATCAGAAACAGTTCTTATAAATTGTCACGTAACTCGGAAAAAAAAAAGACATGACTTCAATTTCAGTGTATAAATATTTACGTGGACATATTTGAGGATTTTTGTCACCCATTCACCGACTTTCATGTTTTAATTAGGTCTTGGAATCCCATCAGTTATTTTTTTTACTGCCATCACATTCCATCTCATATCATTAATAACTAATCAGATGGCCATTCAACCCAACGCACGTGTTGGGAACGCAGCCAGAAGTGCTTATTAAATCCTTCATCGTTACTTGAGTTTGAACTTTGCACACTGAAGTTTGGACGCTGCCGTCGTTAGCTCTGTGAACAGAGCTGTCTTTTATTCATTAGTTTTTAATGGAAATGTTTTTGTGAATTCAGTATGAAAAGTAAATTTGAAGGAAATTAAACGAGAGCAAAAACCCAAACAAAAGTGAAAATGATTTCATTGGTATTAGCTTAATTATTACTATGAATCAGATTGTTTTGATCCCAGCTATGCTCCTCTGGCACACTGCTGTGATAATCCACTTTGGGAATGAGTGGGCACTTTTTTTTCCCAGGATGAACATGATATGAGTAAAGCAGCCACATAAGGGTTATGCATCTTTGTCATGCCTTGGCGTATATCCTAGTTCTTCTCTCCGTGTCCTTCAGGAGCGCTGGAGATAACGCTGGATTAAAGCTTTGCTTATAGGACATGGTAAAAGGCTTCTTAAGACGTGTAAGCCATGAACACCATTCCTTTCCTTATTTTCTCCATTACAGTGGTCACGGCGTTCTGGCAGTTGCCAGCCTGGTGAGAGAGTCTCATCCAAAGTCTATTGTTATGCTCTTATCAGCTCATTAAAATTGTATAATTTTGAAAAATCCATCTTAACGGTCTATTCTGACAATGCACATTGTGCTAGCAGCAAACAGATTAGTCACTTCAGAGGGGTAATTTTCTGTGAATGCAGTAAACAGTATTAAGATAATTACCTTGCTGCCTCTACCAGGTTTTCGGATCCAGGAAAGACATTTCATGCATTGGTTTGTGATTCAGCTAGTGTTACATACTGCTACATGTGTATATTACTTCTAAAAGCACTGAAAGTTAGATACTGCGTATTTTCCTGATACAGCTGGGTTATGGACTGGTTGCTGCCCTGAGGACATTTGCTGTAGAACAACAAAAACGTGATGATTTGGCATGCAACTTGTATATCTTTCTCTTCCTGCCAACAGTATGCTGGCATTTAATTAGGCATAACATAAGCTCTACCTTGTCACTACCAGAAGCATTTAGCATTGCATGAAATTGCTGAGTCCATTTTTGCTTTGTTTTGTTGCTTTTTTTTTTTAGTAACTGCTGTGAAATATGTTCCCACACAGTGATTCTGTCCATATAAAAACAGTCTTTGGGAACTCAGATTGTTGCACTGCTGTATCAGACACAGTTGTTTTGCAAGCGCTTCGAATGACACAGGTGTGTAACAACAATAGAGGCGCTATTCTCGGAGCTCCACACTGTAAATTCGGTGGAAGCACCTGTCCTGCTATTTCCCGCTGGGCATAAGAGAGTCAGCTGCACAGTATTTTGGGCCATGCTGGCCTACTTTATCTAACGTGCTCTGTCAGTTGGTGCATTGTGATGAATTATGTATCAAAGCTGCCATGTAGATCATTTTCACGTTAAATATATCTCTGTGAAATTAACTATTGATTTTTTTGGTGTAATAATATAAAACTAAAAAGACCATGGTAATGGCATTCGCTAACATCTCTGGTAGTAATAGTGTTAATATTCTCTATAATAGTAATTGTAAATACAGCTAAACACCTAAAATTGCTGAAGTCTTAAATAAGCTAATTGGAGCAAATACAACAAGAGCTGGGGACTGTGCACTAAACGTGGCAACAGTATTTACCTCAGTGGGATGATTTTAAATAAACACAAGGCTGTTTTATATTGTTTGTGCACAGTGTAGTAAAAAAGAATGTATTCTTTTTGGGGGTTTTGTAGTGCACAGATCTTGATGAGTTGTTCTTAAACTGAAATGGATTTGCTTTTAGACTTAATGGCAGAGATTTGTAAATTATCCATCCAATACTCCAGCTGTGCTGGAAAATGATCAGTTTGCACATTTGAGTCACTTAAAATATTCTCATATTTTCCTATTAACTGTGCAATTTATCACTGCCAATCAGTGGAGGCATCCGTGACTGTATTGCAAGTTTCTGAATGTAATCTTCCACCTGCAAGACAGGACTTGCATGTCATATTCACAGTTGTCACTGAGCGTCTTCCATTCGCGGCCTGTCATCGTCCCTCTCCTTCCTATCTATCACTGTCAGATACATTTTGATTTAATGTTGCTGTACTCAGAAAATCCCGCTGATCATTTGGTAATAGCTGTCACTAATTTTCACTGGGTCTTCATTCATCATCACCTTCCTGTTTGCCATGCTCTGTCTTCCATTCATGTTCTACTTCTACATCATACCAGCCAGGCTAAAGAGCGCAGACATATTTGTAATGATGTTCAATGACAGAACAGTAATTTTACTGGCTTCTGCTGCTTCTTTTGAATATTACTGACTTGAAAAAAAATGCAGCTAATGGAATCATTGTGTGATATATCAAGACATAATTTCAGTGTACTGCTGAGGGGCTTTGTGGTATGGACATGTACACCACATGATAAGAACCTGTATGTAGTTGATCTTAATGGAGGATAAGTGGTGGAAGTCAGTGTTCTGTACTTAAATGAATGAGTTAATCAAAATACATAAACCATGATGGCAAAATGTGCTGATTAGGAAAACAAAGTCCCTAGGTGCCGGTAGTGATTCTTGTGTAATTAGTTTCCTTAGTGTGCCTCCAAATTCTCTTATTAGAGTTCAGTAATTAATAAGTGACTGAAAAGGCCCCGTACAGCTACAGGAAAAGTGTGCTCGGGTATTTTGACCAGTTCTGTTTATGGCTGAACTGCCAAGTTAGAAACCCTGACCCTCATCATAGCAGCCATTTTCACACTAAAGAAACCTTGAACTAGATAATGCCAGGTTTTTGAGTTAGTTTTTGCTCCTTTTAATACTTAAACAGAGAGAAATAATATATTTATGACATCATTAATCATAATTGTAATAAATAAAGCTTTATATGAAACGATTCATTTGCATCCAATCTGAAAATAAACATAGTTCTCATAAACAAAACCAGAACAGTACCATTTATTTTATGCATTATTTGCTTTAACAGGCTAAAAGAAAATCATGGTATGGTATTTCAAAGATGCAAACATTAGCTGCAGGTAAATCCAGTCTGCATGGATCATTTTTAAAAGCTCACTTTGCTCCACTGTGTGGCTGTTTGTCTTTGCTTCTGTCCTCTCTAGGCTTCTTGGACTCGACCAGACAAATATGAGGTATGGCTACTAAATACCGTAGCCTGATTCTAGTTGTACTAGCCCAGACTTACACCATAGAGTACACCCCCCCCCCTTTTTTTTTCTTCTTTGCAGAGCAGAAGTGTTATCACTTAGCCCACATTTAATATGCAACACATTATTTAGTTGTGCACTTAATGTGTAGACTAATAGCCACATAGTACAGTTCATTTAATACATTTAGTTCCAGTATGCATTTAGACTTGCTCGATTAGCTTAGCCCTGTTTATTTTATGTCAACAAATTTCAATGTGAGACGCAGGCGTCTCAGTGTGGACTAAGTAGTTCCATTCTTTGGCCATGCTCTTATTTCCTGCTGCATAATGTGGTAAATTCTCAGACTTTGCATGGCACAGGTTAAAAAAATCCTCCATTGTTAATTGATCAGCAGCTCCACAAAAAACAGAAAAAAACACTGTCTGCTCTGCTGTGAGCAACCTATACGTCTAACTCACCAATTTCTAGTAAATAACAGAATGGATTTTAATGGGGTAGCCTCCTGTCATGGGCCAGGGGCCTGCATGTTTTCGCTTTAACCGTACGCTATAGCGGCTCCCTTATTCAGCCTCCTGGGGCCTCATTTGTATTGTGGTCTCACTGTCAGTTCAACCAAATGACAAAAACAAACAAAAAAAAAGGTCTTTCTTGCTCCTGGTCATATGTAGCCAAGTAGAGAGTTTTGATTTTGTTTGTCCAGGTTTTGGGAGATCTTTCCAAAATGTCTGTTTTCAACCTTTAATAGAAAGAAGGTTGAATTCTGTTTGTGGTGTGCTCTTTTAAAGTCTCACAGTGACTTAGGTAGAGCTCTAATGGCATTAACAGGTATTTTTAAGGGGTAAATTTATGTGTGTTTAAATTAAAAAAAAAAAAAAAAACACTTCTCACACTCCTGTTCTGGTTTTTGACAGAAAAGAAAACATGCACACTCTTGGCCCGCTGCAAAAACAGTTGCTGCCTTTGGATCGAACTGACACAATATAATCAGCTCACTTCAGTCACCAGTGCCACACCTATGTGACAAGCAACCAAACTAAAGGAATTAATTGTCATATTAAGTGTTTATAACACACAGATTCAGAATTCTGACAGGTTTGTTCTAACTGGCTTTAATAACTTTCTTTAATAAATACATTGATTTCCTGCTGGTATAATGTTGTGAAGGATATTTAAATGATCAAATTACACATGTCTGTTTAACATAGTGTTATCCCAGCATGTGACAATTATCATGTCACCTTGTTGGGAAGTTGACTGGGTTTCAAGTTGTGTGATTTATGGATCCACTGCTGCAGCCTGTGTTTTTATTTTGTAGCTGAAGTTCTTCCACATTTACCTCTTTGAGTACAATCGAATGCAATGATCACTACAGAACTCTCCCAGCTTGACACAGTTGACTGTGCAGTATATTGAAGAAGTTTAATGAATACATTACTTGTATCACTTGGTGATTTTATTACATGGTGAACTTGATGTAGCTCATCAGACATTGTTTTGGTGGAATCGTAAGGCCATAGAGTAATCATGTTATAAACGGGACTTATTGAGCTTTTCCATACTGTCATACTGTTAATATGAAACGAGGTGAGGCGGCAGACTACCCGAAATTGTTTAACTAGTTGGTTTAACTAAGGGTTACTTTTTCTCCCCCACTTTTGGCTGTGTATTATGTCAGTGAGACTGGATATCTCTAACAGGATCCTCTCAGGCACACAGCTCTGTCGGTCCCACCCACCTGTCGGTCAAACTTTTTGCTTGCAAGGGGCAGCCAGTAAGAAGAAAGGTGACTTAAAGGGAGGAGGAAGGGCTCTACAGTAACTTGCTTCACACAGAGGATGAACTGAGGGGTTGCCGCTGACCATATACATATACCGTGCGGCGGCGTGGGTGGCTCAGGTTCGAATCCTGGCCTGTTGCCATTTCCCCCCTGTGTCTCTCCTCCCGATTTCCTGTCTCTCTACACTGCAGCTATCAAATAAAGCCGTGAAAGGCCAAAAAAAAAAAAAAGATTACGTTGAACTGTGAATCATGCAAAACTACTCCAGTAGAGTCCAAGAATAAAACCATGGAGTTGGACATAAGCAAAAGACCCCATTAAATATTTTCTTGTCAGCTGTCAGTGAATGTATTTCCAACAGCACAAAATGGATCAAGCAAATCTTCAGGCTTTGGCCTCGTGTCCATTGGATGTTAGCTGAACTGAGCTGACAGGTGTTAATCAGCAACTGTAAAAAGCAGTCATTAAACAATTAGTCATAGTACACAATCCAACATGAGAGGTGAAATTATGCTAAAAGACAACAGCAAAGCCTTTTTACTCTGTCTTAATGTCATTAAGAAGTGCACTTTAGGAGACAGTCTGACACTTGAACCAGATGAGAGTCTGATTATGATAACCTGCCTGCTGACTGAGTTTCCATGTTGACCATGTTGACTGCTAGTTTTCTTCTTAGCGACTCGGTGTCTGTTAAGTAAAGACAATTGCAGTTAAATGGAATCTATTTTCTGTTTGCCTTTTTTTAACTGTGGTCTTCAGTTACCTGTCTTAAATCCTAAGCTTTGTCCCACCTTAACGCTTTGGAGGGTTTGAGAACATCAAGTAGACATTTTTGTTATATTTTTCCTTGATTAAAGATCTGACAGTGGAGAAACGGAAGGAACTGAGGACAGAAATAGATGAGGGAATGATCTGTAGCACAAGTCCCCAGGCTGGATTAAAATTAAGAATGCTGCTTTGTATATTCATGTCCTGTGCTTTAAACCCCTCGGCCATCGGGGTGTCCCGAGTCAGCATTCTAGAGTTTAAAGTGGACAAGGACCACTCCCAATAGTTTCAAAGTTTAATTTATGGAGGAGGCACAGGTTCAGCCCGTCCTTGAGGTGTTCTCTGAAAAAATACATCTTCATGTGCTATATTCTGCTAAAGGATCCTGCTACCAAATTGGGAGACGGTTAATCATGAGCTGAATTCTTGATATAGTAGAGTTCATTTTTTTAAACTGTTGGCGAACCTCTGTGTTAAAAAGAAAAGTTCCACTTTTATCTGTCTAAACCTCCTCCTTTTTCAAAGGAGTTATTAATACAGCATTAACATCATTTTATTAAGCTGGTCTTTTAGGCATTGTAAAGGCGCTAGCCACAAAGTATAAATGGCTCTTGCACCGTGATTGCTGAGAATAGCAGATCTACATCTACAGTAATAAATATACAGACACAGCCTGTGCATATTATGTCTGACAGTCTACCTCTCTTAATAACACTTACTGTACAGAATGTACGACAAGCAAAACACATGTATAAAGATTTGCTCTGCAAATTAAATCAGCAGTGAATACGCAACAAAGGATGCTGAAAAGTCATGCCCATACCTTTTCTTACAAGTCTACATCATAATTCATTTGCATAATTAAAGTGATTTGATTAATGAATGAATCCCGTTCAAAGGTCTGCCTTCTCACTTCTACCTGTGCTGTATTATTAAAGCATTATTCTCTATTAACCTTTTTCCTGTTTATATTCTAGCAGTGTACCCGGTGCAGCTCTTTCCTTCGTTACTGCAGTAAGACAAGATTAATGCTGCCCTTTCAAAATGTTCCAGGACACTCCCTCGGATCTTCAGTAAACAGCAGAAATATTTCTGCCACATCTGCGTCACACTGCTCTGTAAAGAAAAACAATTTGTGACATAATACTTACACAACAAATATAACTAAATACTACAAACCATGTAAGTTTGTACACTTGAGCCTCTCGAACGGCTAAAATATTAAGAGGAGTCTATGGCACCAAAAATGTATATCTTGTATTTGTGTCAGCCGTGTCCCCCAGAGGGAAGATAAACTGTGACAGTTTTTTTAACAGCCATGGGTTTTATAGTTATTGCAACTTTATTAATCATTTCATAGGGCGCCTCTTTATTACTGCTGTCTTTTTTTGTTTTCCACCTGCTGACTTTCGCCTTGTGATTTTAAAACTTGCAGAAAATACACTTTTCGTCTTCACAAAATGGTGCAGAACATAAAGCATTCTCTCCATTGGCCTTATATTTGTATTAAGTTACATGCACAGCAACGGTCAAGTTGGGTCCAATGCATTTATTAAAAAAGTGACTGAGGTCATTGGGCCACTTTTGGTGTCAGTTGTGTAGCTGTTCAGAGCTCACTCGGAGTAAGGCACAATAATTTCAGACTTATAAGCAAAGAACATCCAACAAATACTAAATTCTCTCCCAAAAGAGTTCATTGCACTTGTCTTTACGTTGTCTCCATCCTGCTGGTTTGTTTTTATAGTTCCCACTTCATCTTCTGTTTTTTTATCCTGTTTGCATTGGCAAAAGAGCAAATATAGACTCACCCTTTTGCCTCTTTTTCATAAAACTACCTGCTTTATGAGTGAGAATACTTTCTTTCTCTTCATCTCTATAGAGCCTTGATAGAAATGTGGTGGTACGCAGTCATGCACGGGTGTCCTCCCTCACCTTGAAAAATGTCCAGTTCACGTATGCCGGACAGTACCTCTGCACTGCCAGCAACTCCATCGGCCAGGACACCCAGCACATGTACCTGGAAGTCCGCTGTAAGTCACAAAACTCTGCCTGCACGCACACGACACCGGATTATCTGTGCTGTCAACAGAGATAATCTCACATTTGCACAAATATAAAATATGAATATATGAACAAATATAAAATTGATAAGAGCTGCCGCTGCTGGTGACATCTGCTTAATAAAATGTCATCATTTTAACATTTTATTTTAGTCTGTTGAAAACAGAATATGAGTGCTGTATGAAAGAAATCTTTTCCAGGAAAACTCTGTACAACTCTGTAAGTTGTTGCATCAGCCAAAAAAAGAAAAACAGCCTTCAAAGAGCATGGTGAAACTGTTATTAGTTACTATTGTTAAATTGTGAAGTTCTGTTAACTGTGATGCAGTATGCTGATTTATCAGGCAGTGAAGGTCAGTTTGTTCCTGCAGTAATTCATTTCTCCTTTCCATATATGGAGCCCAGATGTTATCTCAACATGTGTGTCTGTGCTCAAGCAGTGTTCTTTTTTTTTTCTGTTTCCAAAAATGGTTTTTGACAGCACCTAGAGAATTTTCTTGGGTTTTGTTCTTTGGCTGATGGTTTTAGCTGTAGGCAAGGAAATCTATAGCACTGGCAATTTAACAGTGAGAGCAAGAGAGCATGTCTTTCCAGTCAAGAATAACTTGATACTCGTGACATCGATTTAAACCGCAATCTGCCTTGTGGCTTCCTTGCATGTGGAAATCTTTTTCTCATCTTCTGCAAGATATTTCCCCTCATGTGCATGTTTAATGCTTATTCAAAAAAAAAAAAAGGGTCTCTAGACAGAAGGCCTCAGTGTTTGACACCAAAACTTTGAGCTGGTTTCCCAAAGACGGGACAGAAAAGTATTTAGACTCAATGCATGCTGTCAGATGTAGCAAACACTACATAAAATGTGTTTGGTTTGTCACACTGCCTCATTACTATTTCAAGTTATTGATTGCCTCTTCAACATGCTTTTTACCAAGGTGTTGTTGGCAGTATCAAAAACCAGTATCATAGATAGTAACAAGATCAATTAAAATGCCATCTGCATCCTACTAATTTATGCCAGCTCCAAGCACTTTTTCAAAAATTACTTTTACAGCACAAAACATAGCTCATATATCAGTCTTTATCATTTAAATGTTTGAGACATGAGAAAACTGCTATATGTGTAAATTAGAAGAACGTTCTTCTAACATTGAATTTTTCATTTTTAAATGTGTTACAACAGCTACAGGTAATTAAGATCAACTCACAGCTCTCATTGTCTTAATCACTGGTGTAGCCCATTTGTGTCACGCACACACCAGTTTGTGTGAATAGATTCATTCAGGGGTACACAGTGGCCTTTTGAATCTCCCTTTGTTTTTGAGCAGCTGTCTTTGAATATACTCCATAGTGTAGCTTCAGCTAGGAATATAGATAAGATAGATAAAGCTCTTTCTGGGCCTGAATATTGGGCATTTTTCACCTCTGTCTTTACAGGACTGGACTTGTTCTTTGAAGCTTGCAGGAAACGCTGTAAAGTCTAAATTGTACCCTCTGCAACTGGTCAACTGTAAGAGTCTGTGACACTCCAAGTAAGGGTCAGCAGTGCGAGACTGTTGGCCTTTTTGATCTTTAGGGTGGTATACCAAGAGAACTATAATTTCAACATATATATATAAAAAACCGCCCTGATAGTATGGTGTATGTTCCTTGGTGAGGGGTTTGTCCTCCATCAGCACCAAACTCAAAACTAATGCTCTGATGTGTATAATGGAAGCAAAATTGTACTTGATCTCATTTTGACAGCTATCAAATGTTATTTCATTATAAAAAAAAAAGAGAGAGAGAGAATGAGATAGGAAAATAGGGCCAATGAATGCTTAATTGGATTAATATGCCCTGCGCTCAGTGCACTTGTAATTCGCATAGAGATATAATCACAATTCAGCATTGATAGAGATGTGTAAGGGCTTGCTAGAATAATCATCAAATTATCAGGTAGCTGATTTTCTGTTGCTGAGCAATTATCGATAAGAAAAGGTGCTTTGTTGTGAGCACAGCTCTTACTGACTGTCCCCTCTATCACCGCTCACCCAATCACACAATGAAGACGTTATCGAAGCATGGAAGTTCCTATCTCCCTCACAGCATGATCCCATTAGCTAGGCTGAGCATGTCTAGGTTTGCTCCTGAAGGACTGATAGGAAAGCGTTAATGTCCTCTCTGTTTGACTTCCATTTTGTCAGAGGTTGAAGTTTGTTTAGCATGAATGTCTAACAAAAACACCGTTTGAGCTGCAGGCTGGTCACTTGTTACCTACTCTTCTCAGTCCTGCTGGATGTAGAGTTAGAAATGTAACTCATGGTTTTCTGCAGTTATTAAATGAATATCAACAAACATAGTAATACTTTAGGACTGAGGCCACATAGAGACATTGTTAGGTGCTTATAATTCTGTTAAAGAATAACCCCCACAATGGCCAGTTTGTCATTCAATTTAGAAGTCCTTTTGAACAATAATGGATATCAGGTTCAAAATGCACAAGGAAAAACTCGCCCTGTGGGCGGTCTTTGTCCTCCAAGCTCGGGTCCTCTACCAGAGGCCTGGAAGCTTGAGGGTCCTGCGCAGTATCTTAGCTGTTCCCAGCATTGCTCTATTCTGGACAGAGATCTCGGATGTCGTTCCTGGAATCTGTTGGAGCCATTCTCCCAGTTTGGGGGTCACTGCCCCGAGTGTTCCAATTACCACGGGACCACTGTTACCTTCACCTTCCACATCCTCTGTAGCTCTTGTCTGAGCCCTTGGTATTTCTCAAGTTTCTCATGTTCCTTCTTCTTGATGTTACTGCCGCTTGGTGTTGCAACATCTATCACTACGGCTTTCTTCCTCTTCTTGTCCACCACTACGATGTCGGTTGGTTAGCCATCACCACTTTGTCCATCTGTATCTTAGCTCAGTCCTTATCAACCACCCTTGAGGGCGTATCCCATTTGACTTCGGGACTTCCAGGTCATAAACGGCACAGATGTTCCTGTATACTACCAGCCACTTGGTTATGGCGTTCCATGTATGCCTTGCCTGTTAGCATTTTGCACCTTGCTATTATGTGCTGGATTGTCTCAGGGGCAAAGCCTGCACCTGAGGTCTTGCTATGTGTGGTAAACCCCAGCCTCAGTCAGTCTTCTGCTTCGAGTTTGTTCCTGTGCTGCCATGATTAGTGCCTCTGTGCTATCTTTCAGCCCAGCTTTGTCCAGCCATTGGTAGGATTTTTCATCCCTTCAGTCCCTTCTTCTATCTCTCTGTGGTACATGCTGTGCTGTCCTTCCATGATGGTTCCTGCTCTTGCTCCTTTTCTGTTCATACTATAAATGAATTACCCAAAACTAAACAGGGAAGGAAATGCCTGTGAAGGTAAAACTATGTTTGGGAATTTTTTCCTCAAATCTTATGTACTGTACAATGAACTATTCCTTCAGTAATGTACTAAAAGAGATTGTCTAAATTCCTTCTAGTGGTAGTGCTGTGTGTATATTATGTCTAGTAAGTATTACTATTGCTGTCATTGGTTTTGTATGACAGCAATAGTCAAAAGTGATGACAGCATCACTTTTGCATGACTATTGCTTTTGTATGTACTTTATGTTATGAGATCTATACAAGCACAATACAGTCTATATGATCTAGAGTACCAGACAAAAGTTTGGACACACTCACCCATTCATATGACTGTATATGAGCTCTATATGGCAAATACATCCCTTCTATGTTCACTAGACCAGGCTAGAAGGCTTCAGAAATCAAACAGGCAGGTCACAGGCACTATAGAGTCATTGAGACCCAAAAGCAGCATTGACAGAAAGAGTGAGAATCTAATCAGAGCTGCAGGAGATGGAGCATCTATTGACTCAGCCTTGTCCATCAATCCCTGCAGCAGCACACTGCAGATTTTTTAAGGATCTGGGGTCAGAAGTAAAGCCCTGGCAGTGTCAGGGGCCACTGAATTTTACGGCACTCATGAAGCAAAGCATACTTCACTGAATTTAAAATCAATGCTCGGTGGTGTGAGCAGGTTAGGAAACAATGAAGGAAAGAATTCATTAACTTTACATTACCTTTCCTCATACTTCTCAGTTTTCCTGTCAAAAATTAGGGCACAGTCTAAAAGTTTGGTTATATGATATCAGTTAAATTGAGTGAACATGTGAAAGTAACTTGCTAAATGGGACTTGGTAGTGCTGTTATTTGGTTTCTACTGCATAACCCATCAGTAAGCCAGGCATCATATAAAGATGAAAACAATGAAAGAAAAAAAATTATCAGATGTTCATTAAAACCCAAATGACCCAGCTGAAATTCCTACAACAGCCAACACTATGCAGCACTGTTATTAGTTAGCATGTTTTTGTTTTTTTAATTTGAGACACATTCACAGTTTCTCTCAAGAATTTTAATATCTTAGAAAACCAGCACATCATTAAAGACCTTGCCTTGAATTTATAGATCACAAATAGAGCATTAGAATACATTTAGCATTTGTGTACCATTCTGTTAAATTACAGCTTTTGTCATCGTTGCCATGAGTGCTTTCTTTTCCTTGCCAAGTTTTTTTTTTTTTTTCTGCTAGCATGAATTCTAAATGAAGTATTCTTACCGGTAGCCTTGATTAAAACTGCTAGAAATATGGAGGAGAGCTTCAGGGAAGAAAGGACAAGATATAATGGCCATGTCCAACTGACTGATATCGTTCTATCCTTTACTTTTCAACAGAGCTTTGACAGTTTTTATTATTATACTACTAGACTTTAAAATTCACTTTTCTGTGTAAGAAAAAGTCCTGTTGGATTCACTTTAGACCATTGTATAAGTGAATGTTACTGTTATATATAAAGAGAGAGAGAGGTTTATTTTTTTCCAACACTGCCTGTGTACATGCATATTGCTTGCTTTAACGTGTCAGACTCAGGTTATTCTCACTGTGTAATTTCAGTAAACTTCAAAGAAAATGGGTGTTATCTAAAGCCTTTGACAATTATTGTATTTGTTCCAAGCAGCCTCACTCCCCCTGTCTGTTTCTTCAGATACTCCAAAGATCCTGGGTGTGGTGACAGTATACACATGGGAGGGAAACCCGGCCAACATCAGTTGTGAGGTGGAGGCTCATCCCGGAGCCTCAGTGGTTTGGTTTAGAGACGGCCTCCAGCTGCCCGCTGCCAACACCACTAATATGAAGATCTATAACACACCATCCGTCAGCTACCTTGAGGTGCGTTGCATCCGTCATCTTCATGCTGAGTTCTCCTGGCATACAAAGGCAGAAAAACGCCCAAAGAGACTTTGGATTTTGGCCGAATATTTACAGTGTTATCAGATTTTGCATCAGTAGCAGCCACAGTTACTGCACAGATACTCATCGAGCCATTAGAAGCCATTAGAAACAGATTTTGTTTAATTTTTTTGACAGTTTCACATGCTGATTCCCAAACAAATGTTTTTCAATGATTTTTTTTCTTCCTTTTGTGAATTGGAACTGCCTAAGAATAAAGTATAAAAAAAATTGCCAAAAATCAAACAATAGAGTGGTAACTCACAAAAGACTTGCTGTTTGTTACACAAGAATTAATTTTCAAAGTTTAATATAAACCACTCATTCCTGAGTGATTACATTAAAAGCTAACAAGTAGTTCCAGACCAACTTTAAATGGGCTGTAATTATAGGTCTAGTATTGAGCACAGAATGCTAGACACTGTGTTAATGAACCAAAGTGTAGGATTAAAATCAAGAAATCTGTGCATCTGCATACCAACCAGGTTCCAGACCAAACACAAATGCTGAATAGCTTCAAACCATTAACTGAGACTACACCTTAATAATCTGTGCACTGTGTTTAAGACCTTCATGCATGTAGTCAGCTTCTTTTTTTCTGTCTGTTTACATGCAGCGACTCATTAATTTTTCTGTCTTTCAGATTACCCCTGATTCTCAAAATGACTTTGGCAGTTACAACTGTACAGCCACCAACGTGATGGGCACTGAATCCAAGGAGTTCCTTCTTATCCAAGCAGGTTTGTTAACTGAAAATTACTCCATTTATGTGAAATTGTTGTGTGTTGGGAAAACCCCAGGGACACTTCGAATAATGAAATGATGAGATTTCAGCTTACCTGACTGGCCAGTCTCTTTGTTGCAAAAATGAAGAACCTTACAACTTTACACTCTGTTTGAATCCTTGGACTGGATTTTAAAGTCATACTCCCCAATATGGATAGAACCACCTAAAAGCAAATGGTTTGACAACTCACCAACAGAACAGAATGAGCCAGCAGTTTGGAAACAAAGATTTATGAAATAAACATATATGAAATGTGCATATGAAATCCTACTAGTAGAGGAACTGTTACTAATGCCACTAGAAAAGGCAGTGCAGCATTTAAGACAAGTGGTAATGAATGAACAGTATGCATGAAAGCTTTAGAATTTACGATTAACTCATTTATCTGTTTTGTCTGTATTTATAGCGACTGCATGCAGATCTGAAACATTGAAACATACTTGTGAACGTGTAGTCAGGATGGTGTTAATTGACTCCAAATGATTAAAAGAGTTCTGGCTAAGATACGTTTGTTTTGCCTGGATACAAATGAAAAGTGACCTTATGTTTGTATACAAGAAATCCCAAAGGCAGGCTGCAGTGTAAATAGCGAAGAAAAACTTTCAGACCACAGACTAGACAGGCAATGGAAGAAAATTGAAATCACAGTGGAACTGCCCTTTAAGCCTTATTTTCTTGTGTTAGCTTCATTTGGTATGCAAATTGCTTTGGATCCATTAGAAGTGGAAGGTCGCTCAGGACCTTGTCTAAATGCAGTGTGGTCAAATTAATTATGGTAACACCCTGTGCTGACATTGTGTAATATCCTGTAGGCTCTTTGAGGTAACTTCTTTCTGTTTTCTAATTTGCTGCATAACTCTTTTGTATGCCTAAAGTGACTGCTTCCAAAGAGAATTATCCTAAAAGGAACCCTGTAAATATGTCCTCACAACTTTCTCTCTGCAAATATGCCAGTGAGAACATTTTTGCATGTAATGTGAGGCAAAGAGCTCCACCAAACAAAGATATTTCAGCCACCATAGGCAGTCAGAAAAGGTATCATTAGAAAAATCACTGGGTAAGCAGATCCAAGAAGTTTGCAGACATATGCAGATGAGCTTATAATTAGCTTAATTCCTCTTGACAGTGATGTAGACATCCAGGTTTGTTTGGTTTGGGTTCTTTTTAAAAAGATTAACACTCTTCAGCTTCATTGGTTGCAACATTCACTACACCAAACTAATTAATTAATAATAACATGAATAGTTGATTGAACACATATCACCCCCATCATGATTTTGGTATTCATGGACAGTATCAAAAATAGAGAAAAAAAAAGGTAAATATGCTAATAAAGGTATTCTATTCTATATGGTGGTATTGCTGAAATAGACAAAGGCTCGTGAAGTCAGTGAAGTTCAAAGACCTCATCCTCATGTAAAGTGATAATCTGCATTGATTTTTGTGTGTAACTAGATATTTGAACTTGACACAAAGATGAGACAGAAAGGCCAGGAGCCTCGGAACCCAGCGGGAATCATCCTTGGAGAACCGTAATAAAATAAACTGTCACTTTTTAACCAGTTGTTTAAATGGCTCACACGACTAACATACTGATTCAGCATCATGAAGGTGTCCCACTGAAAGATTAAAAACAGAATTCTATTGCTCACAGAAGGAAGTTTAATCCTGTCGTGTACTCCGTTCTGTAATCCTGTCACTCGTCTTAAAAGAAATCAGTCTCAGCCGTGAGCTAAAGCTGTGCTATCACTGGAAACTACGGAGTTAGCATGGCTGCAACCTGGTATCATAAATGTTCATTTATCGATGTTAAGCATTGTCCTTTAAGTTTGATAACAAAGCCTAGTAAATGAGAATAATTTATGCTGATGTCGTCAGTGTCATGGTACTCACAGTGGTGGGCGTTATCTCAAGTAATGACTGAAATTGCACTGTGGTAAATGCCACCCTATGTTTACTAGCATAGTAATATTTTTGTAGTAAGTTGGAATGAGTTTAATTAAGAGAGAGAGGATAACGATGCAAATACACTCCAAATATAAAGCTGCTATAATATTAACATATGGCTGCTGCTGGATTCAAAATGAGAGGTTTGAAAACGCGTCTGTTTAAAATTACAATTGAAGAAGAGTTTACA
The DNA here is from genome assembly GCF_007364275.1 of Archocentrus centrarchus. Taxonomy (NCBI): domain Eukaryota; kingdom Metazoa; phylum Chordata; class Actinopteri; order Cichliformes; family Cichlidae; genus Archocentrus; species Archocentrus centrarchus. Next base: position 12,150,748 of record NC_044359.1, read on the forward strand.
AAACTCTAAAATCTGCTTTAAATTAAAAAAATTAATCAAACAGATTCTTAAAATCTTAAATTTGTCTTCCTTTTTTGTGCCTGCTTGTTTTTTCTTTCTTCACTGAAGAGCAAGAAACATACTGTGCTTAATGGAACCTAAAAGCAGTTATGAATAGCTGTTCATCAACTTTTTTTTTCTTTTTAAAAAGCTTTTGGAAACAGAAAAAAAATAAAGCTTCCTTTTTTCTGCTTGTGTTGCAGAGGTGCCCTCATCACCAGTAATTCAAGAAGTGGAACCTTTCTCAAGCACAACAGTGGTAAAATTTGAGGAGCCTGATTCAATGGGTGGCGTGCCCATTATTAAGTACAGAGTGGAATGGCGTATGCCTGGCAAGGAATGGACTGGCAGGGAGTATAATGCTGAAGGCGGTGAGTCACTCGTCCACCTTAAGCAATTTAGTGGATTATGTCTCTTTGTATATAACAAGCACACATGGGTCATTCCATCTAAAATCAGCAAATTTTAAGAACATTTTCTGCTCCTATTTGCATAAAAATTTTATGGTTCAAAGTTTGGGCATATACAGTTGTGAAATTTTCACTTCATATATCAAATACTTTTCTAGATATTTTTTTAAAAAAAGACCTGTCCAACAGATTTTCATACCCTTTTTTTTTTTGCACATTGAACTCTGAGTTACTATTTGAACATGAATACATGTATCTCAAAAACTGTTGAAGATAAAAGCCTGAAATTTTCACTGGTCTGTCTTATCATTAAAATGAATCAGGACCTGTCATTTGGGATGGCTACATTAATTTTGTTAAGTATACACACACACACACACACAATCTTTAATAGTTTTGGAGATATTCATGTTCAAACATTGCCTCACATTTCAATGTGCAGGAAAACGTGCCTGAAAATGAGTGGGTGGATATCTTGAAAAGATATCACAGCAATCACTATATATGTTCAAACTTTGTACCATAAACTTTTTATGTAAATTGCAGAAGGCAGAAGGTCCTTACAGGAGTCACAGTTTTTACAAGAAATACCATTATGGAATTTTAAGCCTCATATTCGTTTAGTCATTGGCAGCATATTGAAAATGGCTGCTGGGACACAGGTTTCTGTTGTGTGTCTTTAGTTCCTGAGTAGTCACCTCTTCCATACATTTCCCCTCAGAGCCTTGAAAAGCATAATTTCAGTGAAGCATAGCGCATACAAGGGGTGTTATTTACCACTTTCTATGGCTGCATCAGCTCCATCATCTACACCTTAGTAGCACTTAGGCCACTTTAATTCCTAGCATCCAACTGATGCATCATACTTTAAGTCATCCTGAAGGGGAGGACTTACTGAGCCTGTCTTTATTGGCAAAACTATTTTATATTATTCTGTTCTGCAGTAGGCAAAAAAAAATGTTCAAGGCTTGAGAGTTTCTCGTTATTCATAATATTCAAACATAAAATATCAGGGTTATCCACTGTAGGGAATGCAGTACAACTTTGAACTGCATGGCTATTATGTGTTTATGTCTAGTTCCTACATGCTGAAAACATTTCTGCGACAATATTTAATCCAAACATGACAGTAGCTGATGTCAGGAAGAGATGTGGAACACAGTGTAGCCTAAATGACAGTCAGCCCTGACACTGACAGGCCCTAGATAATATCCCCATCCCACTGAGGGTTTGTGGCTCTTGCAAATCTGGATGGTTTTCGTCCTGTCTGCCACATGGGATGTATCAGTCAGTGGCTGACAGGCTCTACTGTCAGCTCAAGGCCCATGAGCCGGCTGACATGTGAGCGTGTACACAAAATGAAACACATGGACCCTCATCAGAAGTATTCCATTCAGCTACATAAACTACTCTGCATCTAATAAATGTAAGTAATTTTGAAACACGCGTACATTGAAAGGACCTTTCCTTTTGGACTGCAAAAAAAAAAAAAAAACTAGGAATGTTAAATGTCTTGTCACTGAAGCTACAATGTGCCAAGGGAGGCAGTATATTGTTACTGATACTGAATTGTTAAGTGGCTGAACTGTGTCAATAAAAAGGCTTGTGTGTGTATGTGTCACAGTACTGTGACCCAGAGCTGCCATCACATGTTTAAAAGCAGTACTGCCAGATATAAATACCACACCCATCACTGTGGATCCATACTATAGAGGTACTGATGCTGCTGCATGTCAAATGAGAGCCTTACTTCTATGCAACCTGCAAATATTTCTAACAGATCATAGTTTGCTTCATGTCTGTGTTGTGTATATGTATATGTATATGCAGTAGTAATTTTTTTTTTTTTTTGTAAATTTATAATGCAGATAGGCTTAAATACTCATATTTGTATTATCATAATGCAATATACAGCACACAGTAGGTCTGTAATGTTACTCAGTGCATCAGCTCACTGATGTGTTTTCGATGGAGAGCAGTGGATTTCTGGGGCATAGAGCAATAAGTTATGAAAATGCTCATTGTGTTTCAGTTTGGTTTTTTTTAGTTTCAGTCTGGGATTTATTGAAAATATAAGAGCCTGCACTATTGACCACCTGATCCAATTCTTATTGCTGGGCATCAGTATTGCTGTGAATAAAGATCAACACTTACAAATATGTAATTTTAGGACATAGCTGTATATTTTTAAAAGCAGTGAATATATCAAATGCTGTTGTGCATTATTTATCTGTGGCTAATTGATGCCTTGATAATATATAAAATAATCACAGTTCCTTAATAGAAATAATAATTTTCTGATTCTATACTACACTGAAAAAAAAAATTCAGTATTCATTTTTTGTGGATGTTTTTCATATTTTTTAACCGGGCATTGAATTTTACTGTTTACCATTTACAGAAATGACCATAAACTTATTTCTTTTGCTACATTGTACGAGTGTACACACTTACAGTGTTTGTGCTGCAGTAGTAAAGAAACAAGTTAATTACCGCACACTAAATTTAATGCGTAAAGACTTTATGATTTGTGGAGATAACCTTTTACATAAGCAGAGGCAACCAATGTGAAAAAACAAACTAACAGGTTTATTACTTTGGGCCAGCTGTAACAATTTAATCTGAGCATTAATGGATTCAGCAAAGACATCAGTTTTATGAACCTGCTAAAAGCCCAGTTCTCTATTCACCTGCTCTAATGCTTGAAAGCTGTATTCATGCAGGTTCTCCAAGCAGCCTTATGCTCGGTTCTTTCTGCAAGTCCCTCTTACTGATACATTAATCTGAGACATAAATGGTCACAGCAATGGAGAGATGTTTCACAGTTGGTTTTCACAGCCTGAATTTGTTCTCATCCATGAAATTACTATTCTTTGTATAACACACTGAGAGATCAGCCAACTCACTTGTATGACAAATGTCACGACCATGAATGTGTATCGTGACTGAAATCTCAAATGTTCCTTTGGGGGGGGAAAGTGACTGTTAGAGCAAATCTTAAAATATATTGTACATTGCTCTGAAAAAGTACTTGCCCCCTTCCTTATTTCTTAGTTTCTTTTGCTCATTTGACACACATCTGGTGTAAAAATAACTCAGGATTTCATTAAAAAAAAAAACATCAGACCAACAGTAAATCATGGTGGTGGTAGTGAGATGGTCTGGTGCTGCTGATGGAACCATGAATTCTGCTCTCTACCAGAAAACCCTGAAGGAGGATGTCCGGCTATCAGTTTGTGCCCTGAAGCTCCAGCACACTTAGGTTATGCAGCAGGACAATGATCAGAAACACACAAGCAAGTAATGCCTGGATGGAATGGCCTAGTTAAATTCTGGACTTAGATCAGATTGAGATGCTTTGGCATGACCTTAAACGGGCTGTTCATGCTTGAGAATCCTTCAGCGTGGCTGAATTAGAACAATTCTCCACAGTGATGTGAAAGACTCGCTGCTAGTTATCACAAGTGCTCGATTGCAGTTCTTGCTGTCAAGAGTTGCACAACCAGTTATTAGGTTTAGGGGCCAATTACTTTTTCACATGTCGCCATACAAAACTGCATTTTGTATTCATTCAGGTTATCTTTGTCTAATATTAAAATTTGTTTGTTAATCTGAAACATTTAAGTGTGACGACTGTGCAAAAAAACTAAGAAATCAGGAAGGGAGCAAAAACTTTTTCACAGCACTGTAATGATGTCTTGACTCTACAGCCACTACATTGTGCATCTAACACTATTATTACAAAAAAATTTCACCTGCCACCTGCTGCCACGCTATTTGTGTTGCCACATTATTTGTGAAATTACTGAGTTTAAAAAAATAAATATTATATTGCATATTTCATTTCAAGCTATACAATGTGTTGTTGTTGGGAGATTATTGGTTAAATTAATTGAATTTTCCCACAAAAATTACATTTAAAGATCACCCTAATGGACTTTCCACCTTTTTTTTTTCTACTAATACCCCTGAGAGCCCATGTATTACAATCCTTGATTTTTTTTTTTCTCCCTACAATAAAACCTGAAACCACAGAGCCCCCACTGCAATTACAATTTCTGCTCTAATGGGGATTTGTTTTTCACAGTTACCATTGAAAATAATAATCCCTCTATTGGTCATTCTGGATGCTGCTTATATGCAACTCTGCTTCCACTGGTGCGTAGTCATTGTGAATGATCTTATAAAGATTGTAGTTCATCTGTGGCGTCCTGGTATAAAGAATCAACAAAAGTTTCAGCAAGGATCTGCCGTCTGGGTTTGATAGTTTCAAGCTGTCATGTAGGATATAGTCTTAACTTAAGATGGATCAGGCCACAGCAGTCATCTTAGATTTTACTGACTCATTTGGACCAACTTATGGCAAAAGAACTATATGTTGTGGCTTATTGTATAAAGTGAAATGTAGTCACAGCAGGAATAGAAACTAATTAGAAGTAAAAAAAGAAACAAAATAAAAGGAAACCCTACCCCCACCGATTTGAATGTCGTCCATGTCACAAAAATGCCTCTCTCCAAGCACTGAATCACCGAGGTAGCACGTCAGTCCTATTGTCCATGCCCATCATTTTCCTTTGTCCTTTACCTTGAGGTCAAGGTTGCCAACATTCAAACTCATCCTAAATTTTTAGTAGATGCATCTATGGTGTGAATTGGTACATCCTACCTCACATCATTCTCGAGTTATTTTGAGTTAATCATGTGATCTAGGGGTCACTGGCCGTCTTTTGTGCAAATTTGGTACAAAATAGTGGTTTATCTACCTGACATAAATTGGTAAGAGCGTGCATCATTGGGTTACGTGTAAAATGTTTCTAAAGTCTTAGCTCTGGATTCCTTGGGTCAGTGTATACCTTCATGAAGTAACACCACCTTGCCTCCAACAGACATGACAAAGATCACCATCACCGATTTAAAACCAGAAACCACGTACGAGGTCAGGATGTCTGCTATCAACGGCAAAGGTGAAGGCGAGAGCAGCCAGGCCAGAACTTTTAAGACTGAGCCAGTCCGTAAGTACTCCCCTCACTTCTTGCTCCTGCTCTAAGTGCTCCTCTGACCCAAATGCTTTGAACCTAATGCTGTTGCTCACTCCGCTGCCTCCCAGTGTCTAGCTGTGCCCAGATGCTTTCACCCTTCCGCTCCTCTGTTTTCATGCCAAGCCCCAGTGCAATCCTTTTCCATCCAGGCCAGAAGAAACCATAATTCATGGTGACACTGTGACGTCATAATCCAAATTCGTTAATTGGGTTAACTATGCAATGTATAACCTGCCTGTCCTTCATCACCCAGCTCTTCTATGTACTTCTTGTTTTGTGAATGTTTGCAGTGTGTAAGGCTGAACGAACCCTTGTCTTCTTAGCCCACAGCTCAGGTGATTTAGTGAAAGCTTTCTACGAAGTACTTGCACGTTCTTAAAGCTGATTTATACTTCAGTGTGAAGGAGGGTCATCTCTGTATTTATAGTTCGGCGACAGCATGCATTTTTAATATAACGGCCACAGGTCGAGTCCTGCTGAGAACTGCGTATGTTTGGTGATGGTGATGGCAGAGCATGATGAACTGCTGGATATTTTAGAAGGTCAAGAAAATTTTCTTTTTAACTGTGTTAAAACGGGTTTGGTGGATGTTCTGGACAGACTTGTCATTGCCCTTGGTGTTTTCTATATATCACACCTTAGTTAGACATATGGTGGAAACTTCACGTCAGAGAGCATCTATGTGACACCTGTCATCACCAATCAGAACGTGTCAGCTTGACATAAAATGTGACTTTGAGTTCATTTTTGTGCAGTAAAATGTCAAATAGTGCTTTCACACTGAAGTATAATAATTGGGCCAAATAGTACAGGAAATGTGTTTACATTTTGCTCCATGATTTGAGCTTTTGTATAATATACCACCAACTATTTGCACTTTATAACTTTGTAAAAATAATAATGATGTTGATTCAATGGCAGAAGAAGCGGGCCTTTTTCTCAGTAAGCACTTCAAACCAAGGTCAGGGATAGTTTGTACCTGTCTCTGTGTCACACTTCCAGTTGTGTGCTTCATCACCCTCCTGCTTTTAGAAAAAGCCCTCCTCAGCATCACCTTTATTTTTGTCCCACTTACAGATACTGCAATTTAAAAAGAAATCTCCATGTGTTTTTTATGCTTAGTTTGTAAACCCCTTTAACTCGAGGTTGTACTCGTACTTTACAAAAATGGAAGTTTATGTTGCACCAGAGTAACAGAGGGAGGCGGTCAGCCACAAATCCTGAGTCCTTACTTCGGTCGAGAGGTCAGAGTCATTAAAAATGTTTTCTACTTTGGGGGCTGATGCTGTACTAGCATTAAGGCACTGGTACCAATATGAGACTGGGTTAATGATCTGACATGACAGGTGCCCTCTTTAATTGATCATATTTCTCATTTCATTGTCTTTTTTTTCTTCTCTTTGTTTTATTGTTTTCTCATCATGGTTTTTCATCTGTTCTGTATTCCATTGGACTTCTCAGGCTATTCTTTCACAAGTAAGTTTCTTTCCTCCCTGTCTTCTCCATTTTATTTCCATCTGCATTTGTCTCCATCCCCCATTGTATTTTACCCTCACCATTCTCTATGTTGAAAAAAAGAAAATTTTCAGTGGTTACTAAATGATGCTACAGTAAAGTGAAGTTTCTTGATCACACAATGTTCCAGAGAACTCATCATCCAGTGCCCCAGAACTATGAATTTTCTTTTTTCTCCAACCTATCAGCGCTCATTTATTAGTTTTTTTTGTTTGTTTGTTTTTTTTTTTATGTTGCAAAGGGATGGCAATTTCATTACTTTAACGCAGTGTCAGGTTTGTTTTGCAGTTAAATTTGTGCAGGTTGATTTTGTGCTATAATCCTGCTTGCTACCCTCAGTTTTTTTGTATTTCTTGTCTCATAATACTTTTGTTGAGTTTTTCCTTTTCTCTTGTTTAAAGCATAATGTACTTCTGCATTGCAGCAGTTCAGCCAGTGTATCCTATATAAGGACTTTAGAGAAGGTATACTGTCTTCAGACACCGGCTTAGACTAAATGAAAAACAATAGTTGCATTATCATGTGGTGTATGGGATTATTTCTGATAAATGTGTTAATAGGTAGGCATCTTTGCACACAGTTAGCACCAACTATAAACATCTTTTGCTGTCCAAAGGCTTTTAGATTCCCATTTTTTTTAAACTTATGATTATTAGCTTGCATAATATTAGACATGTAGATGGATATATTAAGAAAGTTTTTTAAAAAACTCCTAGTTTCTGTCAAGTTCCTGGAAGGGGGAACTGTAGCTTTCTTTGAAAACAGAATGTGCTTAATACTGCACAGGAAAAGGTTTAAATATCTCCTATAATACAGAAGCCCAGAAGCTCAAAGCACTGCATCTTTCTTAATAGAAAAATACACACAGAGAGAGAGAGAGAGAGAGAGAGAGAGAGAAAACCTCTTCGACAGTTTACAATCTTCTATACGTGCAGAACCTTTAGAGGAAATGTTGAAAAGTGAGAAAATACAACCAAATACTGAAACGCTGCAGTGCAAGTAAACTTTAGCAGAAAAGTTTCCAGCCAGCAATAAACAGTATCAAAAACATCTTGGAAACGCCGTTCTCTCTGGACCGTGGCAGGAAGCCGGTTCTAAGTTGGCCATAGGTGTGAATATGACTGTGAATGGCTGTGTGTCTGCCGCTCACCCTGTGACTGTTGGGATGGGCTTCAGCCCAATGATGGATGGATAGATGGATGTTCCAGTTACAGGGTTCAAAAATGGACATATGAAATGAATCTACATCTGTTATAACATCACAGCACTCGGTTGTGCTTTCTCACTTGCATTTCTTCTAAATGCTGCTCCAGTATTGTCAGATATTTTTTATTTTATTTTTCTCTTCACATTTGTTTTTCTTCAGCACAGTGCATTGACCTCTTGTTACCACTGTTGATATAAAGCTTCAATTCTAGAAGCATGAATGTGGGAAATCAGTATCTGTTTATATTGTATCTATTGTGTATATCTTTTCTGCTGTATCACAGTGTGTGTGTGTGTGTGTGTGTGTGGGTGTGTGTGTGTGTGTGTGTGTGTGTGTGTGTGTGTGTGTGTGTGTGTGTGTGTGTGTGTTCTGCTTGTATTTGTGTTGCCAGTTGTTGCTGTGAACAAAACAAAAGGCAGTTGCCATAGGTATAGTAAGAAATCAGTATGACACTGTACAGTCACTGTTGTACAAATAAGAACATTTAATTCCAGCATTTAATGCATTTTAAATATTGAAGAGCAATGAGCAGCTACAGTCCAGAACCCAGGGGGGCTGTCAAGACCTGAGCCCAGCACTTCAGGCAAGCAAACTGCAAATGTCTTTGCAAATGTCGAAAATGCATGTATGCATGTAATGTGGGAGGAACCTAGGGAGCCACAGTTGTGAACCATTTGGCAGCAGTTGAATCAGTGGGAAGAGCAAACCTATTCTTGTCAACTGTATAAAGTTTAAGATTCTTAATGTAATTAGTGCACACATTAAGGCTTTAAGAACTGAAAGCTTTTTTAACCCTGAGATAAACAGCAGTCAGTCCTTCTCAGTAAGAAAATCATGTTAGCGAGCACTCACTTCACCATTGCTGCTAAAGAGCAACCATCTGAGCTCGACTGAGCATGTAATGCTACCTGTTTTGCCAGAATTACACAGTAGTTGTACTCCATCATTGTGCTCTTGTAAGCTGCACAATGCATGTTGCGAAAACCCATCTTATCCAGTATATTTTTAGAGTGCAATCAGTATACATGAAAATCTAAAATTGCATCTATTCATGTAATTTCATATCCACACTCACAGTGTAATGTAGCAAGCTGTCCAACTCACTAGTTAGTACAGTGCTACCAGGTGCAGAAATATGTGATGAGTCCCTGATCCAGAGAAATTCTTTAACAAGAGGTTAAAGAACAGACCCATCAGTGAGTTCTTTTTGCTGAGAACTCAAGCGCCTCTCATGATGTTTTCACCATCTTTCAGTTTCATCAGAGATACCACCCCCTATTGCTGCCACCAGTATGGCCCGTAGTGAGTATGCCAGTCCAGCAGTGTGCGTTGTCTCTACCGCTACCTCTCTTACTTGCTTGGCATTGCATCTAGTTTTCATTTATATCTGTTGTGGGTTTATAGGAGGGCTCAAAATCCCTCTATAGAGTGAAAAACCAGTTGGAAATTGACTAGCTCTGCTAACTGTCTTAAATACTTAAACAGTTTGATTTTACTAACAGTTGAAGGTAAACCATCTGACTATACAGGTGTCTGTGCAGAATTAACAGTGTGCCTGTTCATTAAGATCCAAAATCAGACACTGAAGTGTGGTGTCATGCATTTGGAACCTATTTAGCTTATGTTAGACCAGGTGTGCTTTAAACTCTGCGGAGGTTAATGTCAAAGTGAACGGCCCAGTAGATCAGGTGCTGCAGGACTGACGCTTAGCTTAACTGCTATTTGTAGAGGTACCATGCTAACAGCTTAGTATAAAGTCAGGTGGTTTATAGCAAACTCATAACACTACATCACACAAGATGTTTATGCAATTATTTGCTATAAACATTGTGATGTAGCGTCCGTGCTAACACCTTGTATCCTTTTTGTATCGCAAAAAAAATAAATACTGTCCATGATTTGTATTTGAACACCAGCTGGCAGATAGCAGAAGTATTTGTAATGTAAGCAAACTCTATTGTACTTACACACGCTTCAATTCATCTGAAAAAAGGTGAACACAAAAGCTGAGCATCAAATTACAGTAGAATGTGTTCATCCATTTCTTGGATTCAGTGTTGCTAATGAAAAATTTTTAAGGAAAGCTATTTGTTTGTTTTTAAATTGGTAATCTTAAATGTATGTGTTTATTTCTAAAAATAAAAAAAGGGGGGGGGCACCCAGCCAAAAAATTGGCAAACAACTGAAAAGATATTAAGGGCTCATATACTGTGGCGCTCCACATTCACATGTACAGTCCCTCATTATATAACCACTGTCATGTGACTTAAGATAACACCATAATGTGTATTTTTGTCATCACAGTTTTCAGGGTGCAATAAATGTGTGGAAATCGGAGCCTGTAATCGTGTGTAAGGAATTTGCCATCAGTTTTTTTTCCTCTGTTAGTTTGTTTTTAAGGTATTCCCAAAGATATCTTAAATACAATACTCCATAAACGGGAGCCATTGTTGCTTATTACAATAATCCCTTTTTCCTCAATCTTCCGACTACCAAAACTGCTTCTACATCTGTATATTTTAGTTCTTATCAAAATGTACACTTTGAAATGCCTTGAGAGCTGTTTCATTGGTTCTCACCCTTTTTAGGTTAGATGCAGCAGAGTTAAAGTAATCTGACAGTTGTGCGAGTGCAGTTTGGCTGTTCTTGCAGTTATGTTTTCGTTCACAGCTGAATAAACCATGAGGAATGATTCTTTAAAATGACAGAAGGATCTCAGACTGCTCGTGAGTTGAATCCTCCCTTTAGTGTGCGTTCGCTCCGTGTTGCTTTGGAAGAACATTAGCAGGTAGCAGCATGTTAACAGCGTCACAACATCATCCTCGGTGTATTACTGACTACGCCAGAGATGCGGATAGCCTCTGCCAAATGTTCTTTCTGCGACTGAGACTTAAAGCTGTGGCCAAGTAGGAAGAGCAGACCCAGCTTCCCTAATGAATCTTTTAAGAGAATGGACCAAAAATAACTTGCTCTTCCATTTAGCCTGTTTATGTAGAGTGTTCGCTGAAAAACAAGGAAAAGAGATCAATGACACTGATCAGCAAAGCCCATGTTGAGATTTTACCATCATTTTGTGCTGTAAAATTTTAACTAATAGTGCTGCTAAGTGACTAACCTGTCTGACTGCTTATTGCTGTAATTTGTGGTTTACACAGACCTTAAAACTTAATTTTGGTTAACAGTGTGCAGTGTGTAAAGAAGCGTGACTTGTGTGTTTGGTCACTTGAGTAATTGCTGTAAGTGCAGTTGCTCCTTTTGAGTTCCTGATGTATGGTGTGTCTGCTGTGTGAGAGCTCTGTGTCTTCATATTATTTCTAATAAATCTTTCCCTTTTGACACTCTTTTAATAGCATTTATCTGATGCAGCTGTGGCTTTTCATTAGATTTAAATAGGATGTAGCTGATGGCAGTGGACCTGCTCAATGTTTTCTGCAAATGCATCCCTCAGAATAAATGTCACATGTGCTTTTAGATTGTCTTCTGGTGCAGACCTTATTTTTTCAGATTTTTCATGTGTTCCTATTGTTGTCTGCTGTGTCGTGTCATACTTGATAAGTATGGTTTTATACCCCCAAACTGCAGAGTTTCCTCTGTTTTCATTCTAGCCCTATTGTTACCCCAAAAAATCTGACTTTTTTTCCCTCCTTTTAATTGTAATGTAAAGTTAAAGGTAATCAATCGTACTAGGGCTAGCACTAGTTAAGATTCAAATTTGACCAGATTGTTACAAAAGTTAAAAAATAAAGTAAAAATATATATATCAGAGGAAAAGCTGCTGACTGGATGCATGAGGCATTTCTGGGTGCCCAGTTTTGGCTGTCTTCTGTATCTCTCTCCTCTCTGCCTTCTAAAATCACTGCAACATTATTTATTTTTTTTGTTTGGTCACTTATTTACTGATATTTTCAGTGTTTCCAACAGCCCTAACTAAGTGTTCAATGCCTCATATATTCAGTAACATTTCTTTTTTTGTGTGTTCAGAAACTTCTGTTGATAAATTCATGGATTTGTTTTTATTGTTGTTTTTGTTGTTCTGTTTTGTTTTGTCATCTTTAACATTCTTGTGTTTTTTTTTTATTACCTTGACATGTTTTCATCATTTCAAAAATGTTTTGTATGTTTCCCACATGCCCCCCCCACCTCTCCCTGCAACACCCCCCACCCCCCCACTCCCCTTCTTCTATGTTATCCTTTCAACCATTCATGTCCGTGCGCATCATGTGACTTTGTCATGTGGCTCTTGCATGGTGCTGATGATGTCGTCTTCGCTGGCCAACAGAAGGTAAATTTCCTTTGTTTAGTTTGAGATCAGCAATAATCATTCACAAGGCCTTTTGTTAAGTTGGGCTCATAGATGAGACATTAAAACATTTTCATTTTTTGTTTCTTTAGCTCGTTTTCATTCATCTACAAGCCATTATACAAACATTTAGCAACCATGAATTTCATGATCACAATTCATCTGAAGATTATTGTCCACAGAATTTACAAAATAATATCATTTTTTCCTTGAGTGCCTTGATTATTTTGTGTGTGTGTGTGTTTGTGTGTGTGTGTGTGTGTGTGTGTGTGTGTGTGTGTGTGTGTGTGTGTGTGTGTGTACAGATAACTGAATAGGCATTCTAGTTAAGTATTGTAAGACAGATTCAATCTTTTGATTGCAATTAGCATCTTGATTTTACATATATATATGTGTGTGTGTGTGTGTGTGTGTGTAAAACTGAGTATTTTGGAATTAAGACAATAATAGCATATTTTACTTATTCATCTAAAAGGTTTTAGTAATGCTGGTATAACTCCAGCAGTAATGTCTGTGCAATTTAGTGAAAATTCAAGATGTTAATGACTTCTCTTCAATTTTTACACTTTGCAAAGCCATTAAGCCAGTTTTACGGGTATGTTTGACACCTAGTTTGGTCTCATATTCTTAATTCCATCTTTCTTTTTATAAATGTCTTTCCAGTTGTTTTCTCACTCTGGTTCACGTAGAAGTTATGATTATTCATGTTTTACATGAATCATAGTGTAGCATAATATGAATTCTTTTTTAAAGCTGTCTCTGCTTCTAAAAAAATAATTTAAAAAAAAGGTTATTGATGAAGCTTTAACAAAGGAGAACCAGTTTAACTGTGTGGGTATTGAAACTATAGTTTAGCATCATATAATCTGGATTATTTAAATAGCACATTGAACTAGCAGGTCCACATTCATTCACACATACTTGCTTCATATTATGTTTGATATACTAATATGTCTTCATTATTATTATTATTATTTGCCTTTAATGTGGTAAAATGCTTTCACAGTTAGCGTTGCAAAGCATTTCTCAAATCCCATTTTCCAGTTTTATAATTTACCATATCATTACGAATTCTTTTTAAACATCACAAGAGCAGCCTCACAAAGTGCCACTAACCACAATTTGCATTGCATCCACTGTTAAATATAGCCACCCACAAGGCTAATGTTTCATATTTTTCCCCTAGAGGTCTACATAGCTCCCACTGTTTTACTGATTGGACTCACAGCGATCATTTACATTACTGCAGCATGCAAGTTTATTTCCACGTTGTTGTTGTGATTGTTGCATCCTCTGTCTTGTTGCTGTACCTTAATGAAAATGTCTGTGCCACCTGCATGTGTCTGCGTCTTTGATGTCTCTCTAGTCTCTCTCCCGTAGTTCAATTAAAACACATACACAGAAGCACAAGTATTGGGTTATTTATTTATTTACTTGTTTTAGTATTTGGAAGTCACTGAGGTGACTGGGCTATGTTAAAGACAGATATATTTGTAAAATTTGACCTGGACAAAGAGTGCAACTTCGGTCACATTTTTGTGTCCAGGTTGCTTTTATTTTGTGGCATTTACAATTAACATAGATCACCTGATTTAAACCTTTGACAGTGTGATACATTACATTACAATAGTGATGTGTTCCTGTCACATTCATTTTCTCAGTTCATACCATTAATAATGGCTCAACTAGCACTCCTACATGGTGATTTTCAGTTTATTCTCCTGAATGTTTCTAATAACTTTGTTTGACACTCACAGTGTGATTAGCTTAGGCTACAGCCGCATGCATGTTAGAGTGAAGGGTGCTGTTTCACATGTCACCCTTCTGAATTTACAGCAGTGTCCCCAAATTTCGAAGCCTTGCATGAGTAGTTTTTCCTTCTAATCTTCCACTTTCTCCGTTTTAGCCTTCAGAAATATTCACCTAACCGAGAACGATGCAATGCTGAATGTATCAGTGTCTGCCTGTCATCGAGTTACTGCTGCTGTTACTAATACTGTCTGATTCACTTCCAGCCTCTGTCATGCTCTCTTCTGCCTGTTGGGATGCAGTTTTTAGAAAGTGTGCTTATTTGATTAGTTCAAGAAAAAAGTGCCTTCATGCATATTCATTTAATTACCTACAACCACTAACACTGATGTTGGAAATGTTAAATAACGAAGATGTGATATGTGTTTTGTTTTGTTTTTTTCTGCTAAGCTAGTTTACATCAGTAGCATGCATTTAGATCAGCATCACCACTCAGTCTTTTTCTGCTACCTGCTAGTGGAGTTGTTACTTTTAAGATTGTCAGCACAGGGCAAAGATTGTGGCATCACAAAGGTAGGGGATTTAATAACATATTAACAAGGCTAACTGTGTGTAACTAATATGCACATAATTGATGAGTTTGGGTTGTTAGTCTCCACCCGTATAGCTTTAACAGTTCTGTGAGAAGCATCAGCACACACACACACACATACGCACAAAACACATCGACCTCCCTTCCCACAAGACTATGTAAATGTTATTAAAAGTAATAGAGGAACATGTCCAATCAAGGCCTACAGGCTCATTATCCAGCGACCCAGCAGTCATTACTCAGGAGGACAGAGCAGATAATGAGGGCCTCAAGGAGAACAACACCTCCGCCAGTGGTTCTGAGACAGCCACACTGACCTCTGTTGCTTCTAGTCATCCTGGAAGTGATAGTCCACCCCAAGTCTGGCTTTAATTATTTAATACCCTCTCATGGAGGTTATATTTGTTTCAACAGGTCCTCCAAACTTAACACCTAGATGTACTGGGTTTTTTTTTTCTTCTCTGACACATAGTAGGAAATATTTTGATGTGCCTCCCAAAATAGTTTTTTTTTTTTTTTTTCTGGTGAGCGTTACTGCTGT
This sequence comes from Archocentrus centrarchus, assembly GCF_007364275.1. Taxonomy (NCBI): domain Eukaryota; kingdom Metazoa; phylum Chordata; class Actinopteri; order Cichliformes; family Cichlidae; genus Archocentrus; species Archocentrus centrarchus. Next base: position 12,166,140 of record NC_044359.1, read on the forward strand.
GGTTACAGTTTAAGCTGTAGCACAAAAACTAGTGGATTGGGTTAAACAAAGAGTTTAAGGGTAATGAAAGATTTTGGTTGTAGTTAAAAGAAATTAGCACTGACTGAAACGTACCAACCAAGCTTAGCATATATTGCATTATTTTAAAACCAAGATGCTAATTGAGGAGAAAAAGTACTGAAAATGAATTTATGTGATTGATCTGATCCTGGTAGACACTGATGTATAAGTAAGGCCTACTGTAGTGTAAAAATTAAATTACAAACTGACAATCCATTCCCACAGTCCAAACAGTGAGTTTACTGTAGTCTATGTCGCAGCCATACCTGAGCACAGTAAGATTTTAGGCACCTTACAGTAGGTCATTTGTGTTTAGAGGCTAAATTCATGTTGATGCAGTAACCATTGTTTTTGTCACCTAATCGTCATCCCTTGGTTGTCCTGTTTAGGGGAACCCACTGCTCCCAAACTGCAGGTCAAAGAGCACAACCCGGGCAATTCTCTTAAGGTCAACTGGATCAAGCAAGATGATGGTGGTTCCCCGATTAGGCATTACCTGGTCAGATACAAGGCTGTGAGTATATCAGGCAACTCGGTAAATCAGGACTTTTGCGTGCTTCAGGCATTTGATATAACAACAACAACAATAATAATAATAATAATAATAATAATAATAACAATAATTATTATAATTTGAATTAAAATAGAGTAGTCAAATCTGGTTAGGGCTTTGAAATGTATCCATGTGGCATCTGCTGGAATCTGTCAGAAAATACATGTGCCAGTGTCTCCAAAGCATTTCATGGCGCCCTTTTATCCAAGTCATTTTCCCCTTTCAATTAGTATCTTTTTCTACTTCTTTGGAATTAACGGTTTTCACTAGGAAGAAGGGGTGAGTGTAATTAGGCCAACCAACCCTTACCACAGACTAATGCTAGTTTTAATGTGTGAAGACTTTTCCCTTTGTGACATCCACTCAGTGTGCCACTTTAACTGAATTTAATCAATGTATCTTCCTGCAGTGCCTGTGATATAAAATTATGTTCTCATGCAGCAGTTGGCATATTTAGACTTTGTTCAGATGTTACCAAATGAATTCTAACTGTGTAGCTGCACAGATTCATTACCAACATGACACAAAAGATAACTGCTATCTATTTGAGTAGCATTTGCTTATGATAATTGGCGAGTACTTTATACATTTAATTATCTTCCATTTTTCATTATTCTTTTCTTGTGCTAAGATGTTGCTATAAACTGCTTTGTACCAGGTTAATCTCTTTGGAACTGAAAAATATGCAATGAACGCTACTAAGTGGGCAGTTTGTCGGGTCATGAAAGAATAGTTTGAGAAAATACATCTTTTTTAGATGATCTAAAATGAGTCTTTCCTGTATGTCCACAGATTTTTGACTTTTTGCTATCTACATTCCTTCCTCAGAAGCATGTATCTGACTGGAAACCAGAGCTCCGCCTTCCCTTTGACAGTGACTACATCGTGCTGAGTGGCCTGGAATGGAATACAGAGTACGAGGTTCACGTGGTGGCAGAGAATCAGCAGGGCAAATCTAAGCCTGGCATCCTCACCTTCAAAACGGATACAGAGCCCACAACCGTCCCAGGTACTATTCCCATCATCCCACCCCAAGCCTCCACACACACCAGCCACAGTGCACATTGGCTTCTACCGTGACCAGAAAATCTATTATTTGGATCTTTGACTTTTACTAGGTGCTTATTCAAAGCTTGCTGGCTGCAGGGTCAGACATGAATAATCTGTCTCTGTCTGCTGCATAGGAGAAGTGTATTGTTTTTAACAGTTTTCATATCTAGTAACCAACAGGAAATGCATGATGCAAACCTCACTGAGGCGGAAAGCAAAGACTATATTATAAGCTGGGATATGCACAGTATTGTGGCCTATACGGACTGTTTGAAATGAGCACAAACTCTAAAATAAATATGATGCGATGATTAATGTGAAGAACATATAATGTACAGTACTGTGCAAAAGTCTTGAGCCACTCATTTCTTTATATTTTGCTTCTAAGGAGCCAGGCTTTCTGAAGGTCTTTTAAAGTTTTTCTTTGGACAGTTTGTTTGTTTGCTTGTTTGTTTGTTTGTTTGTTTGTTTGTTTGTTTGTTTGTTTTTTTGGGGGGGGGGTCTTTTAGGCCACTTGACACTGATCTATGGATCATTCAAGCATTAAAAAAAAGGCATCTAACTCACTTAGAAAAGAACCAATTTGTATTTAAGCAGTTCCCGTTTCTTTAGTTGAATCTACAATTTCCAAAGATAACACAATCTGACAGGTACAAAATAGTATTTTTTGCACCAACTAGGTGATTCTCAAAGAGCTAGTAACCAGACACGTGGCATGGTGTGCAGAGGAAACTGGACAAATGGAGGACAAAGAAAAGAAGCGGCAGGCAAATGAACAGTGTCTGGATTTCATGTCTTTAAAAAACAGGAAAAAGATCCAGCAAAGAGAGAATACAAGGACATGAGAGATGCATCAGGCCCTTCTGTTGATCCGTCTACTGTTCACTGAAGCCTCATCAGAAATGGTCTCAGTGGAAATGTGGCTGTCAAGAAACCATTCTTAAGATTACACCCGAAATTTAAATTTTTGGTTCAAATCGTACATGTACAGAGGAATATGTACAGAGGAGGTCGAGGAGAGGGGGTGAGAGTCTGCAGCCGTCTGTAAAACAAAGTGGTAGCTCTGTCATCCTTTTTGGCTGCATTTCAGCCGGTGTTGTTGGGGATCTTGTCAAGATTGATGGAGTTACGAATGCAGAAAACTACTAATAAATTTACCATCTGGAAAATGTCTGATTGGCAACAGTGTTATCTTTCAGCATGACAATGATCCCAAACACGCTGCCAATGCAGTAAAAGCATACCTGGATAGAAAAACACATCTTCGTGTGTTGGCCAACATTACTGAAGCAGTGTGGGATCATCTTGACAGAGAATGGAACAACAGGCAGCCAACAGCCAAAGAAGAGCTTTGAAATGTCCTTCAAGGAGCCTGGAGAACTATTCCTGAAAACTGCTTAAATAAATTACAAGAAAGCTGCCTAAGCAAGTTCAGGCTTTGCTGAAGAATAAAGGTGGTCATAAAAAATACTGACTTTGAATCTCATCAGAATTGTATAAACTCTATTGTGAAAATATTTGCACGTTTCAATAAATTGCTGTACCTGTTTTCCATTTTCCTAAAAAAATACAAAGAAATGAGGGGTGGTGTCAGACTTTTGCACAATACTGTAAGTCCATCATCAAAGGTTTGCATTACAGGTATTATAGCTATAATATCACATAAAGACTTTCTAATGGTGCATTTTGAAGAGCTATATTTTTGGTAAACAAGCATGACTTAGTTTACTGGCACACTAAATATAATATAATAGATGAAATAAAAATGACCAGTGCAAGCAGTGAGGTATCATCTCATTTGAAATTGTTCTACTGTAGTTTATAAGGGCAGGTCGTCTCTTTGTAGGCCAGATGGGGTTTGTAAATGATCAACCAAAGACTGAACATGTGCATCAAAGGTTGGTGACAAGTCAAATTTTGATGTCAGTAGAAATGCATAAGTGACTGGAAAGCTGGGTCATTTGAAATCTATTTTCATTTTACCCCCAGCCTGCACTCTTTCTTTCCAGTTCGCTGCCAGTGCCACACTTCTGCTTTTTTCAATAATGTCATCACCACTAAATCCTCTCTGCGTGGAGGAATGCATTTCTATGCACAGAGCACCTTTTTGGATTTTAAGACACTACGCCTCACTTCACAAAATGTTGAAGCCCAGGCAGCACAAGATCAAAAGTAGCTAATGAATCCATATGACAAGCAGAGGCATCCTCACTGCATTTCTCCTTGGATATCCGGCTCTTCCAGTTCTCATTGCATGCTGGAAAGTAACTGCAGCTGCTCAATCTTAACGACCAATGACATCAGAACAGACTTCAGTCAGACCCAGAGCGTTTACACGGTCACGGTCAGCCTTTGCTCTGTTGTTGTGTTGTGTGTAGAGTGCACTTTTTAACTTGGGCTGCCTCCCCATCCTGCCATACTTTGAACTAGCTAAAAGATTAGAATTCTTTCACTTTGTACTGTCTCTGTGTTCTTTTTGTTTCATCCCATTTTTATTCCCTTGTCACCTTCCCTTTCACTTCCCACCTGCCCTTTTCTTCTTGCTCAAATGAACTGTTGATTACTTCAGTCTTTGTGATAGAGAATTGCCCCCAAAAATCGCAATCAACTAAAATGCTCCTAATCTTAAAACTAATCTCTGTCAGAAAACAGGTCACAGAAGTCCAGAAGTGAGGAATAGATGCTAAAATCTGCAGTGCGTTGGTATAGATTTAAAAATAAAACCAGTCATTACCTGTTGGAAGGAGCGACACAACTACTTTTTTAAAATAATGATGTGTAACACCAGGTATAGGTTTACATCTGTAGGCAAGACTGGCATAAATGGGTTTTTTTTTTTTGTAGTGTAGACCAAGGATATGATCCCTTAATGGTTTCCTGTAGACAACTACACTTGCCAGCTACTTTGTTAGGTACACTTTGCGAGTATTGCGTTGGACCCCATTTAGCCTTCAGAACTGCCTTAATTCTTAATGGCATGGATTCAATAAGGTGCTGGAAACCGTCTTCGGAGATTTTGGTCCATATTGATGCAGTAGTATCACACAGTTGCTGCAGATTTGTCGGCTGGACACCCACAATGCAAATCTCCTGTTCCAGCACATCCCAAAGGTGCTCTATTGGACTGAGATCTGTTGACTGTGGAGGCCGTTTGAGTGCAGTGAACTCACTGTCATGTTCAAGAAACCAGTTTGAGATGATCTGAGCTTTATGACATGGTGTGTTATCCTGCTGTAAGCAGCCATCAGAAGATGGGTGCACTGTGGTCATAAAGGGATGGACATGGTCAGCAACAATACTGAGGTAGGCTGTGTACACGATGCTGAGATACTGAGGGGCCCAAAGTGTGCCAAGAAAATATCCCCCCAACATTACACTATCTCCAGCCTTTGATACAAGGCAGGGTGGATCCATCTTTTCATGTTGTTTACACCAAATTGTGACCCAACCATCCAAATGTCACAGCAGAAATCGAAACTCATCAGACCAGGAAACATTTTTCCAGTTTTCTGTTGTCCAGTTTTAGAATTTTAGAATTTAGAACGCAGATAGTAGCCTCAGTCTCCTGCTGCTGTAGCTCATCTGCTTCAGGATTTGATGTGTTGTGCTCTTCTGCTTCTTTTCTTCTTCTTGATTGTAGCACGTGGTTATTTGACTTACTCTTGTCTTCCTGCTGTATCAGCTCAAAGTAGCCGGGCCATTCCTGTCTGACCTCTAACGTCAACAAGGTATTTTGGCCTGTAGAACTGCAGCACACCAAACATTTTCCATTTTTCAGACCATTCTCTGTAAACCCTAAAGGTTGCGTGGGAAAATCCCAGCAGATCTGCGGTTTCTCAAACTAGCCCATCTGCCACCAACAACCATCCCACATTAAAGTCTCTAAAATCGCCTTTCTTCCCCATTCTGAGGCTCTGTTTGAACTTCAGCTGGTCATCTTGACCAAAGGCATTGAGTTGCTGCCATGTCATTAGCTGTTTAGATACCTACGTTAAAAAGCGCTTGAACAACAGGTGTACCTAACAAAGTGGCCTGTGAGTCTGTGTTTGATTTCACAGACTCATTTCACAATATGTGATTTCACAATCACATGTAACTATTAGTTCTCAGTCCTTCTGTGTGTCACCGTCACTGTAGTTCAGTTTCATTAATTGGGATAATTTATATGGTTTACCTCCAAAATAGAAATCTTAAAGAATCTATTGTTTACATGTGATCTAAATGTCATCACTGTTTCCCCTTTTGAAGTTTGCTATGTCGCCATTTACCAAAAATTGAAATTCTAGCTTGTAGATAGTTTTATCCTTAATAATTAATGACAGTACTCCATAATTTACTACATCTCAATTTTATATATCTTTGCTTGTGTTGTTTGTGGGTTTTTTTGTTTTGTTTTTTTTGCTCTATCTCTCTTTGTGTTCATATTATGATTTCTGAACATCTATTACTTCTATCATCTCTTCCGCATTTTCTCGTATTTTCATTCTTTCTGTCGACCTCTATCTTTTCCTTATGCTGCCAGGTTTAGCAGGTCCCACAGTTCAGGATCCAAGACTGGCCTGAATTTAGAGTGTGTGGCCTAGTTAGGTGGGGATGCAGCCCATACAGTGTTTGCATGATGCCTTTTCCAGCTGGATTAATTTTTTTCTGCTCTTTACTGGAGTTGTTAAAAGGCAGCTGCTGCCAGTGCATGGCACATGAACCTGTTTGGTTTTTCTTTTCCTTTTTCATGTCCTTGCTGGGCAACAGCCATATAGCAGTGGGAGGTTTGGATCACATAAAAATCTACCAGAGCACAAGTTTACATTAGCTTCATCCAAGTCAGGCCCCCTTTAATTCCTGTAATTACTTTTATTTCTTTTTTTTTTAATTATTTGTTTTGAGATATGTTAGTATTACTTCCGAGCTGCTGCTGTTTTTTTTCACTTCAGGGAACAAGGGAAATTGCTGAGGTTTATTTTTAGCTACAACATCTGCATTTAATTCTACTGTTCCCTTCCAGTCTCACAGCTGTTCTTCGTACTGCTCGATCAACAGCTGCTCCTTTTTTATATACATGTGGGTCTGCATGCTGAGTTTTATCTGAATCTCAGATTGGGAGTCCTGTGTTGATGCAAGGTTGAGCTTCAGTCTGTTTTATGTTTTAAACCCATGCTCAGAAAGCACACAAAAATACATTCAACCCATTAATGTGAATGCGTTTTAGCACGAAGGATCTCTGAAAATATGTTTGGGTTTGCTCTTCTTTGGATTTAGTTGAATTGGATGTATCAAAAGTGTGTGCAGGTACAGCTGAGTGGCAGCTGTTTGCCACATTCTCACAGAAGGCAAAATGCCATGTATTATCAAAATTCTCATGCCAAAAAGTGTTGGTGTTACATGGACAAAGTGGCACATGACAGCTGATCCATCCAAATCTCCCCAGCTAAGGTTGACATTAGACTAAAAGTGCAAAAAAAGCTATTAATATCTTCCAGGTTTTGTAACATAAGGTCATCCATTCATCCATGTCATAGACTTGACCTTCATAACCAGTGTCTGCTTTGGTCGTGTGGTTTTGCATGGGCCATTCTCCCGGCCATGACCAGTGGTGTAATGGTAGCTGAAGAAGTGGCTCATTGTGTCTCTGTGTCTTCTTTCCATACGTGTCCACACTAACACAAACCAGATGTCCAGTAAAGCATTTATTGGAGTGGACACATTTTGAGCCACGCAGTCTGTCAACAAGATCGTGCTCTATTGTTTTTAACATTGCTCTTCCCTTCCTTTTAGTTTTCTTTCTTTTTTTTTTTTTCTTTTTTTTTGCATTATCTTCTAGATATTCAGAAGCCAGAAATGCACATCCTTTATTTTAAAAAAATCAAAAACAAGAGTAGTAGCCGATGCAAAACAGTCCAGCTTCATCACTCTGCAGGATTAGAGAACTGCTGACTGGAAACTCAAATGTCAGTGTGCTGGCCTTTGGCCCAGACTTTCCAAAGACACACGTCATAAAATATAGATGCATGTTAGTGTATTTTTCATTACTCCATTATTAGGTGGATTAATGAGACTTTGGAGTTTGGTTTATGCATCACTGGCAAGTAAGCATATACTTGCATTTACGTTATATTACACCACTGGCCATTAGGAATGAGAGATACTAGCCTGACTCTTGTGGATGTGTTCTTGCATTCAGGCTGTCATTTATCTTACCCTAAACGTGGCCACTGCTCTGCGCCATGGCTGATTTAAAACTCCCTTTCTTTATACCGAGCCTTAAAGTGAAGACAGAGACTCGGCTGCAGTGTGTTTGAAATGTCTTCCTTACCGATGTCATTCCCCATTACCTTCCTCTGTGTGACCCTCCACCCGTGCCTGCCATGAACCATGTGTCATTTGCTGTGATACTAACATGCTATAACTTCTTTTTTATTTTTACCCTTTAACGTAGACTTCCTTTTTTTATTCTTCAATTCAGTCTCAAAAAATCTTCCAGACTTGTATTTCTGTATTTCTGACCTATTTTTCTATCTCTCTCCCTCGTTTCCCTCTTTCTCTCCTGCTTCCTGTTTCTCCGTGTCCTTCCTGTCTCCATGTGTGAACTTCTTGGGCACCTCTGGACCATGACATTGCCATACACACAAATTTCTTTTGTGTTTTTACTGTGTTATTTTTTTTTCTTGTCACACTTTATTGCTGACTATCACTCAAAATACTCTGTTGTGGATATTTATTTATTTATTGTTGGTCAATAACCTCAGCTACCCTTGGTTGCCAGTGTGTGACGTGCAGTCTGGCAGCTCTTCTTCTGTCCATGCTGACAGTGCTCTGGCTCCCATAAACTGATTTCATTCAAGGAGAAAGAGGATAGTCTGAGCCTTTCAAATCTTTGGGCCCAGACCTTTGCTTTCTATGCCTTTTGACCCTTGTGCAGCCACACACAGGAAAAAAAAAAGTTCAAGCGTCAAGACATTGGTTTCATGATGTTATTACAGGGTGCTCAGTACTTGCATCAATCTCAAATTTTTGGTTTTTAGATTCTGTTAATATTTTTTTCATCTGTTATGTCCTCTTGTGTGTGAATAGATTGGGAAGGAGAGATTTTTTTTTAGGGTTTTGTCAATGTTGCAAGTTGGACGTTGGGTGCTCTTTCAGGATACAATGTAGACAAAGTATTGTAGCTTTGTTTTTGATTTGATTAGTAACACATTCATAATGCCTTAATGTGATCTGAAGAGGGGTTATAAATAGAATAATTACACTGTTTAATTTTGTGTCTGCAGTGGTTTCCTCAGACACGGAAATTGTAAAGAGACTTTTATTTTGGACTTTACTGCCTATTAAACAAACACATCCATTCCACTGTTATGTCACAAATGACATACAAGCATGAACACTGCATGAAAGCTGACACAAGGCATGATCCAGTATTCATGAATGTGCTATGCAGCTGCTTCAAAGCTCCCCAGTCAAGCATTATGAATGTGTTAACCAGGAGACGAGTACAAATGCTGTGCCTAATTTCTGTTTTTTTTTTTTTGTTTGTTTTTGTTTTTTTTCTGTTTGTTTGTTTGTTGTTTTGTTTTGGATACAAGCTTGAAATGTCCTGCTGTACAAACTGAGGGAAGATAATGAGAAATTTAATATTGGTTATGGTCAGAGAATCCTTTTTTCCGGACTCGTTCTTAATTTTCAACATTATATTATGCTCATTTTCAAATACGTTGTTATGTGACAGCCTTGTCAGGAGAGGGCAGAAGGTTGTGTAGAAAAACTAATCATGTTTTGTGAAGAAGTGTACATACTCTTTTCAAATTGATATTCAAGAAATCAGCTGTTATTTTGAGGATTCATGTTCTCTTTTTACCTGAAAGCAATGAAATGTCAAAAAAAAAATAATAATAATAAATAAATCCCATAAAGGAACAGCTGTTACACACTAAAAAGTTTTGTTTTAAAAAAAATGTGAAATTATTTTATTCTCTGAGACATTTTTGTAAGTGCTTATCAGTGTATTTCCATGTAACCATTGTAGGGTTGAAATAAATTGTGTTTCTTTTTCTTTCATGAAAGTAATGGCTTTCTGAGGTTTTAGCGACTAAACATACTAAGATATCTGACTTTGTCTGACTCTTCTGGGAAGCTGATTGTTAAGCTGATTCTAGCCCATTTTTTTTTTTTCCCCTCTGGAGCTTTAACAAAATGTCTGTATTCTGCATTCAGTGTTGCATTACACTGAACATGACTGTTGAACCCAGATGTTTTGAGATCAGGGGCTTGGCTGTAGCCTAAGTGAAGAAGATAAAGTATCCATTTTGCACAAAAAAGGGAACAAATGGTAAACTGTATATTGTATAGAGGCCTTGCAGCAGCGTGATACAGCACAAAAACATGTATATTGATATGCAACTGTTAGCTAAACATTAGAATGAAGCCAATATGCAACCTCAAAGGTTTTTATGGCTGTTGCTAGCTGCCATGATCAAAGCAACAAATTAATGTATCCACTGTTTACTCAACAAACAATACACAATACCAAAATTTGATTTGACGCTACAAGTCCTTCTTCTTAAATGACAGAAAGCATTGTTTGTAAAGTCGAGACCATCTTTGATTTTTCTGACCTGACAGCCAGTCGACCCAGTTCATCAATGCCTTTCAAAGCCATTAAATCCACTGTGAGCTGGTACCACCATGGCGATGGTTTGGTAAGGGTGGATGTTTGTATTCTGTAGCAACCAGCTCCTGTAATTTTTTGTAAAAAATACTTTGCCTGAAATATGGTATAGCATAATATCATGTCACATGACTAGCTAGCTTACTGCTAGCTTCTTTTTTCACCCTGTCTTGTAAATTATTTATTTATTTTTTATGGATTCTTGTTTGATTGCAACTCCAGGGAGAACAGCCACACTGGTAACTGAAGGTGAAAGAATTTGAATTTTGAACTCTCAGTAACGCCTCAGTGCTTATTAGCCTTTGTTAACTAAAGGAGCATTTGGCCAAGAAATTGCTAATTACATCAGACTTAATAAGTGAATGATCTTAGAACTATTTAAATGCTGTTCTTTAGCAGCTTTTTTAAATAAATTAAAAAAAAAAAAAAAGGCTGTCAGAGTTCAGGTTATTCAAAGCCCTCTATATAGTTTCCATTTGTTCTAACATTTGTTCCACACTCTGCTGTGAAACAGAGTCGTGAGAGATGACGGAATGCAATGCATAACATGAGAGATCAGACTCACCTGCAGCCATGACCAACAGCATTTTAGTGTGAGAGAATTAATAAAGCATTGATACATTTTCAGTAATCACACATATGTGAATGGTCATTGTTTTTATTCCACCTTGATAAGCATTGTGCATTAGAGAGGCCAGTCATACAGAAATTAATGTTTTCTTTAATGGCTAAAGCTGGTGCGTGTTTCAAAACCACTGTTCTCTCATTTATCACAAATTCCAGCAAAGAGGTACTAAGACTGTGCGGCTGCTGCTGGTACTCCAAGCCATATGGTCCAGATGGACTGGGGTTGGTTATGTCTATATTAATTCGTGACTGTGTAAGTGGAACTTTCAGTAATACTGGAAATATGAAATAATAATTTTGATCTTCCCATCAAACGTGCTCTCGTGGGTTGTGAGTGCTTTAATATCCAGCATACCATGCAACTAACTGAAACTCATAAGGGATCACAGAAGAAGTGTCTGCAGAAAAGACAACTTCAGTTCCAAATAATCAAACGTTGCAGGTTTTTCCACTGCATGTATGATGTTTGATGGGTTTTTTTGATGGGATGCTAAGGTGAAGGTATCCACACAGTCCCTGTGCCCAAGCCTTAGAATAACCAGTGTCATCAAACTTGAGAACTGAGAAATTGTTTTATTTGCAAGGGGGGAAAAAAGCTTGTTAGTTTAAATTTTATTGACTTTTTTCTTTGGGTATTTTTCACCTTTGAAACATGACACCTTGGCCTTTTTCCCGAGTTGGGGTCTAAAATGAATACGATTTGTATTACCTCCATTTATTATCCTTGGCACTGCCGTTTAATCTCAACTAAGTTCTGTCACAAGGAAAATAAGAGCTTATGACACCCTTGAGGTGTTCTTTGTCACATTGTCCCCCCAGTTGTTCATCAGTGCTTACTGAGTAATGATAGTGCTGATCAGTGCTGAGTGATTTTCATTTTTGCTAATCAGGATCTTCATCTAAATGTCTGCATCAAACTTACTTGCGTTGCATATAAACAGAATATTTATCTTCCCTAAGGCAAAGAGTTCAGGTCGCCCACTGCATGCAGAATAACGGGAAAGCTGCCATCTCTGTTTTTACTGGATTGTCCTTCTTTTTGTACAGCCTCAAACATTTCCTCAGCTGGTGAGCTCCATGTGATTAATGACACACTTAAAATCTAGAAATGCTAGAGCATAGAACAGAAATTCCACAGTAAGCATCATCGTAATCATTGCTGCCACTATTTATTCAATTAGATATATTTGATTTTTTAAAAATTAATGATTCCTCCCTTTACTCTATATGCTCTTCTCTATGAAAATGAGTCCTGAGTTCTTAATTTTGAAGCCATTATGCACATAATTTTGTTGGACCTCCTGTCATACCAGTAAATGCAGCCTTAATTTAAACAGTTGAAATCACATCAAGCTGCACGCTGCTGTCTGCATGAGGAGTTTCCAAGGACCTTAAATCAGTCAGAGAGGCAGCCGGTCACCAGCTGAGCATCACTCTGCCTCCTTGTGCCCCAGATGAAAACAGAAGCTAAAGCTGATTTTATTTTAATGGTGGTGCAGTGCCACACTGTGGCAGAGCTTTGATGGAGGACACAAACATGGGAATTATTGAACAAACTTTTTATTTTTTATTGAGCCAAATGAGGTCAATGCAGAACCCAGAAAAAAGTGTAGCAGGTTGGAAAAATAGAACCAAAGAACAAAAGGAAAAGAAGAAAAGAAAGAGGCACAGGAAGTCTGTGCCTTACTTACACTTAACCTTATACAAATCTTACAACCAATTAAAATTACTGTTGTTATATATATATATATATATATATATATATATATATATATATATATATATATATATATATATATATATATATATATATAAAACTGTGTTTCTTCTTTTATAGATTGGGGGGGCACTGTGTTTACTTTACACTATGTTGCATGCATGTGGTTATTTTTGATCATATATATATATATATATATATATATATATATATATATAATATTGCATCTGGTTATTTTTGATCACTGCAGTGTTTGAATCTGTTCAATTTATCATGCGGGCCCGCTGGTGAAATAAATGTTGTTAAAATGTCTTAAACTCGATATCTGCACTAAAATGAACAGTTTTTGTTTCGACCTGGCCGCGTTGTTTTTGGCTGAATAAAATGTAAACGTTGACGACACATTTGAAAACAAGTGCTGGATTTTATGAGCATTTTCGGTGCATTTCTGCGTGTTTTTACAACACAAGTTTGTAAAGCCACTGCAGCCAGTGGGCAGAGTTGCACAGTTTGACTCAAATTAACCACTGATATAAAGAAGTTTCATTGGGGAGCAACTGCACATATCTGGCAGGGACATTGATTTCTCAGAAATGTTTGGTGAAATAGTTTATTACATGCGGTCTGTTTATCAGCGGTCTTCTGGAAACCTGTCTCAGTACTGTACCAGACAAGCCTATAAAGAGAAATGTTTGTGTAGTCCAGCCTGACAGGTAGATTTGTGCTTTCTCCCTCAGAGAGAGCACTCGGTGAGAAAACCCCCCTCAGCACTGAGTGCATGGCACATGATTTATTGTGCCTGTTAAAATGCAAATGAAGCAATGGGCAGAGGAAAAAAACAAGTGTTTTCTGCAACACTGTAGTCACCTATAAGCACGCAGAGCTCTTGTATGCTCTTGCTATTTTCATCACAACCATCAGAGAAATTGAAGGTTTGCATACCAGGGCAGCCAGAAAGAGGAAGATAGTGGATTTGAATTAAATGTCTCAGTTGGCCTCGGGCTGTGCTTTCACTTCTGAATGTATCTGTCATCTGTAAGCACAAACATAACATCTTTGAGAGGCATGAAAATTCAGATTTTTTTTTTCTTTTTTAATCAATGTTTGCAAAGTCTGCAATATAGCTGTCCACAAGCTGCGTCCCATGAAAGGCCAAAAATCCACAGATTTCCTCAAGATGTTTTGAAGTCTGCATTTGAAGACTGTTGTGTGTGTCAACAAAATTGTTTCCACTTCAAAGGCCAAGAGAATTGTAGCCTTCATTTGGTCTAATTTATGTCTTTCAGTCTCTTTTTAACAGTGCAATTGCACGGTGATTTTTTTTTTTTTTTTTAAAGTGTTTACATTTTACATATTAATGTGACATAAACTGGACCAATTCATATTTTTTCTCATTATGGAAATAAGGTTTCATCTTGGTTCCAAACATTCATCAATATGTAGGTGATTTAAATCACTAGCAAACAGTATGAGGGAAATCATACTAAAATAACGTGTATTTCATACGTGTGAGATTAACATAAGTGTGTGCGTGTGTGTATGTTTTAAACACAGGTAAAGAGCCAGCAGAGCTGCTAACATATAAATATGCTCTTTACTTGGAAACAAAAATTCACTGGATCTGACAGTCGCTGCTTTGCTGCAGCAGAAAGAGACGCTGGCTCCGATTTCTACTTTCCCCCCACGTGATCACTCAGCTGTGGAGAATGACAGTTTTCGATGCCAGTGTAGATTTAATGGAACTGACACTAAATCGTCCTGTTCGTTGTGGATACTTCAGATCAAAGTCTGTTTTGCTGGAGTAACTAGTGTACACTGATGGGGCAGTGCATTACACTATATTTGGCCTTTTATCTAGAGAGTAGGGAACGTGTGAAACCACAAACTGAGCAGAAAACTGAAAGCAGCATTGCTCACAGCTCCTCCTTACAGTGCTAATGTTGCTGTCATTTATTTATACTTTAAGCTTTTCGGATATGCTGCGGGCTGTGCTGAGGCCATTATAAATAGGGCTTCGTTCTGTAGTTCCAGTGAATCACGTCTCCTGAACATATTTGTCAGTGGCTGATCCTTTCCCTTTTTCCCATATCCAAGGCTGCGGGTATAAACAGTTAACATAAAGATGGTCCTCAAATTGCACAGTGCTCACATTCTCCTCAGACACTTTGATGAGCCCTTGATCCTTAGCAGACCCTGGCGAGCCATTACAAGGATCTTTACTGCCTGCAGCAGAGCCAAATTGATACATGTAAGAGACACTTTAATTTAGCTGAAGGTCTTAACATTTGATTGCATACTGGCATGGTATATACTTGCATAAAAACAGGGTTATATAATTTTGACTTTAAATTTTCAGTGGTGATTGTTTAAATTATTTTAAGATTATTTAAATGCGTGCCTTGATTGTCAGAAATTGTAATTATAATTTTGGGAAGTACAGGATGTTCTGATATTACCAGGTTTTTGTTCCAGGTGCTCTGGTTTCCTCCAGTAGTCCAGAGACATGCATTTTAGGTTCATTCATTTTAAATTTACCTTATGGCTGTGAGACAGTTAAAGTGCTTTCAATAAATTTCTGTGTGAATGGATGAATGTGGCTTGTAGTGGTCTGTAGTGCTAAAGCTGACCTGAGGAAAACTGTTTGGAGACTGCAGCATGACCGTGTGCAATGAAGTTATGATTTTGTTACCTATGAAATGGTTGCTTTAAGGAAGGAGACCTGGTCTGCAACCGCCAGCGGTTAGTTGCCATCTTCAGAGTGACTTTGGTGTGTCGTGACTGGAAACAGTCTGCTATCAGTCTGTTATCAGTTTATCAGCGAGGTCAAGTTAGCAAGTACATGCAGTCTGTTTGTCATAATACGAAAATTTGCTGTGCCAAAATGGCAAAAATCACAAATCTGTTGCTGACTACATGCACATAAATTCACATTAACTACTTATATTCAGAGTCCAGCCAGAACCTCATAGATTTGAAGCAGAAATTCCTCCAGAAATACTGACGTAGTTGCTGCAAGACTGCAATTTAATTGCAAAGTGGTATTGGTGCTCGGCAACGGTATAGGAATATAACCAGAATTCAACCAGATGACATATTGCAGACAAGTTGCAGACAAGTTTTTAAATGAGACTGCATTTCTTTGCAAACCTTCACTGGTCTGTCTGAGAGTGATTGCAGTCAGACCTCGATTGTTTGGAGACAAGTTGGCTCCCAGCAGGTGACCTGTACAATTGCCTTGCAATCAAAAGTGGTTGAGGGTGTTACGCACACCGACCTCTGGGTGTGAAGCTCCTTGCAACTGAATTTGAGAAAATACAATTCAGTACAATCACAGGCAACCAAAGGTTTTCACAAGGTTCCCTTCCTGTTTTTACTCAGCTGTGACTGAGCTATAAAACTAGAAATGTCCTGTATAAATGATAAATCCCAACCCTGCACTTAGATACACCTAAATGTTACATATGGACAACATTAAGCCAGTTGAATAAACATGCTGAAAATTGTTTTCCAATTCTCAAAATCTCAGTAAGCAGCCAGATGTGAGTTGAGGATTATCTTGTTCACTGACTATAATGAGAAATCTTATGATACCTGGTTACCATGAATCCTGCTTATTGTGATTCCATTAGGAAAGGATGTGCTTTTTTTCTGAAGCTAGTTTAAGTTGTCCGTGTTTTTTACAGAGTAGTGAACCCCTCCCCATCTTTACCTCTGGAAGACTCCACCTCTGGGATTTGCTTTCTTTACCCAAAGCAGACAGTTAACTTTACTACCTTCTGTACCAGATGCTTTAAAAAAAATAAATAAATAATTACACAATTTATTCAGTTTTCTGTTGTCCCATCCTAACTTTCTTTTTTTTAATGCACAGCTTGCACCAAATAAAAATATATTTTGGGGAAGAAAATACATAGTACAGACCTTTTGAAAAACAGTTGTTATTGGCTCGTGCGCTGAATAATTACAGTGTTATCAGACAGAAATGTCTCTTCTTTTTCTGATTCTTTTTTCCAGAAGAAAGCTGATAACAAGTAAGTCACAGTGTGTAGTGCAACACATTGATTATGTAGTTCATTTGACAGTGGCTTGTTAGATGTGTATTGAAGGTGTTAGCATCAGTTTTGTTGCTCAAATTTGAATCTTTAGAACAGTCATAATTTACATAAAATGTCAATCAATTTGCCATTTTTTAATTAGCTATTACTACTCATATGTATACTAGTGATTATAATTTATGTGCCACTGAGAATCATACAGTTTTCAAACTGTTTTTTCTTAATGTAAAATATTTATGCAAAGGAGTGTTTGTATACTAATGCTGCCATATTGAAACCTCAGGCAGAAATATTAATAGTCATGCAAAAAAAAAAAAAATGTCTCTAAACATGTAACATGCCTATTATAAAAATGCCAAGTGACAAGAACGAGGGGAAGCCTAGAAGGCCTTTAAAGGCTGCCAATGATTTTGTGTTGATTTGTGATTCTGTATGAAATTGAACATAATCAAGTGTTTCGGGCATCGGGGTTGTCAAGAGTAAATATCAAGTTGCCAGAATTAAGGCAGAGATTAGGTTAGTCTCTCTTGCATTATTCATTTTCAGATTCCCTCTAAAAAACAAACACACTTGAGGTTGACTGAAACCTGAAGCACTGCATTAAAAGCCTGACTGCATTCCTCATCATCTCTCTCCCTCTCTCTTTCTAACTTTCTTCCCATCCCATCTCCTCTATATTTAAACCCTCTTCTCCTCCCCTGCCTGTTTTGCTTGTATATCCCCTCTCCCTGTCTTTGCCCCTTCAGATGCCATGGGTGGTGGCTCAGGCCTGGGCACCGGGGCCATTGTAGGCATCCTTATTGTTGTCTTTTTCCTGCTGCTGGTGGGCGTGGATGTCACCTGCTATTTCCTCAACAAGTGCGGACTCCTCATGTGCATTGCTGTTAACTTCTGTGGGAAAGCCGGCCCGGGTGCAAAGAGCAAGGACATCGAGGAGGGCAAGGCAGCGTTCACGTAAGCAGGAATTCTCTTTAAAGAGTATCACTATTTTTGTTTGTTTGTTTGTTTGTTTTGTACCCACAGAGAATTATAAAAAATTCTATTTTTTGAGCACCTCTTCAAAAACACTTCTGATAAACCCACTGCGCAATACCACAAAACCTAAGTTAGAGTGTAGCTGTTTAACCTGGAGCAAACATCAAAACTCTTTCTCAGGAGTTACCTGAGAACAAAACAAAGGTAAAAACAGAGTGAATATTGGGCTTGAAGTTATCTGGTGAATACAAATGAATCCTTATGCTGCTCGGTGTCTGAACAGATTAAACATTATAAAAAACTTGTGTGGCCAAAAGGTTCTGAGAGGATTATAAGTAACTTTAGTATAAAGGCAGTGAGGATCTGCTTATCCAACTCATTTTCTTTCCCTAAGCATCGCTGCCATTTTCTCTGCTGGTAGATATGCACAAGGTGACCACTCGCTTTGGTTTCATGTCTCCCTCTTCATGGCTAAGATAAGTCTGCCCTCCAACTCATCACACGTGGCTTGTTTTCAAACCCCTTTGGAGTGACCTTTGTTTTGTTTTGGATTTTTTCAGCATGTAGGATTAATTTTATAAAGAGGTATAATAACGCTTATCTTTTCCTAAACTTAACCAAGTAGTTTGGGGTCCTAAACCTTGGCGGGCAATGTTTTAAATTGAAATTGAACCAGAAAGAAATAAAACATGAGTTGCAAGAGTGATAACAGAGCAAAACAAAGCAGGACGTGTAGATTTTATGACTCTTTAAAAACAGGATTGTTATCCAGTATTGCCATGGCCAGTGCATTAAGCACCAGTCCTACAGCACCACCTGTGAGGGCAGCATTACCTGATACTGGGACGAGAATACATTGGTGTAACCTAACTTAGCATAAACTACCAGATTACCTCAGCCAAATCTTTCTTTACTAATATAATTTATTTAACATTTTGAAATGGTAGTTTTATACCGCAACAGGTTATTTAAAGAGCAGTTGGTATTAGAGCTATTTCACTAAGTATCACTAAGTCCCATCTTGTCCAGTTACACATTTAAATCAAACACTGCTGATTCTTGCGGGGACATATGTATGTACACCATAAAAAAAATCTTTTAAAGTTTGATCATGAGTTGGAGACAAAACAGCAAATTCCCAAGGTGCTGAACTAAAGTGAAAGCAGGCAGATCCTTATGTTTTATCCTCAGGGAAAGTCCCTCAATTATTCGGCACAGATCATAAATCTTTAATAGTGCTGAAATGCAGTTACTGCATGTTCGCCTCTGATCAAACATTTTGTTCTATGCGTCGAACTGTCCGTCATCATGGCTTTCTAATTCCAACAGCTCACACAAAACAAATTTAGTGAAAGTGCATCACGTGAATTGTAGTTATTTAGCACCCTACATTTAAAGAGGTTACAGCCAGCAGTGCACGCAGCGTAGAGAGCAGCGTGACGATAACAGCAAGGCCTCAGGGACAACCTCCAATCAGGGTCGATGCAGGTGGAGGATGATCAAAGAACACGATAGGACGAGTGTCTGACAGCTTAATGTGCTGCACCTGGGTTTTTGTATTAAAATCAGCCTGTTCATTTGACATCGCTACTGCCAGATTTTTCTCTGCGTAGGGTCGGACAGCGTACCTGCAGATCATGTTAAAGAGTTCACTTGATGCGTTAGCCTAAATCTGTTTCCTTCTGACAACAGCAAAGATGAGTCTAAGGAGCCTATTGTCGAAGTGAGAACAGAGGAAGAAAACACTCCAAACCAAGAAGGGGGGGGTGCCACTGAGCCCAGTGAGACCACACCACTGACAGAACCTGAGTGAGTATCAAGGAGTGCCAAGGGGGCAGAGAGATGAATGGAATCATTGGTTTGTTCTGAGGAGAGATATTTTACAAATATTAAGTTGGTCAGGCCCAGCCTTCATTCAAATATTGTTCTGTTGCACACACCATAATAGTTCTTTTAATTTAATTCCATGCAATAAGCATTTTTTATGCCGGGCTAAAATGTCCACAGTGGACATTCAAAAAAAACTGAGTCTGCAAGTGTTGGTCTGTATGCATGACCACAGACCCACGATGCAGGCTGCAGAGAGCTGCATGTTTGGTTGCGCTCTTCATTTTGCAGATTTTGTCATTTTTAAGTACAATTAATTTGCTCGACATCCCGTTTGGGCACACTTTTCAGACTGTGTGCTGGGAAACTGTTCAAGAGACATCCCTGATTTAAGACATCCCTAGTATGCACCCAAGACGTGTTGCAATGTTATTTGTACAACAACATCTGTGAGAGGAAATAAAGCAAGAAGCAAAGCAACCAACGTAACAATTATCACTGTACACTGTTGTTGAAACTTCAGTCGTTTCATATCAAAGTCGAGCAGTGTCGACTCTCCTCCTGAGTGAGTTTGCCGAGGTGCATAAATCATTCAGACACATTCAAAGCAAGAACAAACACCACCTTCTGCTGGGAAAGCTGCTGGTGAAAGACATCTGAGCAGCTTAATCCTGAAACCCCTTTCATTCTCTTTATACTTTGTTGTTGGATTGTTTTATGTTTTCCCTCCACAAATATTTTGTTGCTAACATTTTGATTGTGTAGTCTCTTTTTTCCACTGCAGCACAATAGAACCTAATCTGCCTTGTTTATGCCCTGACGTGCACTCTCCCTCTACCTCTTATTTTTCTTGCTGTCCTTTATTCCCTCACTTTTCTGCCCTATGCTTCCTCCCCTGTGCCCACTCCCTATATTTCCCTCTCCTGCCTTGATTACCTTGTTTCTCCTGCTCCTCCCCACCAAACAGGCCTGCTGCTGCAGACACCACCCCCATGGTGGCAAATCTGCTGTCCTCCACAGCTGCTAACTCAGTTGCTGGGAGCTTTAGCACGGTGCAAAGCAGTCCTGCTAGTGTGAGAACCACACTAACAACCAACACCTCCAGCCCAACCAAAGTGGCTCCTGCCAAGTCCTACCCCAAAACCTGCCCTACTGCCAATTCCAGTTCACTTAAAGCTAACCCCCAACCTGATGTTGGACCACTGGTTGACCTGAGTGACCCCCCTAAAGTTGCCACATCTTCCAACCCAACACCCCTTGAATCAGAGCTAGTCAGCCCGCACTCTGCTAATGCTGATGGGCCACAAAGTCAGCGTGACTCAGTCAAAGCCCCTGAGAGCACCCAGAATAAGGACTTACAAGTAGATGACCCAGCCAAGGATGTTCCTAATGCCCTGTGCACAGACTCGACCACACCAGCCCAAAATGAGTATGAGCACTTCCATTTCTATATTTGTTGAAGTGTCCCTTTGGTTCTGATAGCATCCTTTTAGCTCCTAAGCCTGCCAATTCAAAGGGAAAATTCCACTTATAGAACGTCAGACTTCCCCACTGCAGTTTTGCACTCATCAGGCATGTTGCAGAAAACAGTAGGCAACCTAACAGGTTAAGATTTATAAAGTAAGTCTAAATGATTTTCATCAGTGTTTTTAAGCTGTGCTGCATTAGTGGCTGTTGCCTGGTATCAGTATTATAAATTGTTGTCAAGGCTGAGGTGGTGGTAGAAACATCTCCAGCAGCAGCAGCTACATTAAACCCAATTTAAAGACAAAAACAGCTAAAAATAATCCAGCTTAAAGAAAGAGAACAGCTTTGGTTGTAGACAGGTTCTAATTTTCAAAAGTTGCACGAGTAGCTGATGATATTTGATTTATTTTTATACACCCACCTTTTCTTTAAAATATATGTACCCATTATTCCGAACACTAAATTGCAATTTATACAGGCACATTCTGAATTTTAGGAGTGTGCATGGGTGGAATTTTCCTGTCATGGTAGCAAGGCTAATGATCTACTGGGATGCTACCAGTGTAAAATGCTACCAGCATGCCTGTCATCATTCAATATCCACCACCTTCCTCCACCTGTTTGTTTATTCACCTAGTAGAGACAGCCTTTCTCTGACCATACATCCAAGACATTTCAGATTCCTCATCATCATGGGCAGAATGTAACTAAATAATGCTTTTTTTTTTTTTTTTTTGCAGACTACATTTTGTTCACATTCCAGTTATGCCATCCAGCAATACCCACTTTGTTCTAACATACGAAAGATATAAGCAACAAGTGGTGCTGGGACACAGCAATCCCTGCCCCCCCCCCCCCGCCCGCCCGCCCGCCAGACGTTTTAGCTGATTTGACCGCGGTCCATCTCATAAAAGAGTTGCACTCCAAATCACCGAGATAACACCGAGGTCCCGTTGTCCATGCTCATAATTTTCCAAGGTTTAAAAAGTTTAACTTACTTTCACTTTATGAATTTAAATGGAGTTTCCCATGTTACATTCAACAAGCCTGCAAATCCAGAATCTGGATCAGATCAGTTTCACTTTTAAACCATGTTTAAGCATGAAAAGATGCTTTCAATGAATGAAAATCCTGTCAGCCGGCAGGGCAGCAGAATATTTAGGTGGCACGAGTGCCCTGGAAGCTCAAGTCCTAGAACACATAATTACCAAGTGTCAGTAGATCTAAATGAGCCTCAGTGACTTCATTCACCATAACAATTCAAAAGCAAATGGCTAAGTAAGAACCAGGAATAAGAAATGCTGAAATTATGATAATTATAAATTACTGAGAACACTGTCATTTTCTGTGATTGGCGTTATTATGGTAAGAACTAAGTCGTCTGAGATGTTTAGCAGAAGCGTCTATGGCATCAGTTTGAACATGCTAGGTCACATCGTTCTTGAGTTATTACATTCACAAGATATTCAGAAAACCTGACCTCTAACCTCTAACCTTAACCTAATTATGGCAAAAATGTAATCAAGTGATCCAGGGGCCATCTTTCATGTAAACTGGGTATGAATCTTACTGTTAGCTTTGCTGTAAGATTATTAATAAACAAACAGACAAACATACCAAAAACAACACCCTGTTCCCTCCTCCAGGGGGACTGGTGACCTGCATCCCTGAATTTATGGGTATCACCATTATTATCCTCAGTAGTACTCACCAAGTTAATTGCAAATATTTGAAGCATCAATAGTTGCACAAAGAGAAAGTTTATAAGAAAATCTTTTAGTCAAACTGAAGAGAAAAGGTTGGATTTACCGGAGCACCGTAAACACCGATCACACATTACACACCTTGTCCTTCTTGAACATTAAAGTTGTGCCGTGATACTGCACACACATGAGTTTCCTATGCCTAACGCACTAATTCTGCATCTAATTCTTTCTCATGTAAAGAATGACAAATTGCAGCGCTGCAGATGAGCTCGGTCCAACAGAAATCAGTCACTGTTACGTTCTGCGTTTGTATTTTCAGCAGAACCCCAACTCTTTGGAAACAGGCTTTCAAAAAAAGAAGTGATTCCAGGAAGCAGTGACCAGTCCGTCCATCCCGGTCTTTAAATTGGCACCGTTTTCTTTGCTGTAAAGCTGTCAAACAGCAACACAACTTTCAGTGAAACAGAAGTACATCTTTAGGGTGCTAGACTCAATTTAAAATGGGATTTAACTATTTGCCTGGTTTTATGAGTACTCTGTTGATCATAAGCTTCAGAAATAATGGTCAAAACTATTAAACTAATCCTTACAGTGTTAAAATCATAAATCATATGCCAGTCCTTATGGTGCAAATAATTTTGTATTTAATTCAACTGCTAGCTTAAAACAAGCAGCAGTGAGTGAATGCCACAGAATAAAACCTAAGCTAGCTGCAGTTAATAGACTGTAAAAGATCCGGTTGTTGGTGCTTAGTTTCCCCATTGCTGGGATCTGTTTAAAAGACAAGCTTCAAGTCCTGCTGCACTATGCGAAATGTTTGTTCAATCAAGACTTGAGAAACATCTTTCTATAGAGATCTCAGCACACGAATCTTCAGTTGAAATTGTTCAAGTAAATTAAACAATTCACAAAGCAGCAGCTTTACTCTTCGCTGTCCTCTTCATTTTGATAAGATAAGAGATGCTGAGGGCCAAAAGAAAATCGTCAGTCCCTCAAATGTCTCCCAGACACTTCTGTTTTCTGTCTTAATTCTTGTAGACGCTGTCATTTCAGTGGTGGTGTGACAGGTTATTATTTGGAGTTTTTGGCCCTAGGAGTTTGCAGATTTTTCCTGATTTTTCTGACAGTCTGTGAGGACGGCGAGAAAAAGCTGCAGAAGATAAATTACAGAGTCTTACTGACAGTCACTCCTCTTTCTCTGCCTTCTTCATCTCGTACTTTACTCACTCGGATGGCCAGAGGAAGATGTCAGTGATGAAGTATGTGGAGTTGAGAGCTAGTTGGAAGCAGGGCTCTTGTCAGCTCAACATCACCTTGATAAAACCAAACTTGTCATCGGGGGGATTTTTCTTCATAACTCTGACAGGACTGAAGCACAGCTCTCCCACTGATCTATGCGGTGATCCTTCTTCAGCATCCCGACACTAAAGTGTCTTGTCAGACTTCTTGTGGGTGTATTGGATATCTGAGTGGTATCGTCCTTCTCTGGACTTATTTTAACAACTGGACAGTGAATATGTGCCCTTACAAATGTAACATTATTATATGTTTTACATTCATTATTATTATTACCAGATTGTAAATCTCTCTTTAATAGTGATCTAGTTGACCTAAGGTGACCTTGAGTCAGTTGTTTTTGGTGATGTAAGGACAGTGTGACTAATAGCCTGCATAGCTGTTTAGAAGATTGCCGGTGCTTGAAATACAGTTACAGCACTAATGAAAGTAATTTGGTTCCTACTGACTTGAGAGGAACTTGAAACTTGAGTAACTGCATAAATGACTCTCCGATGTGAATTCTACAGCGTAAAGGTCAAAAGCTGCAGCAGGCTGATTATAGAAGAGAGGGTTTAAGTGGTTCGCCCTGTCACCTCATATCAGAAAGGTCCTGGGTTAGATTACTCCGGCTGGCTGGGGCACCGCACGCCATCCCTGTGCCCATGTGGAATCTCTCTGGATGCTTCAGCTTCCTCCTGCAGTCCAAAGGCTTTGCCGTTTTGGTTAATTGGTCATTCTAAATTGTCCATAGGTGTGGATGTTAGCCTATGATGGACCGGTGACCGGCATCCCTAAATTGGATAAGCAGTTAAGAAAATGGGATAGATGGGTTTCAGATGGATTTCCTCTGTTTGACGGGTTTTATTACACGCTGAGTAAACGTGCCACAGCTGCCTTTGTTAATCCAAGCAACATGAGCCTGATGTTTGACATTAGCGCAGTCCAGCTAAAATCACGGGGCTACTGTTTAGTCATAATCCTGCCAACACCAACAACAACATCTCCTGGGCATTATTAACACACTTCTACAAGTTGGGTGGAACTTTTTATCCTGATATTTTGGTGCCAACAACAGAGTCACTCTGAAATTGGATTCAAATATTAGTGGAGTGAAAATGTAAAGTGAACTTTTTGTAATGATGACTTCTGAGTCATGACATTGCTGTGAAAAAAAGTATTTGCCCCCTTCCTGAGTTCTTAATTTTTTTTTTTGCATATTTATCACACTTACATGTTTTGGATCATCAAACTGATTTTAATATTAGACAAGTAAATATAAAAATGCTGTTTTTAAATGATGATTTCAGGAAAAGCTATCCAAACCTACCTGACATGTGAAAAAGTAACTGCCCCCAAAACCTAATAACTGCTCCTGCCACCCTTGGCAGCAAGAACTGCAGTCAAGTGTAGCACTTGTGTCACAATCAGACAGATGTATGAGCTACTGGACCAGTTCTAGGTTCGCTGGAGCAGTGGAGCAAAGCACAGTGAAGAGACCAGAACCAGGGACCCTTAAATGGAAAGCCGGCACTTTTAATAAAACAAAAAGCATTAAACAGGAACACTTACAATTAATGTCAAATAGATCGCACTCAACTCAGAATACCAATTGAGTATGAGTAGAACCCACTCAACACAACAACAGCATGAAATATAACAGTATTCAATACAATAACTTGGATTCAGTTCAACAGTTTCAGATTGATCCAGTTCAGTTCAATAGTTCGATTCAGATTGATCCAGTTCAGTTCAATAGTTCAATTCAGATCAGAAAAGGGGAAATCCGGAATCCTGCTGCCATAAAGCAGCAAGCAGAAGCACACAAAATTGTCTCACTATATGAGCAATATCAAACCGTATTCTGTCGATCCGGTTGCTGTCAGTCTTTAAGCTCGAGTCTCATGGGTCAGGCTCGCCATCCAATATCCTGTGTGTGTGTGTGCGGGTCGTCTGCCGCCACCGCACGAAGAAAAGGGAGAGAGAGATCCAGGCCTCGTCCGACACCCAGAAAGCTCTTCCCGACAACTGAAGCACACACTAAAAACCTGGCCTGCATAACAGGCCATGCAGAAAACTTAATTTACTATATAGGAATCATTACAAGAACAGAATACACTCTTTCTGCCTCCTTGTGAGAAGAGAAAGGAAAGGAAAATGGCGGCAGCTTTTTCCTCTCGCGGCTAACATCGTTTGCAATGAAACGCACACTTAAATCTTAACATAAGCTATACACATATTCACGTTTGGTTATGCACATTAACTCAAAACACAACGTTATCATTAAAGCGATCAGTTTTCCACTTTTACCGATTAACTTCGGGGTCTCGTTTACTCCATTTGCTCGTCTAAAACACACTTTTCTCAAATACAAAAGAAACATCATGAAACTCACCAAAACTTCTCTGGTTATTGTTCTTAGGCTCTCAATAGTCACTGATTTCCCTTTGGATCAGAAAACCTCCGTATTTCCAGGGAAAATGTTCTCGATCCACACAGCTACATCACCTCTCTGGTATCGCTAACTGTTTTTTCCTCCAACACTACGCTCACAGGAAGAGGGGGGAAGGGCACGTTAAAGGGGCATACCCACAACTCACTTTTTGTTTGGTGAGCTTAATACTAATGTTTCAACCTTCTTTTACAAGTTATCTGCAACATAAATTATATAATTAAAACTTAATATTTAATGTAATTTAGTGTGACGATTTTCTATTGCATTACTGCAATATTTGTAACCTGGGTTACATCCTCCCCTCCTTTTCCCATGCACGTCCCTGTGCATGACATAATTACACTGTCAACACTCTAGATTGTGTAGGCTCATTCAAAGAGTCTGTAATCACTGCACTTAAACTGTGGAATAATGATTGGACTACTGTGACCAATGGGTTCCCCAGCTCGGGATAAGTCAGTCTCTGTGCAGGTACTCTGCGTCTGGTAGATCTCCTTAAATAGTCATTGTCACAGTCTCCAGTATGATCAGTTTGTCTAGTTTCATCATGGTTTGTGTCTGGAGGAGTGCTAACTCGATCTTCCTCACATTGGCTGTGTGTTTCATCATCTTGGCCTGGGAAAGTCCTCTCGTCAGAGTCTGTTCCAAGTGTGTCGTTCTCGACTGGATTGGTTTCTGGTGGATTTACCTCCAAAGAACTCAGTTTGTGCAAGGTGCTATCCTCTAGGCTCACATTGGGTAGGTTAGTCACAGCAGTTGCTCTTGGAGTGGTGCAATGAGGAACTACGTCTGAGGCCTGTTCAACTACAGGCACATGAGGTGGTTCAGGTGTGCTGCCAACCATAAGTGATGGACCAACCACAGGGGTATGACGGGGGTCTGCAGTTTCCACCATTATATCCCTGTAACCATAGAGGAAAGGGTAGCTATCTCCTGAATCAGATTCTCGCTCCTCTGAGTGATCTGAATTGTCAGTCCTTGAGTACTGACGAGTCTTTGGTCGCCTGGGTTTTTCCTTTACAGGGTTCTCAATTTCAGCTGAGGTAGCAGAAAGGAATCCACAAGGTAATAACAAATCACGGTGGAGAGTTCTTAATGGGCCATCTTTAGTCTCAGGCCTCACAACATAGACTGGAATGTCACCTGACTGTCTCACTACAATATACACATCTGACTCCCACTTGTCAGCCAGCTTGTTCTTGCCTCTGAGCCGAACATTTCTAACCAAAACTCTGTCACCTGCTTCCAAAGTGGATTCGACAACCTTTTTGTCAAATCTTGCTTTATTGCGATCTGCCGTTTTCCTTGCCATTTCTGTTGCTACTCTGTAGCTCTCTTCGAGGTGTGATTTCAGACTGCGAACATATTGTGAGTGTGACACAGACTGATGAGTGACTGGTAGGCCGAAGGCCAAATCAACCGGCAATCTTGGTTGCCGCCCGAACATAAGTTCATAGGGGGTGAAGCCAGTGACCTCATTTTTAGTACAGTTATAAGCATGTACTAAAGGCTTGACATATTCCCGCCAATGGCTCTTTTTCTTGTTATCAAGCGTACCCAACATATTCAACAGGGTCCTGTTGAAACGCTCAACTGGATTCCCCCTTGGATGGTATGGTGTAGTACGTATCTTTTGAATACCAGCCAACTCACAAAGTTCCTTAATCATATGCGACTCGAAGTCTGGGCCTTGATCACTATGGAGTCTTTCTGGAATACCATAATGAACAACAAAGTGCTCCCACAAACACTTGGCAACAGTCTTTGCCTTTTGGTTCGGGGTAGGTATGGCCACTGCATATTTTGTAAAGTGGTCTGTGATGACCAGAATATCTTTGGTGTTACTTGAGTCTGGCTCTAAGGTGAGAAAGTCCATGCATACAAGCTCAAGGGGGCGTGTAGCTATGATGTTCAGAAGTGGGGCAGCCTTTTCTGGTGAAACCTTGCGCCGTATGCAGCGGTCGCAAGTTTTGATTTTGCTCTCTACTTCAATGGCCATCTTAGGCCAGTAAAACCGTTTGCGAACTAGGTCTATGGTTCGCTCTACACCCATGTGTCCCATGTCATCATGCAGACTCTTTAGGACTAAGGATCTCAACTCTTCAGGCAACACTAACTGATATTGTGTTGATGCGCCCTCTTGTCGCTTTCGGTACAGTACACCATCTCTGACTATAACTCGATTCCACTCTCTCAATAGAAGACCCAGCTCAGGGGCTTCTGTTCTGAGGGATGGTGGAGGTCTCTCCCCCGACTCCATCTGGTTGAGCACTGTTCGGATGCACACGTCATCCTGCTGTTTGCTCCTCAATTCAGATGCTGTAAAGTGAGGGATGACAGGCAAGCCACCAAGCTGCTCTTCATCCTGAAAGCTTTCTGGAATGGCTTTCGGATGGTGAGCGAGTGATAAGACTAAAGAGGTGCTAGGCACTGGCTCTTCAGGCCTATCAGCCGAGAGATGATGGACTAGATGCTTCTCACATATGGCTTTGACTGCACTTTCACTAAGATGTCTCTTTGTGAACTGCTGTATTCTTTCTAGCTCTTTCTTTGACAGCATATCATCAGGTTGGATTTCATGGGGTCGTCTGGACAGCCCATCTGCATCCTGGTTTTGCTTTCCTGCTCTGTACTGCAACTGGAAATCGAACGTTGACAGAGCTGCTAACCATCTGTAGCTTGTAGCATCAAGCTTGGCAGAGGTGAGAATATATGTTAGCGGGTTGCTATCAGTGACAACCAGGAATGGACTGCCATAAAGGTAGTCTTGGAATTTTTCAGTTACTGCCCATTTAAGGGCAAGAAACTCCAACTTGTGGGCAGGGTACCTTGTTTCACATCTAGACAAACCCCGGCTTGCGTAGGCTATAACCCGCTTCTGGCCCTGTTGCTCCTGGTAAAGAGCGGCACCAAGACCTGAAACGCTAGCGTCTGTGTGCAGAACATAAGGCAGTTTAGGGTCAGCAAACCCTAGAACAGGAGCAGTAGTTAACTTCACAATAATGGAGTCAAATGCTTCTTGGCAAGCCAGAGTCCATCTATTCCCAAAAGAGTCTTTAGGATTGTGGTATTTCCCAGCTGCTGCATGGGCACCAGAGTGTTTTCGTGAGGGTGGGTAACCTGCAGTGAGTTCATTGAGGGGTTTCACGACCTTTGAATAGTCCTTGATGAATCTGCGGTAATAACCACAGAAGCCCAAGAATGTTCTCAACTCCTTCAGATTGTTTGGTTTTGGCCAGGTTTTTAAAGCTGCAATCTTTTCAGGATCTGTCTCAATGCCTTCTTCGGAGATAATGTGGCCTAAGTATTTCACTGAGCTCTGGAAAAACTTGCATTTTTCTAAGGAGACAGTTTCAGGCCATACTCCTTCAGACGGGAGAGAACCCGCAGCAGTCTTTCCTCATGCTCCTCCAATGTTGAGGAGAAGACAATGAGATCATCCAGAAAAACCAATGCTTGTTTCAAGTTCAGCTCCCCCATGCAACGCTCCATGAGCCTCTGGAAAGTGCTTGGGGCATTCGTGATCCCTTGAGGCATCCTATTGAATTCAAAGAATCCTAGGGGGCAGACAAATGCAGTTTTGTGCTTGTCTGATTCTTCCATTTCTATCTGGTAAAAACCAGATTTGAGGTCCAAAACAGAGAACCATTTGGACCCAGTCAATGCTGAAAAAGATTCCTCCAAGTTAGGCAGGGCATAAGAGTCCTTTACCGTTTGGAGATTCAGCTTTCGGTAGTCTATACAGAGTCTGACATCACCATTCTTTTTCTTGACCACCACAATTGGAGAAGAGAAGGGTGATTCAGATTCTCTGATGACTTCTGCATCAAGAAGTTGCTGTAGGTGGTTACGTACAGCCTCTATATCTTGAGGGTGGATTGGCCTTGCTCTGTGTTTAAAAGGTGTCTCATCACAAAGATTTATGTGATGTTTTATTTTATTGGTGCGGCCAAAATCGAGATCGTGGTGTGAAAACACCTCTGGCATGGAATTCAATTTGTCAGTTATTCTCTCCTTCCACTCACTGGGTATGGGAGAGTTTCCAAAGTCAAAGTTCAACTTTGATTCGTGCTCAGGATTGGCAGAAAGGACTTTGCCTTGGTCAATAGACCGAACACTCTGAATGGCATGTATTTCTGCTATCACAGTCTTTGGTGAAAGAGTAATAGCATGGTCTGACTCATTTTTGAGGACCACTGGTATGCAGCATGGCAGTTTGGATGGCAGGGTTGCTAGCCCGTCAGTGACTAGTAAGCCGCCAGGTAGGGAGGTTGACCTTGGAGATTCGACCATCACCCACTTCCCAACATTTCGGATTCGGCAGCTTATTGACCCCTCCAAAACTGTTGTCTGACCAGCCTCAGTGGTTTGAGGGTCCGTGCTACGCAGTTTCACTTCCGCCAGGCTACAGTCAGCCTGATGCCTTTTCCTGGCTTCCAAGGTCTTTAAGACCACTTTGTAGCCATAGGGAAGTAAATGATGGGTTTGGGAAGCAATGTTTGTGTACTGCTCATAAAAGACATCTAAGGCATTGGTGCCGATCAATGGTGATGAAAAACCTGGACGTACATCGGGTACGATCAGGGCTAGGGTTGGCACGTCAATGTCTGCACCCAATAAGCTCTTAGGAAACCGGACTGTTGTTTCAACGTACCCAAGATAAGGCACATTCTGACCATTTGCTCCCTCTACTTCTAGCAAGTCATTTAAGGGATGAATTGGTAATTTGGACAAGTTCTCCTGGTAGAACGATTTAGGGACGGTTGTGACTTGAGAACCTGTATCCAGTAGACAGCTAGATTCTTGATCTCCTATGATCACCTGTGCTGTACATTTTGCGCCAACCAATCCTTTTGGCAAAGTTACCAAATGTCTGTTGCTCTTAGAGCGCACACTAGATGAGCGTCGTCCTTTTTTGGGACATTTTACCTGTGCTTCAGTCTCCATTTGTCCCTCAATGGAAACTGCTTCTAGTTTAAAGTGTCACAATCTGTGATCCCTTTCCTAGTGTCCCATGCTAGTTGTCTTTCCTTCAGTTGCCTCCTTTTTAAAGCCACTAAAGAGGGATTTGGTTCACTTTCACATTGTGGTTTGATATGCCCATCTTCACCACACCTAAAGCAATACCAGGCTTTAGGTCGGTTTCTTGAGTTGTTTGTGACTTGGTCAGGGGCTTGGATCTTATGCAACCTTGAGCTGTCAAGCGGGGGTTTGACTGTTGTTGAGTTGGGAGCTTTTAGCTTGAGAGGTTGTGTCTTTTCAGCTCTTTCACTACTTTTCTGAGTGAACCGTGTGAGCTGAGACTGCAGATCAGCAATCTGCTTCTTTATTTGCTGGATTTCAGGTGTAGAGTGGTCTACTGAAAGTGACGGAGGGTATGTTTCTAGGCTACATGGAGCAACGCCTTGGTAGTGCGAAAGCACTCTTGGCCTTGAAGCACTTAAGTGCTGTTTCATGCGGGATGCTTTGGAAGCACGCTTATCTTCTGCAGTGCGAAGCAGGAGAAGCAGTCCTGCAAAGGTGGGTGGATTTTGCTTCTTTTGCTCCAGCTGTAGTTCAGCTATTAAATGATTGTCCCAACATCCTCTTATAAACTGCTTGAGAAGTTGTCTGTCAAGGTCTCCTGCACCTACACCTCCCCTCCTGAAGGGGGTATTCAACATCACCGGTACTCGCTGGAGGTAGGTTGAGGGCTCCTCACCATGATTTTGCATGGTATTGAGGTACTTTGCAAAGAGATCATCACCATCCTCAACTGTACCATAGGCAGAGTCGAGGATTTCTAAGTACACACTGGGAGGTGATTCGAATGTCAGATGTTTCACTATGTCAATAGCAGGGGACGACAGACTTTCCAAAAGTCGCCGTGCCTTCTGAAGATCTGGTTGTCTGGTATCTTTTAAAAGAAGTTCAACATTAGACCGCCAAGTCTCGTAATCTACTTCATTGCTGGGACGAGGGCACCGCCCAGAAAAAGGCCTGAGTCTTGGGGAGTTGTGCATCATCTGTGTAGCAGCATCTTCTGTCCGCACTATATGCTCCACTATTACCTTCTGTAGTTCAGGCGGACTGACATCAGCAAAGCTTAGAGCAGTTGCCCTTTTCTCGCTAGGCACTGGTGGTGGGGACCAACTCCACCCCGGTGGCTGAATCTGCTGTTCTGGAGCACCACAAGGTTGAGAACTAACTTGCACAGCAGCCACTGGGACATGTGAGTCTGGAGTGTCAGGTAGGTCTGGTTCCATGTGCTCTGCTTGGGTGTCTGTGTTGTCAGAGTCAACAGCTTTACCGATGGAAGTGAGTTCTTCTCTTAAAACAGTGGCAAAATCTTTACCAGTCTGTTTGGCTATGTCTCTTAGCTCTGCAAGGTAAGTCTGTGTAGCTGTCTTACTGACTACTGGTGTGTATACAGCAGGTAGGGCCTCAATAAGATACAGAACGTCTGTCAGTGTCTTAGATAACACCTTGTGTGGCAACAAAGATGATAATGACTGAACAGCTGTGCCATGTACATATTCCACGATGACCTGCTTACCTCGATCTGTACCTGGGGTGTTTACTGGTATTATTCTTTGTATGGAACCATACTGCTTGAGGAAATCAAACAGTTCTTCATCAGCTTCTGTACCAGACAACCCACTGACTATCACTGAATTGGGAATTTTCACATTACTCTGCTGCACGACTTCCATGTTTTACTCACTTTGAAGGTCTCTGATCTCTAGCACTGTACTCGCTGAACCGCTCCTGGCTGGCTCGCCACTTTATATGTAGCACTTGTGTCACAATCAGACAGATGTATGAGCTACTGGACCAGTTCTAGGTTCGCTGGAGCAGTGGAGCAAAGCACAGTGAAGAGACCAGAACCAGGGACCCTTAAATGGAAAGCCGGCACTTTTAATAAAACAAAAAGCATTAAACAGGAACACTTACAATTAATGTCAAATAGATCGCACTCAACTCAGAATACCAATTGAGTATGAGTAGAACCCACTCAACACAACAACAGCATGAAATATAACAGTATTCAATACAATAACTTGGATTCAGTTCAACAGTTTCAGATTGCTCCAGTTCAGTTCAATAGTTCGATTCAGATTGATCCAGTTCAGTTCAATAGTTCAATTCAGATCAGAAAAGGGGAAATCCGGAATCCTGCTGCCATAAAGCAGCAAGCAGAAGCACACAAAATTGTCTCACTATATGAGCAATATCAAACCGTATTCTGTCGATCCGGTTGCTGTCAGTCTTTAAGCTCGAGTCTCATGGGTCAGGCTCGCCATCCAATATCCTGTGTGTGTGTGTGCGGGTCGTCTGCAGCCACCGCACGAAGAAAAGGGAGAGAGAGATCCAGGCCTCGTCCGACACCCAGAAAGCTCTTCCCGACAACTGAAGCACACACTAAAAACCTGGCCTGCATAACAGGCCATGCAGAAAACTTAATTTACTATATAGGAATCATTACAAGAACAGAATACACTCTTTCTGCCTCCTTGTGAGAAGAGAAAGGAAAGGAAAATGGCGGCAGCTTTTTTCCTCTCGCGGCTAACATCGTTTGCAATGAAACGCACACTTAAATCTTAACATAAGCTATACACATATTCACGTTTGGTTATGCACATTAACTCAAAACACAACGTTATCATTAAAGCGATCAGTTTTCCACTTTTACCGATTAACTTCGGGGTCTCGTT
This sequence comes from Archocentrus centrarchus, assembly GCF_007364275.1. Taxonomy (NCBI): domain Eukaryota; kingdom Metazoa; phylum Chordata; class Actinopteri; order Cichliformes; family Cichlidae; genus Archocentrus; species Archocentrus centrarchus. The sequence continues at coordinate 12,200,260 of NC_044359.1, forward strand.
TACTCCATTTGCTCGTCTAAAACACACTTTTCTCAAATACAAAAGAAACATCATGAAACTCACCAAAACTTCTCTGGTTATTGTTCTTAGGCTCTCAATAGTCACTGATTTCCCTTTGGATCAGAAAACCTCCGTATTTCCAGGGAAAATGTTCTCGATCCACACAGCTACATCACCTCTCTGGTATCGCTAACTGTTTTTTCCTCCAACACTACGCTCACAGGAAGAGGGGGGAAGGGCACGTTAAAGGGGCATACCCACAACTCACTTTTTGTTTGGTGAGCTTAATACTAATGTTTCAACCTTCTTTTACAAGTTATCTGCAACATAAATTATATAATTAAAACTTAATATTTAATGTAATTTAGTGTGACGATTTTCTATTGCATTACTGCAATATTTGTAACCTGGGTTACACAAGCGTTTATGATTTGTGAGTCTTTCACATCGCTGTAGAGAACGACCTTAAATGGAGGTCGTTTAAGGTCATGCCAAAGCATCTCAATTGGATTTAAGTCCAGGCTTTGACCTGGCCACTCCAAAATCTTTATTTTGTTTTTTTTTTTGAGCCATCCAGAGTTGGACCTGCTGGTGCGCTTCGGATCATTGCTGCATAACCCAAGTGAGCTCGAGCTTCAGGGCACGAACTGATAGCCGAACTTTCTCCATCAGGATTTTCTGGTAGAGAGCAGAATTCATAGTTTCATTACTTTTTTTCACATAAGGCTAGAAATCAGGAAGAAGGCAGATATTTTTTTCACAGCACTGTATGCTGGTTCCCTATTTCACTATGCAGTTCTTTCTGCTACAACACACAAAATCTCTTGGGGAAAAGAAGCTGTGAATTCACAAACAAAGCAGGAACAGGAGCTTTTGTTTTTCTCCAGCAGTTATCAAGATCTGGTAGCAAAAAAATGGAACAACTGAATTAAGCGTTAAAAACTTGCCCCAGTGAAATAAGAGAGATAAAAATGGAACGAAAAGAGGACCGAACCTCAATGGGCCGATGACTCAGTGAGGAGAGCTCCAGAGCATGACCAGAGAGCAACATTTAGCTGAATTTATTCTAAACGTGTGAACAAAAATTGCATATTTATTTACAAAGAGGACCAGGTGCTTTATAACCAAATGCGACCAAGTGCTTGTCACAGCAGTTTGTGGTTGTATTACAGCTTTAAACAACATTTAATCTGCCATTTTAAAATGTGCCAACATTAACACATAATAATAAAAATATAATAATTACCAAGTGATTGGATTTACAAAAAAATCAAATGTCTAAGTTATGTTCTCCATGACAGAGTCATCCCTGAATATTTTGTGAGTTCGCCTTTGAGGAAGCAAAGTTTGGAGCAAGAGATTAAAAAAAAAAAAATGAACAGAGCTTAAAGATCCCAGTGCAGCGTGAGACACCTGAGCCAGAGCCAAAAGAACTCTGAGCGCGATCAGAAGTCAGCGCCACCTGCACCATCCCCACATCCTCCATCCCCAAAACTCTCTAAAACTAACAACAACAGGAATTTAAAGTGAACATTTCCTGTGGTCCCTGAAGTTTTCTGTCACCACCCCCTCCAGACACAAGCAAAATGTAAAACTGCTGAAGAGTGCATTCATATTATTCTCTGGAGCTTGAAAAAGGCGACTGGACTTCTTTTTGTTTCTTGAAGACGTTTCACCTCTCATCCGAAAGGCTTCTTCAGTTCTCAACCAAATGGTGGAGAGACCCAGGTATTTAAACCCCTGTGGGCGTAGTCCCCTGGAGGTGGTTATGACCCTCTATTGATCATGTGCGTGAACACATGTGCCCAGGTGTGAAGGGGGCGTGGGTCATATTTAATCAGTGGTTTCAGTTGAAACCAATTTAGGACTCCGCTCCATTGTTTCCTGTGGCCTATTGAGGTCACTGGAACAAAGGTGTGAATGGGGGTTGAGACGTCTGGGAAGGGAGCTCAGGACAGCACTGTAAGCGGGGGAAAGTTGGTGACGTAATCCACCTCCTCTGTTCAATGATGGTTGTTCACAGTGGACATAGATGGCTTCTTTCACTCCTCTTTCAAACCATCTGTTTTCCCTGTCCAAAATGTGAACATTGGCATCCTCAAAAGAGTGCCCTTTTTCCTTCAGATGCAGATGTACTGCTGAATCTTGTCCTGTCGAAGTGGCTCTTCTATGTTGTGCCATTCGTTTGTGAAGAGGCTGTTTGGTTTCACCAATGTAGAGGTCCGAGCACTCTTCACTGCACTGAACAGCATACACTACATCGCTGATCTTGTGTTTGGCGGGTTTGTCCTTTGGATGAACCAGTTTTTGTCTTAGGGTGTGACTTGGTTTGAAGTATACTGGGATGTCATGCTTGGAGAAAATTCTTCTGAGTTTCTCTGACAAGCCTGACACATATGGGATGACAATGTTGTTCCTCTTGTCCTTCCTATTCTCTGTAGTTTGTGTTTGGCCTTCATTCCTGTGCATCTTAGCTGATTTGATGAAGGCCCAGTTGGGGTAACCGCATGTTTTGAGGGCTTTCTCAATGTGTGTGTGTTCCTTATGCTTCCCTTCTGCCTTAGAGGGAACACTTTCCGCACGGTGTTGTAGGGTCCTGATCACCCCAAGTTTGTGTTCCAGAGGGTGGTGGGAGTCAAAGAGGGCAAAGAACGTCTTCAAGAAACAAAAAGAAGTCCAGTCGCCTTTTTCAAGCTCCAGAGACTACTATGACCTGGATGACTGAGAATCTACACAGACACATTCATATTATTACATTTAAAAAATTTATCTGTTTTGGAGCTCTTTCTCCTCGGGGGGGGGGGGGGGGGGGGGGGGGGGGGGGGTTACAGACATTTTTTATATAATCTCACATTCAGCTGACAGTATTTATTAGCCTGAGAGGACAGAGCCAGTATTTTTCCCTTTTACATTTTCCGTGACTGATCAGCAGAAACTTCATAGAGTGAGTCAGTCATTAAGCACTTCAGCCACTTGGGGGTGCTAGTGGCGCTTTAGTCTTTGTATGCATAATTACACCATATTTAAAGAAGCGCATGGATTTAAAAGATCACATCTAAGAAAGTGGTTAGGTTTAGATATAGTTACAATCTCTATATATTGCACAGCCCTGCCATATTTTTGTTAGGCACTCACACATATATATATATATATATATATATATATATATATATATATATATATATATATATATATATAGCTATTTAAAAGCTAATTTAGAACACACAAATGGGATGCGCTTTTTTAAATGGGAGCCAGAAGACCAAAACATTTTCAACTTAAATGATGTATGGCTTTAAAGTCTCTTTCCATTGTGTCTCAGCTCAGTCCAGATGGCATGTAATCCTCTTGTGAATTGTAGTTTGTGTTGTAGGTTATGCCTCAGTCTTTCATTGCCTCATCCATTGTGCCTACTGTACCAGCCCTGTCTCATTCCACATCAGCATTCATTGTTCCTTGAAAGTAGCTGTGACATCCATGTACTCTTATTTGATGTCTGGCTAGGATAGTGAGCTTGATCCCATTATGTGTGAAATGCATTCAGTTCCAGGAGGGAAAACAAATTCCCTCAAAGCATCTTGCATGTTTTTCCCCAATTTTTTTCCCCCCTTCTTTCTTTGAAAAATGATACAAAAGGCAGCTCAGAACAGACCATTTAGCTGTGAAAGAGAGACTTAGTGATTTGCCGCTAACAGAATCTCCCCTCTTTTTGTCTTTCTCTCTGTCTCTCTCATTCTTATGTTTGTGCCTGAAGTGGTAAGACTGTGAAGGACGATAACACTAAAGGCGAGACGGAGGTGAAGAATGCCACAGCTGAAGTGAAGACAGTTCCCAACGAGGCTCCTCAGATGAATGGCAATGAAAGTAAAGCGTAATCTTCTTGCCTGCGAGCAGGAGGAAGAAGAGGGCACGTAGGGTTGGGAGGGGTTTGGGTTGGGGGTTTTAAGGTTAAAAGGGGTTGGTCACAGTCACTGAAACCTCAAAGCAATTTCACACGCCACCCCATTGCATTAGAAAAAACAAACAGCAGGAAAAAAAAAAGAAAAAAAAGAAAAACATTGGTCTCTTTCTGCAGTGTCTTCTGACCAGGAATATGTAAAGACCTCATGCACTTGCCTTAGTTCCTTTACATAAGTTTACTTATTTGTCACAGAAAAAAATCTGTAATTCACCTTCTTTCTTATGCTGAATATTAAATTGATCAGCTGTTAAATGTGGAAAATAATCAGCACTATTTTCCTGTAGATAACCATGGTTGGACTGTAGCTTTACTTCACAGATTACTGCCTTCATGATGTACACGCATGTAAGACATGTACATTACCAATACTACTATTCTTTATGCAGTATGGTCATCACCGTGGTAATGGAATATGGGTCTTTTTTTTCTCTTTTGTTGATATTTTTTGTGTTTAAATAATGTGCAGATAAACTGCCTATTTAGCTTTGTTTTGTTTTTTGTTAAGTGTGTTATTTCCAGTCCTAGAGATTAGAACATTAGCATGCCTGTTTTTTGCAAGGTTACTGTATTCTGTACGCGTTGCTGTCATTTGGTTCATATTCAGACTTTATTTTGGTTTTCTCTGTGTGGTTCTGGTCCAGCAATCATGTAGCCTAAGCTACGAGAAATGAAAAAAGACACCGGTGAGAGATTTATCATGTTATAAATGCTAATGTTGATCGTTTCAACCCTGTCATCCTAAAAATTATGTGTATATACAGCATATGTTTCCCTGCAAGCTTAAAATTTCAAGACTTTTATGGATTTGGTCTGTAATCTCAAATGTGGATTGCATTGTTTAAATTACGTGCATCAACATGTTTGGGGCAAAATATAGAAAAAGTGCTCACTCATACATTCAGACTAATACAAAAAAACTTTATAAAGATCATAAAGATGTATTTGCTGTTGCATATTAGGTGTATATGGACTTAAGTTTTAGGAGACAAGTGGGGTTTAATGGAAGTGGTGACAGTTAAGTTACGTCTCTCAGAGTTCAGTTTCAACACTGACTGAAGTCCCATTTCAAAGATGAACTTCCTCACTTTGAATTTGGTGAAAAGTTTTGGTGCGTCCTTTTTATCATAAGCATCCTAAAACCCAGCAGTCACTCACTAATGCCGTTTTCATTTTGCACCAACTCAACTGAGATAGTATGTGACCAAATGTATCCGGTCACTGATCATATATTAAACTGGACCAATGAGATGGGATGCTGCGGGATGTAAATAATGGAAATCTGACTAATGTCCACTATTTCTTCTGAGTAGTAGTTTAAGTTAATTAAGTTATATGGATAAATCTACAAGTAATATTTTACACTGTTTGCCTGCTCTCCACCTCATGTTGACATGAAGGCAACTTCCTAGGTATGATTCTTGGCTGGCTGACTTCAACCAACAGTTTTAGTCCTTGTGAGCTTTGGGGGAGGAATCAGTACTTATGCAGAGGCATTACTGCTGCCTAGCATCACTAACAGAACACAAACCACAGTTTTTATTTTTAGATTAGCGGGACGATGTACCTTTATCTCCTTTTCTCTGACATGCAAACGCCACAAAATCACCTTTTCCAGAGGTTTCCTTTCCCTTTGCCTAACGGTGGCTCAAAAGGACAGCTGTGTCCTGTTACCATTCAGTTTGGACTGAAGAGATGTTTGTTGAAACTTTAGTATTTTCATATTTGACACAGATTTTTGCAAATAGTTTGCCTTGACTGAGCTAATCTCCATCACTCACCGAGAGATCCAGTGGCTCAGCTTGTTTAGATCCGCTTACCTTGTCCGTGATTCACCACCTGATCGCCTCAGCCATTTGTTTTTACACTTTTACACCACAGCTGCACTCAGCGTGAAGTTGTGTTAATGCCGCATTTACCATCAAGGTCCAGTTGCAGGAACTTTTGCTAAAAAATGTCAGAAAATTTACAGATGAATTGGTGACGTGAATATCTTCATCTTTCTATCCAACCATACTATACGTTTAACTGTTTTTTGCTATAAAGAAACCTAATATCAGCCACTCTCTGATCATTACACAAATTTGTGAGCATGTGCACTATATGAATGAAAGGACTGGGCCACCTAGACCTAACACCTACAGGAGCTGCTCGGCCATGGAAGCCCATGCCATGAAGCTCCTGGTGCACAGTTCTTGTGCTGATGTTAATGTCAGAGCAGGGTTGGAACTCTGCAGTTTGTTGGCGACGTTTACACACTCTGCGCCTTAGTACTTTGTGGCTGAGTTGCTGTGGTTCCTAATCTCTTCCACATTGTAATTATACCACTTAAGTGGAATATCTAGGAGAGCAGTAATTTCATAAAGTGACTTGTTGCAGTGGTGGCATCCTATCACAGTCCCACATTCAAATTTGGTGAGCTCGTCAGAACGATCCATTCTTTCACAAATGTTTGTAAAGCCAGACTGCATGGCTAGGTGCTTGATTTTTGTGGCAATGGGTCTGAAAACACCTAAATTCAAAGATTTATTTTTTTTATTAGACCAATAAAAAAAAACCAATCTGTCACAGGTCCTTTTTAGGATTAGAATATTAAGTTTTTCTTGAGTACTGGATCAGTGACTTTAACTGAATGTACACTCTCAAGCCATTAAGCATAACCTTTTTAGCAAATCTTACTCAATAAATTTGACCTCTTTAAAGCAGGAGCTCAGTTTGTCTGTGGAGATTAAAGTTTTCTTCATATGTTTAGAAGTTCACTGAAAAAAAACAAAAAATTCCACACATTGCAATGGATTTGAAAGGTAATGAGTAAGCGTGGCTTTCCTTTTTTTGTACAGTGTTCCTCCTACTTTAGGCTTCAAGCTAGTACACTGTGAATGTGTGACTCCATTGTGTCCTTTGTCATAGAGTTGAAATAGTTTGTGAAACATGTAGCTGAGAGTATGCAACAGAATTACCAACACCAATGTACAGAAGTGTGACAGCAGCGAACTGGAACGACACAGTGCCTTTGAGTATGAAAATGGTGGCATGCAATCAGTTTCTTTCAGTGTCTGCATTAAAAGTTTCACATCCCCATTTCCCTGCTGAATCTGTCTCATTCATGCTGTATGGAGTGCTTACAGTGTCCATGTTGAAGGATTTATTAGAATTTGGTCTCATATACAGTATTCACGTTTGGCTGTCATCACTTTCATAATGATATATATTATAATCAGGTTTGTACCTTATGATAAACAGAAAAGCAAATGTTGAGCTCCGCTCCTTCAAAACTTGCACCATATTAGAAAGATGTTTAGAAAACACTGATCGATGCTCAGCTCCCATATTCTCTAAAATATCGGAAACACATATAACATGTAACAGAAGGATACTGCTACATCACCATTTTTGCTGTGTAAAAAATATTCATGGCTTCATGAATTGTATCGATCTTATGTAACTTTGTCCTGTTTGCGAAATTTTGCATCAAAAGAAAACTGTTTTCCTCACGCAGTAATAAAAATAAAGGGGGGGGGGGTATATCGTGAGCAAGCTTGTATCCACTGAAATATGGTGCGAAAGTATTGTACCTGAAAACTTTCTCCACTCCAGTCACACCTCCGAAAATTCATTTGTGAAGTCACATCAGGTGAGCCAGAGGCCTTTGTTCAAAACCACGAAAATACACGAATGACACAGAAGCAGCCTTGGATTTTTTTCTTTGACTCCACCACTTGATTCAGTCAGAATAAAGACATCGAGTTCTACTCAAGGAGTTTTTCAGGTTTTCAAAAAGATGAAAAGCATCCTTCCAAGGTTCTCTATATCACAGAACTTCTTCCTATTCAGTCAGACAGGAGCCTTCAGCTTTCACTGCCAACGGTTGGTCACTGTCTTTCATGCACAGCTCCCTATTCTTATTTTATTTTATTGTATTTTTTTTTTGGCAAACATCAGCTCTGTGCTGCGGGTCACAAAATTAGCAGGCTGCCACTCCTCTGTCTGTCTCTCCACTGTCGCAGGTGTAAATACTGAATGCTAACTGAGGAAAACAAACAAGGAAAACACGTTCTGACTTTGAATTCTGCCAGAAAATCTGTGTTCAATAAAATCAAAGAAAAATGCACGTTGTTACGCTTTTTTCTTTCATATCCAGAATTGTTTAGACATGTAATTGGATATTTAGTACCTCATTTGCATATTTATTTATCTAAAAATGGCTTTTTATGCAAATAAGCTACAGATGTTCAGCGGTGATGTCAAATATTTTATGGTATTCATCTAAAGTGTCTCCCCTTAATATGTTAAAGGGGTGAAAGCTAAAAGTAAGATGAGGCCTCGTCTTCGTGGTCGCAGGTCCCCATCATTTAAATGCCTTCAAAGCAGATCCATAGTTTTTAAGAAAATTATTTATTTAGCAGAATTTCTTTTGATCTATTAAAGAAGAAAAATTTGGACATTCAGTGATAGCACCTTTATTTTTTATTAACATTATGAGCATTAAAATATTTTCATAATGGAAGCAAAATAAACGAAATACACATTTTGGAAGCAAAATGTCTAAACGTACCTCATTCATGATGTTTGATTTAGCAGATCTTTTACATTGGATTGGAGATCTTTGACTTGTTGGGCAAACGTGTAAACTGCTACACTGTAGCGTCACTAAAATCAGACGGAACACAAACACACAAAAATACCAGCGGCCATCTTCATGGCCAACGTTTCACTATGACTGCTTTTGTTGCCTAGCCTTCAAAAAGAGAATTATTTTTTAGCTTTTTTGTGAGTGTGTTAAGCTTATTTTTAATGTTTAACATATACAGCATTAATTTTAAATACCGTATGCTTGTATGGTAGGCGTGTCGCTGTAATACGTCAAATAGTGGGGTGTAAATGCATCCATAATTTGATGCACTAAGCTGAAAATAATGTTTTCTGCTGCTTTCTGATAATGATTTTTGACGCTAAAAGAAAAATGTATCTAAAATCCCACTCATTTATGAACATAAAAAGCATTTTACATTTCATAATATCAGGGGGTTTTGCGTGGTTATAACAAAAGCATTGGCACTTTTGTTGACAGTAATGTTAAACTTAATATAACAGTTATGTCAAAGCTCTAGAGCATTATATGGATATATTGTTTTACTAAAGGCAACACAAACCGACACACATTCACTCATAGACTAAATCAGGGCCTATGCAGTTCTTGATAATAACCATTAGAGGGCAGCATGTTCCCAACCTCGAAAATACACTGAGCCTGAAATGAAGCTAAACGGCTGAATCACAGGATCACAGGTGTGTTTCATATACAGGATTAGCATTACTTTCTGTAAATATTAAAGTAATATTCATAAATTATACCTTAATGGCATTACACACCGAGTAACTAGATATTATCCAGAATGCCTAACAGAATGCCTTTTGAAAGATTTTATTACAATTTAGTATGAAATCAACAGCAGAATAATTTTAATGGATTTTAAAGGGCTATTCAAACAGTCTGAATAACGAGACCTTCTGAATAGTCCTTACTGATATTATATGATCCTATGTTTTCCAAAAGGTGGCAGTCTAACTCAAGAAATATCAAACCCAAAAGCAATCAAACCTCTTTAAATATGGAAGCCTTGTTGAAAGAAAATCTCAGCATAAATAAAATTAGTTTATATAATACTTGTACTCTGCAAAACAGAAATTTTAGATTGTAGCCTTGAGTATATATATTTTTTTATTTATGTCAAACACTTTCAGTGAGTTAACAGTTTCCTGCACCCAATTGAGATTTCTACTGCACCACATTTAGAGAGAAATATGATGTCATGTTAGATTAATATAAAATTTGCAATGTGAAGCTGACCTGGTCTCGCATTCTTCTTTCCATATGTGCTTTTCCACTTGATATATGTCTAACTGCCTTAATATCTTTACATTTTACTTTTTAAACTCATTTAATGTACTAGAGTATCTGTGCACTATGGGCTTGTTTGTTTGTTTGTTTTTTAAATTTTCAACTTTTAAACAAAAAAGTTGTGAAGCTGTGATTCACAGCAGTGGGCACATCAGATTTTCATGTGGTTTAACAGAACCAAACAGCTACATAAGTAACACGACTCCTCAAAGCTCCATATTATTCCTTTTTCTTTTTTTCTTTTTTTCTTTGGATCATTCCACTCATCTCAACTTTGCACTCACCAGATTAGGGTGCTTTTCAAGGGCTCTGTCCCTCCCCCCATTCTATAACAATGGTCCAGTGTGGTTTTCTTTGGCCTGGGATTGATCCTATACACAGACAACTGCACGCAAACCTCATGGCTATTACCTGTCTGAACAGACGTTTAATTCTGCCATCACACACACACACACACACACACACACACACACACACACACACACACACACACACACACACACACACACACACACACACAGACAGAGCTTTAAAATAGTGAAGCCGTGTGTTAAGCTGATTGGGACACGCCACACCTATCTCTTGTTTAGACAGGACATTAGTCAATGTGTGGTAATGAGTTAATTAGTAAAGTGTTTGAGTCATTTATGTAGATTTTTGTCTACATTTTGTCATTGTCAAAGTTTCCATTTGCAGCGTGTTTTAAGCATTAATTTGCAGTCAGATTGACACAAGTGAGAATATATACAACTGTGGAGATGACTGCAGATTGTAACCAGTCTAGATGGAATATATATATATATATATATATGTGTGTGTGTGTGTGTGTGTGTGTGTGTGTGTGTGTGTGTGTGTATGACAACTTTCTGAAGGAATGTTCGTGTTTGCAATCAAAAGTAAATAAATACATATTTGAAAAAAGGAAATTAGGGTTGGATCTGTGTGGAACTGAGTGGGTTATCACTACAGGCTTAGACACCTGTCAATCAAACAGAAACTTTCCATTAGTGTAACTGAGCTCATCAGTCTTTTTTTGACTGTGTGTCTTTATAATCTTTTTTTCTTCAATGTTCTCTACTTAATATCCAACATCTGGCAATTTGATGCCTTTGGAATATATTAGCTGTAAATTAGCACAGAAACAACATCTATACCTGAGAACCTGGATGCTACTGACCAAAAGGATCTCAGTCATTTCCTTACAGACATTAGGAAAATTCATTTGTTTGGTAACTCAGGGATCTTCCTCTTTCTGGCTCTTTGTATTAGTGTTTATTACTGCACTTGTTGTTAGCATAGTTGATGTGTCTGTGGATTAAGGCACAAATTCACAATCAATCCAGTTGCCATACACAGTCAAAGCAACTAGCTTGTCCTCTCTGTGAGATATTTTCCTCCATATGACTAATTTGGACTTCTTCTAAAGTTGTGGGCTTTTTTTAGGAAGTGCAAATGTAATGATGAGACAAGAAGCCAAAAATTTCACATTCAGATATTCCCACATATATGAGAAGCAACTGAAAGTGTTAAAAATATGTTCCTGTTTGTTTCTGACCATGCCTGTCTGCTGTAGTTATCTGAGCATTATGTGGGTCTGTGAACTGCAGTGTTTTCCTCCTCTGCCTGGGAGCCCACACTCAGCATATGCATCAATATAATGTTCCCAAACAGAATGCCGGTAATATTTTGTGCCAAATGACAGAATAATTTTCCAAAGTAAAAGCCTGTAAATTATTGTAAACAGTCAAACGTATCCACTTGAGATGGAATAGTTGATGAAACAGAAGGCCACGCTTCCATTCAAAGTCAGCTTTGTCAGGCAGATTAGAATGAAGCCTGAACGTACCAGACACCGAGCCTCGGTCTGTTTGGAAACATGCAGAAGCAGATGTTTGCACAGCAGATTCTCTCTCTCTCTTTTCCTCTTGCTTTCTTTTCAGATTTTTGAGATGTATTTGTTTTTTGTCATGCACAGCCACGTTTCAGTCTCCTCATTTCCAGCCTGTTCCTGTCTTGTTCCTTTTTCTTTTGCCTCAGCACAGGGTCAGCCAGCCATGAATTCCTATCCAGAACACTCTGCCTCATCTCTGCTTCCCAACCTCTAAATCACATCAGTGTTACATCATAGCACACACACACACACACACACACACACACACACACACACAGACACACACACTGTGACCACCATGCCAAGAACTTTTCTTCTCACACAGTTTCCCTCCCCTCTCCCAAACCTTCCTTGTAAAGAGTCAGCTACATTTTGAAGCCAATCCTTAACCAAGAAGAACCTGTTTGTACCAAAAATATTTGGATGGACATCAAGCCCTCTTCTCCACATCTGCTTTTGGGACAGTAGAGGAAGAATCTGTTTAATGAATTATGCTTTGAGATAAATAATAACAAATGGGAATCAACTATCAAACAGAACGGTGGCAACAAATTATTGTTATTTTTATTCTTTCTAATTCTTCAGTAATGGCAAAATGTTTAAAAACAGGAAGCGAGACTGCCAACTCTTTAAACAGCACTGGTTTTGTTATATTTCATTTTTAGAAGCTTGTTTGTATTTATTTATTTATTTATTTATTTTGTGCTTTGAATCTTTAAATTTGAATATAAACACAGTGTTCATATACAAGTTCAATATTCTATGAGATGATTCAAACAGCAAGTTTTATCAAAGTTTTTAGATTATAAATAGACTACAGATTTCATAATTCAACACCAGCTGCAGTCAGAATCATGAGTCAGTAAACACTTACTGTACAGTACACACAGTACACAAAGGTAGTGTACATTTACTGCTGGAAGCAGAACGAGTCACTCGCAACAGAAAGATCTAATCAAGATCTCACAAATTTACAGTGACAATTAAAACCTGTAAATGATTAAAAATCATTAGAAAAAATAACTTGTCATAATTATAATCGTCAAACGGTAATTACTAGTACCTAATACAACAATAATTTACATGGTTACATAGGCAGTTAACAGCTGGCACAAAACGAGACATTTGATCTACAGACATCAGTGAGATGAGTCAATACACTTTGCACAAAATAATCAGTTTTTATCAGGTTCACTGCACTGCAGACTGAAGCTGGACTGGTGCTGCACTGAAGCCTTACTCTGGGGAAAATAACATGCTGATGCCAGAAATCATCCAAAAAAAAAAAATACATGAAACATGGCCAGAAGTCATTTCCAGATTTCTGTCAGTAACATTTTCAGTTTCTGCTACAAACTCTTCATATATGGATTCATTTATATCCAGGATGTTTTCCTCTGCACGAGATTATTTTACTGGGATATCTTACGTTTGACTTCTCATATTTTTAAAAAGACTGCTGAAAAATAGTTTATTATTGTATACAATATAAAGAGATGACTGCTGGTTGTGATTTGGCGCTAAATAAAATTGAATTGATTATAATAATATTTATTACAGTTACACATACAAATAGTGGCTTTGTGTTACACAACCATTATGTGGCATCATTATACAGAGCGTGTAAATTAAAGATATTATTAATATATAGGTTATATATATGTGCAAAGGGGAAACCAGTCCAATAATAACACAAAAAGTCATAAAAAAAATTCCAATTTTGCAGAGCTCTGTTTTACTCAACATTAGTGCCTCCTCAAAGACACACTCCTGACTATATTACATAAGCTGAAAGAATCTTTCCTTTTTTTTCTTTTTGTGGTTGAATTCATGGTTATTGTGTTTTTGTAGCTTATACCACAATAATAATCCAGCTTTACACACTGTTGCTTCTTGTCTCAGTTTCATGATGGGCTCCTTATATTTGTTCTGATCAGTAACCATAGTGACAATTATGCACAACAAACTTTTATGTGTATGAAAAATAATATAATTTATGTAGATTGACCGTTTTTTTTAAAATATCGCACATATATACACAGAAACTCTTTGGTGTATTCACGTACTTCTTAGAGAAAATCGTTCCTGTTTTGGTATTCTCCTGTTGTACTGGACCTTTCACAGGAATGCACCAGGAGTTCCGGCAAATTACAGAACCTTCGGTTTTTTATCAGCAAATCTTCAGAAGGGGGCTTCTTCAAAGAAATAACTTCCCACTTCACTTCTTAAGCTGAACAAAAACTCCTTTTAAATGAATGGCTTTTGCTCACAGCTTGTGGCCGCAGCTGGCAGTATTGTTGCCCACTCTCGTCCTCTGGTCACAGAACAGACAGGCAGAGGATGAAGGGGGTTGACACAACAGGTACACACATAAAACAACTGCAATTATTGCATCCCCTCCTTCTCACCATCTGACTTGACAAGGTGTTGGTTGATTAATTAATTAATTAATTGTTTTATTTTTAACTCTCCTCTGATGTGTTTGTGGTCTAGAAAGACTAACCAAGTTTAACCAAGACCATCTTTGATTCTCCGTTTGGTTTAATGAAGATCACCGAACATCTGAAAAACTCTGCAGGCCACTGATCATTAACACTGTGCTGGAACTGGACAAAACAGATTTCCAAAAAGAACGATTAGGATGGACGGACGGAGGGAAGGATGAATTTCTTGTCCATGGCTTCTTTGGTCAGGATGTTAAAGCGTCCTCGGGTGAGATAAGGAACTGTAAAAACTGCCCTTCATGCATTAACAGTTAGTGTGTGAGGTAGTTAAAGTGCTTTGTGTACAGTCTCCAATCAAAGTGCTGCAAGAAACTGTGTGTGTGTGAATGAGTGCAGGTGGCTTGTACAGTAAAGTGTTAAAGTACTCAACAAGACTAGAAAAGCGCTACATAAATGTAGTCGTTCATCAAGAATGCAGTGAACTCTACCCATGTTGCTTTGTGCGTAATGACCTGCTCCACTCTGAAATCAAATCCAAATGTCTCAAATTAAACGTCATGTTTGGCTGCAGTAAACTGCTCTTTAGGCAGTGATCAATCTGTTCTTCCATTCTTCATGTGGGAAGATGTGCAGTAGGTCCTCAGTAGGACCTTAATCTTCCTCACTACCTCAATTCATCCCACTCTATAAGGACATAGTAACTCAGATGAATCTAAGGTCAAGAGCTTTTCTACCTTTAGGTTTGAATGGATTAGCTTTACTTGGTCAGCTCTCCTGTGGAGGTTAGCCTTGGGGCTAACCTCCACAGGAGAGAGAGGGCATGTACAGTATTTTAGGCCACTGAACCCAAAACACAGATGGGCAACATGAGTTCCTCCTTGCAGTCCATGCATGCACATTATTTATGTTTATTGTTCTCCTTTTTTCTCCTGTTGGTGGAGTCAGTAATATTAACGTTATACCAGTGTGAGACAGGCCTTTAGCTGCTTCGGTGTCACCCTGGGCTCCTTTGTGACCTTGCAGACTCTGGTCTTTGCTGGTCGACCACTCCTGGGAAGGACAACATTGGTTTGGAAATTCTTTATTATGTACACACTATTAGCCGTGGGGTGTACCCCGCCTCTCGCCTTATGACAGCTGGGACAGGCTCCAGCCCAACTGTGACCCTGTATTAGATAAACAAAAGAAAATGGAAGAAGTAGAAATGTAGCAACCATTAAAAACAACTGAGGTCATACACAGTCAGTCAGTAAGGTAAAAGCAACCAAAATCCAAATATATTCCAAAAAACATACAATGCACAAAACATCCAGAGTTGAAACCAAGTCAAGAACAGGCTAAACTCATAGAGGGTAGATTCAAACTAGAAGCAAACGAACATGAGAACAGCTGAAATGCCTGGACCTTGAGGAGTATTGAGGACAATGTGGCAACTGGCAGGGGAACCACACATACTGGGGTGAGTGACGGTGGGACAGGAAACAAAGACCAACTAAACTGAAGGTGCATGAAGGTGGGTAAATTAGAAACTAACCGGAACCAAAACCATGGCACTAAGTTAGTTTAATCTTTAAGATTTAGTTAACAGGAAACACTCATCTAAATAATCTGTCACCAGAAATAAGAAACTCCTATTTCTTTCATTGTGTCATCATTTCCATCTGCTTTGCTAACACTGTAGCTCGATACAGGTTATTTGAAGGCAACACCAAAAGTAAAGAGCAAAACGGCCACACATTAGCAGATAGTTAGAGGATAGAGGATTTTCTTTTCAAAAAATCAAGGTTATCCTGAATGATTCATTTACAGATACTGGAAACTAGATGGAAGAGAGAATAGGAAGAAAGAAAGAGAGAGATGTGCTAACGGATTAGCCGCGAGAAGCTTCCCTGTGGTGAGTAGGCCTTCTTTTTTCCAGGAACACCAGGAACACTGTAAGGTGATTACTGTGTCGTTTGCCATCGGTCCAGTGGTTAAGCACTATGGACACAAGAGCTTGACTGGCTCCACTCAGCACAATGGGAATCAGAGCTAGACTCTTTTTTTTTAACCTGCCTTTCATCAAGAAATGCCTAAACAAAAAAAGTGCATTTACTCTTTAAATTAAGTATTGTCCACTGAGAATTTGGCTACTAAAAAAAGGAGCAGGGAAAACTGGCGTAAGGGAGGCAGGAAATATATCAGAGAGATGTTTTTAAT
Source organism: Archocentrus centrarchus (assembly GCF_007364275.1). NCBI lineage: Eukaryota > Metazoa > Chordata > Actinopteri > Cichliformes > Cichlidae > Archocentrus > Archocentrus centrarchus. The sequence goes on from NC_044359.1 coordinate 12,216,654, forward strand.
TCTGCTCTGCTGGAGAGAGCTTGGTTCTTACACTTTGTGTATGTGTGTGCTAGGGTTGAGAAAAGATGTATGTAAGTTTAAAAAAATCTCTATAATGATTACTTACTTTTTAGAGATATATATAACACCACAGGATTGTATCTTAATTGCACTTTCCATGTTACAGCTAATGGCTGTCTGAAGGTTATATGTAACAACTTGAAAATACAAAGTTATTATTGTTGGGCAAATCGTGTTTGAATAGAGAAAACTTGTATAGAGAAAGTAAAACTGCACTGTAGAATTCATAGTAAAATATTGCATAAACAGCTGAGAAATGGACTATTTTGGGAGATGTCACCTAAGTTTCAAATGGAAGCATCTGCAGCCTGATGAGTTGCAATCAAATAACAAGACTTTTTTGGAAGATAGTGAATTCATAGGTTGGCACGCCCGTGAAGATAAGGTAATGCTATCATACATACAGAACTGGTCTCAGAGTAGAGCTGCTGCTTCTTCTTGTGGAAGTCAAGTCACATAATGTACCCAGAACTCAGTCTGATTTAAAAGCCAGGGAATAAAAGCTGGTTTTAAAAGTGTCTGCTGTTGGAGCGGTCCAGATATGAAGTGGCAGTTTGTTCCACAGTTTCGGAGCAACAATTGCAAAGGCCCGATCTCTTCTGTGCTTTAATCTGGACCTCAGAGCATTTGCTCAGCAGACCTCAGTGATCTAGTGGGAATGTGCAAAAAGATCAGAGAGGTCGGCAGGTAGGGAGGCGCTAATCCATGCACTGCCTTAAAATCAAGTAATAAAACCTTGAAGTCAATTCAGAAACTGACTGGCAGCCATTGTAGGGATGCTAATATTTGAGATATGTGGTCCCGCTTATGAGTGCAAGTTAGTAACCGTGCTGCAGCATTTAGGACCAGCTACCTAAATAAAGACTATTCCAGTAGTCTAGTCGAGATGAAATGAAGGCATGGACAGCCTTCTCAAAGTCTCTGACTTGAAAGCAGCCAGTTTAGATGAGGATTTTCAAGGAGCTTCTGATTGGTGGGAGACCCCAGGATAAAAAAAAGACTTTACACACTATGTGGCTATACACCCTACATATTGTGTATTTCCAGTCTCATTGTCACACTAGCACAAAGTCAAGCACCAAGCCTTTACAAACATTTGTGAAAAAAATGGGTCGTTCTAAAAAGCTCACTGAATTCAAGTGTGCTGCTGTAACAGGACACCAGAGTCATGTCATGAAATTTCTTCCCTTGTTGACTTTCCGCAGTCAGCTGTGAGTGGTATTACTGCAAAGTGTAAGCGTTACGGAACTGCAGCAACACACAAAGTGGCAGACCATGTAACGCAGGGTTGGTGAGTGCTGAGGCATATAGTGGGTCAAAGTGGCCAATGAGCTGCTGAATCAGTGACTGCAGACTTTCAAACCTGCTCTGGCATTAACAGCAGCACAAAAACTGTGCAGGGGGAGCTTCAAGGGTTTCCATGGCCAAGCATGTCCTGTGGGTGTAATGTGTAGATAGGTGTAGGTAGCCCAGTACTTCTGACTATATAGTGCTCTGGGAATGGACTGGGAATCCCCCAGGAAGGGCTGAAGAATGTTGCTAGGAAGTGGCACGACTGGACTACTTTGTCTAGACTGCTTAACTACTGTGACCTGACTTTGGATACGTGTTAAAAATGATGAGGTTTTTGACGTTAGGACACACCAACAATGCTGTTTACACTGGGTAAACGTTATCCTTGGATTCAATTTCAAAAACAAGCACAATGGTTACATAAAAAAGCAGATGATGCTATACACCACTCCTAGCAGGAAGCATACATTACATATTTCAAGGTTGAAACTAGATAGCGGTTCTCACTTTATTCTTTAAATGCGGAAAATATCAGATTACAGTATAAACTAGTTACTGTGCTCAAATGACCTGCATAGCCAAAAGAATACTGACAACTGCATGATGTCACATGCAGCATGCAGTTGGAGATACCACCATAGTCAAATTTATATGTGTGACTGTTTGGATGCAAAGTTGAAGCCAGGAGCTGTTGAAGCATGAAAGGAATGACTTCACTGAAACAGATTTCTTACAAGATTTCAGGATGTAAAGGGCCACTGTTTACTCTGTCTTTCAGCACCTCTTCACAAGAGCAAGACACACAGGTCACGCAAGTCACGTAAAAGAATTCTCTTCTGACTGATTAGACCAAGGTTGGGTTACGGGTACTGGACCACAACGCCCGTGGACAGTTGTGTGGATTGCTGAAATAATGAAAAACAAAAGGGTGACACAGGAGAAGCGGTCTCCTCCTCAGCTATTTATGAACACATCCAAATTTTGTTAATACAGCATAGCTATACAATGAAAGCATCTCACTGTCTTGATCAAAGCATTCACTGTATGCATTTATAAGCTGTGAGCTGCAAACAAACAGACTGAAAGCGATGCTGAAGCTGTCAGGAAGGCTGAAGACCTTAGCTACAGCAGCTTTAAAAGTGCAACCTCAATAAAAAAAAAAAAAGATAACTACAAAGCCTTGAAGCCAGTCTAGTTTTTGACAGAAGTCTGTAACTTTTAGAAAGTAATTTGTGCATAGCATTGTCTAAGACTTTCTAAGACAACTGACAGGCAACTCCAAGTAACAGACACATGAATGAGCAACTCAGATTTCAGTAATACAAGGATGTTCAGTCACACAGGTAGGCCTTTGGATTTTTGTTGACAGCCTCCCTCCAAAACTGTGCAGAATTATCACCTGTTAAGAACCTCAGCAGCTGTCAATATCTGTAACTTAAGATTATAGATCGATGATTAATAAATTTACTGTGACCACTAAAATGCCACTATGACACATGCTTTGTTTAGTGAAATAATGACACAAGTGCAGCATCTTAAAATCACGTTCCATGCTGCACTGCTTGCAAAAATCCTCCCAGAATTCTGACAGAACGACTCTGAAAACACGTCCGTAGCCCACAGCCTTTTCAAGCCTTCAGATTCTCCTGCAGTTGAATGTCATCTGTCAAGTGGATCTTTCAGATGTACATACAAAAAAGTGTATGTTCACGAAGAGGTTTCACACAGAGTTAGTTTCACTAAGAGTCTTTGATGGAGAAGAAAAATTTTCTTGACTCTTTATTTCTAGTACTTGTTTCCTGTAATATTTCCTTGGAAAGATGCAAATTTTACTTCTCTGCTTTAAAGCATCCACACTGAGTACTGATGCATGTTCTGGCAAACTAAATCTATCAGTTGGGCCGAAAACAAAAAACAAAAAACAGAAACACACTCCTTTCAGCTGCAAATACTGCTCTGCTTCTAACGTAGCGTGACATCACAAGTATCTTTTTCTGCAGCATCAGTCGCAGGTATTCTGGGAGTAAAATAACAAATGTCAAGCGTGTCATGTGTCTTTTCACTTTCTCGCGCAGGTGTGACTCTGTTTCATATTCTGATGTTTGTCAGCAGAGGTGTCTGTCCTGTCGGATGTTGAACAGAAAGGTAGGGCTGGTAACTCTGCCTTTTAGACTTTTCTGCACATGCTAAAAACAGAAAGTTTGTTGCCATAGGATGACAGAAATTGGTTAATCTGCACATCAGATGTAAGCAACATGACACAGAAATAGATCTGAAATGAAGCAATGCTTTATTCATTTTTTGAAGGTTAAGAGCACCTTTTGACTGTTAATGTATTTTGAACAACCTGCATATGACACCAGATAATAATACACTGTCACTTTTGACTTTTTAAAACTTTATTTTTCAAATTGTAACATGAAACATGATGTCTAAGAAGAGCAATGGTATGTTTAAACCTATATGAGTGGAAAATTAAAACAAACAAGAAAAAACAAAAACACACAGACTATGATTTTTCAAATGTTTTTATTTTTATAATCAGGTCAGATTCTACAATTTTATTAAACTCAGGTTTTATTTGACAGTGGAGTATAGTAGGCTATTTTACTGCCTCTTACACTTTCTTAAAAAAAAGATTATATTTATTAAATATTTTTATTAAAAAAAAAAAAAGTTGGAGGAGGCACAACAGACAGACAAAAACTTGGTTTATCGTTTTTATCCTAAATGCCCCTCCCTGAGCCTGGTTCTGCTGGAGGTTTCTTCCTGTTAAAAGAGAGTTTTTCCTTCCCACTGTCACCAAGTGCTTGCTCACAGGGGGTCGTTTTCTCTGTAATTATTGTAGGGTCTTTACCTACAATATAAAGCACATTGAGGCCCCTGTTTGTTGTGATTTGGTGCTATATAAATTGAATTGAATGGAACTGAATTGAATTTTCCAAATAATAGTAAATGTTTTATATTTACATAAGACTTTTATACCTCATAATATGATTTACTCATTAGCCCATTCATGTTTTGTCATAGATCGTAATGTTTACTTGATTCATACTTAATTCTATTTATTGACAATCTTTGTTGAATTGGTTGAGACCAAAATGGAAACCAAACTCATCAAACCTTTCAAGAGCTGGATTGCAATTGAAATAATGGGTTAATCCAACTTGGTTCATGATGTGGCTCACTAGTATGTATAGCTTCTACTTGTCTATATGCACTCCGAACAAATCATGATGAGATGGTGGATGGTGTCCCGGCGGGGATCTCCTTCCAGACCTGGATCGGGGCTGCTGGACAGTCTGTGGTGTTATTTGGCTGGAATGGATACACCAACACATAAAGTCCCTCAGGTTTTAAACTGGATTCAGGTCTGGGGAATGTGAAGGTCACTCAGTGGTACTGTATCAGTGCCTTTGTCATCACTCTGGCCACATGAGGCCAGGCATTGTCATGCACCAGGAGGAACCCAGGGCTCACTGCACCAGCATAAGGTCTGACAGTGGGAGTTCATCCCTGTACCTAACAACTGTCAGGCTACACAGAGACCCTCTGAGGATCTGCCTCTCCAGATCACCACTGCCAAACGGCCAAACTGGTCATGCTGGATGGTATTGCGGGCACCATATCACTCGCCATGGTGTCCCCAGACTCTTCCACATTAGTCACATGTGCTCTGTGTGAACCTGCTCTCATCTGTGAAGAGAACAGGGTGCCAGTGGCGGGGCTGCCAGTTCAGATGCTGTCTGGTGAATGCCAGTCTAGCTGCATGGTGCTGGTCTGTGAGCATAGGTACCACTAAAGGATGTCAGGCCCTCATGCCACCCTCATAGAGCCTGTCTCTGGCAGTTTGGTCAGAAATATACACAATTAGCCGTCTGGAGGTCATTCTGTAGGGCTCTGGCAGCACTCCTCCTGTTCCTCCTTACACATAGGATCAAATGCCAGTCCCGCTGCTGGGTTGATACCCCTCAGAGGCCCCATCCCATCTCCTGGTGTCTCCTCCACACTCTTGAAACTGTGCTGAGAGACATAACAAACATTCTTGTGACAGCATGTATGAATGTGCCATCCTGGAAGAGCTGAATCACCTGTGGAGCCTTAATGGGCTGATTTATGCTACCAGTAGTGACAAAGACACTAGCAAAAACCAGAAGTAGAGAAAAAAGCAGGGAGGACTTTTTCTGAGTGTTGTATTTCTTTTGCTTATGGGTATCTTTGTTTTGTTTCTCTGCTACTTCTTTTAACAATATGGGTGTATATCCAATGCACTGACTGCAGCTTGTGGGTTACTGTGCATTGCATTTCTGGGTGAAGTAGAAACTTTACTGAATGCTTTTAAGCATTATAATGCATCTAATACCGCATTACACAATCACTGAACCTGCATTTTAATCTCTTTCATTTTGTCTCACTCTTTAGCCCGTCTCTTTTCTCCTTACCGCCTGTCCGTCTGCATTTATTTTTTCACCCACCATTTCACCATTGAGTTCTTTTCTTACTCATTACAGTGATGTGAGATTAATTTAAGTACACGGACTTAGCACTAAACTAGTCTATCTCTGGGCTTTTTGGCCCTTCCAAGATGTCCATGCAATCTCCTCTGAAAGGAAAGGGGCTATTAAGCAGCGCATCACAAAAAGATGGAGCGAATCAAACTGAGGGCAATTGAACACAGGTAGACAAACAAATTCACACAGTGACACCGGGAAGAAATTGAGATGTGCACGTGTGTGTGTGTGTGTGTGTGTGTGTGTGTGTGTGTGTGTGTGTGTGTGTGGCATCTGTGAATACAACAAATACATGCTGGTGTTTCTGCTTCATAAGAGAATTGAAAATATGTGGGTTACATCTCTCAAAGAAAAGGTGGAGGTACTACATAGATGCGCCTGTATGCACAGTATTTAAAAGAAAGCTGACAAGAAAATAAAGACCATAATTACAAGATTGCAGATATAATAAACACAATACAGGGAAGTCACTGAACTATCCAAGAGCAATGAACTAATTCCACCTCAACTACTGCTTCCACTTTAGCATTAACACACAGGGTAAAAAATATATATATTTCAGTGCCTATATAAATGCATACAAAACACATTGCAAATGCAACTGCTGGCAGCTTGACCGAGCTGCTTCTGGCTCACACTGTGATTCTATCCACTAAATGCATTCAATCCAACAATCGCCTAATTCCACATGTTCCCTCTCTCTCAAACTATCCATCAAAAAGCAACAAATGAGCCCTTCTTGTGCGACGGAAGAATAAGGAGATCCCATGATCAGCATCACTTTGAGTAGGACCGTTATAATAATCAACATCAGCACTTCTTTACCAAAAGAGTAGCTGAAAAAGAAGAGGAAAGCACATTCAGGTTAGCTTTTATTTTCTTAACGAATTACAGAAGAGCATGTTCTGCACAGAGTACTGGCCAACGTCATACATTACTTTGACTGACATTAAATAATTTTTTTAAATTGTCTACGAAATCTGACTTTTGATGTCCATGTATGCAGCACGTTGATCATTAACACATTTATTGTGTTATTTTTCATTCCCCTAATGAATAAGCACAACCCACAAACTGGTAACATTCAATTTCTGGTTGTCCAAGCCTTTAATGCATCATGCTCCCTTCTTTCTGCTTCTCATCCCCCCCATCGGTATCTCCTCAAGTGCTTGAAAAATGCACAAATGGAAAGTTGTCTGAAACCTCTGAGCTCGGGTTTCATTTCCAAGGAGCGTTTCAGCAGGCACGGTTTGATAGACGTACAACAATCAGAGCCACCAAAGGTATGAAATAGAAAGCTAGCAGAGCTACAAAGGCTGCTTCATTTGAGTCAAACAGTTGTGAAGGCAAACCAAACACATTCTGCCAGAACTCTCGCGCATGTCTGGTTGGTTACCAGGCTTAATAAATTCTATCAGATGGAAAAATGGAGGGGAAAAAGGCATTGCTTTGTTATTTAGGGATGTCATAATACCAGATGAATCCCACTGTATTCCTTGGTAATCAGTATTACGCAGCATAAATGCTTTTATGTTTAATACTTTATAAAACTTGTAAAGACCACACATATGAAGGAACGTCCACTTCCCACAGGTTTGAGCGATTGTAGCTCTGGGATGGGATTTCCTGGAAGAGAGACTGCATTCGATATACAGTGAAATCCTTCTGATGTATTTGGTCAATGCCTGCCTCATCCACTCTCACTGTACAATGCATAAGGACTACCTAAAGCACGAGAGAGGATTGATCTCCTGTCAGGTTGTTAGTCGGTCTCTCTCCTCTCAGATCACCACTTTTCTGCTGTGATTTTTTTCAGCTGAGGAGATCAGCTGACAATGGGCTCAAATATGTTAATTATTAATGAGAAAATTACCCCTCCAAAGTCCATGTGGGGTTTTGTGTTTGTCTGCGCAGGTTCTTTTTTTTTTTTTTTTTGCCAGCCTCCTTTTTTCTGCGTATCACCTCTCTAACCCAAATTAGATCCAGTCCTTGAAGCTTCGTCATAGAATTTCAATTTTATAATAATTCAATAAGAAACGGGATGTGAGGGATTATATAAAAATGATCAGTAAACAATAGCTGAGGTGATCTCCTTATTTCACTTGCAATTAGCCTTATCGGTGCTCAAAAATAATGTAAAAATAATATGGAGGAAAAAGCGATGAGTAGACTCACAGATATCAAAGTCAGAGAAATACATAAAGCTTCGAGATAAAAGAGGTTTTCTCTGCTGCCTGCCTTTCCCTCTCTATCAAAAAAAAAAAAAAGCTTTTGTTCTTTCTGTTGTTCTAAGTTTGTTACTTTGTTCTGAATAATTTGTACTCGTGTTTGAAAATAAAATCAATCATCACAGTAACGTTGCCTTCTCCTGAAAAATAGCAGGGCCACTGTGACAGTTTGTCACACACAGACATACCAACAGTTTGTTTGTTTTTTCTCTTTTAGCAGTATGGCCACCGCCGACGCCGGATCATAAATTTCTTCAATAACTTAGCTAGACATCACACACAGACATCACAAGGGCACATCCATTATTTTAGGGTAGATGCTGTAAATGACCCAAAGTCTTGCTGCAAGGATAAAGTCACTTGTTCTGCCGGAGTTAGTGTTCTTCATTTGATTGCTTGTATTTGGTTTTGTGTTGCTCATTTTTCAGCTTCCTCTTTGGTTTTTATGCTTCCCCGCATGGCAATACTTCAAACATGAGCACAGGCCACTGGAAAAATCACAGACACTTACAGAGGATGGCATACATTCTCTATAAGGTTATACCAGTGAATAATCATTATAGAAAATCTACAGTCTTCTTAAATGCTCCTTTTTTAATAGCCATTCAGTGCTACAGAAACGTTCTAATCCATGAACAAGTACAAATACTGTAATGGACATTTTGTTAATTTAATGAAATAAAATTGCTGCTTTTTCCTGCAGCTATGTGAGAGATGATAAATCTTACATTTTATCAGATTTGATGCTGAGCCAGTAAACATAGAGCCAGTATGAATTATTTGATTTTTTTATTGCTTTCTGAGGTGAAAAGTGCACTCTGCTTTACAATGGAAAAATGTTATCTTCAGATGATAATTTATTGCCTTTCCACTAGCAACCTTATCGTCCTTGTAATAACCATCCTTTCAACACAGCCAATAGTCTGTCAATGGTTGGTTAAGAAATGATTGTAGAGTCTCAGATCAAGGTACTCCTCACCTGAAACTGACCAAACAAGTCCTGTTTGTGGGGCTGCTATTCTTTTGCCATTCAAGACAAGAGAGGTATTGATCCAGAGGATTCTCTTAAGCGCTGTAGTTTGTCCTTTGAGGGTGCAGCTGAAGGCTTGGAATGGAGAAGTAAACAGGCACTTGGTAAATAAAACACCTAGGTCAACATAGCCATTTCATCCATTAACCTGCAGCAGGTTTGACCATTCTTTGTCTGTGGAAGTGGGCAAACCTGTAACTCAGTAAACACAAAAAGGCTGGTGATTCAGGGGTCAGAGAAGCTCTTTTTGGATGGATTTGTCATTTCTTTTATAACAATTACTTTCCTTTTTTTAAAGTTAATTTTGTTGTAGAAGAACTTGTTAAACCGCATTAGTATAAACTGCTTGAACTACTGTGTACACTCTGTTTGCAGGAGATTATGTATCAGAGAATTTGAGGGGATCAAACTAAGATCCAAACTGAAAGTTTTTTTTTTTTTGGTTTTGCCCATAAGCACATGTCAACCAAAAAGTACCTCCTGACCAAATCCAGGAAGGCCAGAGGTGAGGGTCAGGGGTCAGAGAGGCGTGGCCTCAGTGCCGGAGACGCCCCCAGGTTTACACAAGTGTAAAAAGAGTCCATTCAGTCTGGCTGCATAGGCAGAGTTTCACAAAGGTCCACTGTGTGGGGCCTATACCCCCCCTCTCACCCACCCACCAACAGACACTCACGCACAGGCGCACACACACAAACACACACACACACACCCCACCTCCAAGCGCCATGGCTACACAGGATACAGACAATGGGGGGTTTCTGGTTAGCAGAGCTGCAGAGATCTTAACCTGAAATATTTTCCCTCATGACAGAACCATTAACCAGGTTTGCCTGTCACCTTTGCTCATGCTTCAAATTCACTCCAGAATGAACCTAAAAACTCGCGTTCACTACTAAAAATAATGTAAAATGAAAACAGCACAGCTGCAATTTAAACGATGCAATAATAAAAATAATAAATAAATAAAAACACAATTAAATAAAGTTTCTGATTACGATTCACCAAAGTAAATACAAGCCAGGAATCATCAAACATTAGTGAACTACACAAAATTTAAAATTATTCTGAATGTCACTGTGTATTTTCATATCACGAAGGTCATGTTAAAAACACCAAAACTTTCAAATGAGCCTGAAATAACTTCTGACCTGTGGGCCTTACCCACTAACATGGTCATAGAGCTTTATTTCAATATGAATTTAATAAGCTGTAGATTTTAGTAAATGTTGCCCTGTTTAAAGCCCTTACTTTCAGTGGTGGAGTGGCACAGATATAATATATAATGCCTTAGTGGGTATTTATTTACAGGAGCAATATGCTGGAAGTGTGACTGACCTGAAATTAATTTCACAATCTGTGGTCATGGTAATGAGGCAAAATAATGTCATGTTTCCCAGCAACAACCTGGCTCCATTATTTTTTAATATTTCATATACACAGATTTTTTTTTTTTTTTTTTTTGAGAACAACTAAGCTCTGTGGCACAGATGAATTAAAAATATCCAGCTTTGACTGTGCAGACATCACACGTTAGTCAGATCAGCTCGTGTCCTGTGGTTTGTTTCACACCAGCCTGCCTTTCTGAGTTTCTCCTGAATCTGTCACTCTTTGTTTTTCTTTTTTAAAAATTCGGATCCGATTGCTCTAATTATTTTCAGTATTATGAACCTTATCGCATTCCTGAATATGGTTTGAATACATTAAAAAAAATGCTAATTAGCACATTAGAATCACAAGAACTTTATAATGCAGAACCCACAGAATTAGAAATCTAAAACAATCAAAAATAATTGTAAAAAATTAAGTTAAATTCAGCAGCAAGAGGATTGCATCTGTGGATAGCCACGGGACGTTCAGTGAAGTGTTTAGTCATTATAACTCTGCAGCTGAAAATGCTTCTCCAGCTAAGCCAGAACACCGTGCAAAGGGTGGGAGAGGTTGTCCGTGATGGAGAGGACTTTTGACATCTTCCTCTGTGCAGACTGGAGATGGTCCAGCTCCATCCCAGTGACTAAGACAGCCTCCAGAAAATGTTTTGCTTTCGTCCATCATCAGGAGTTTGCCCAAGCAGGCTACAGTGCAGCAGAGGGACACCACAAACTCACAGGAAACCTGCAGCATGGAGGTTCCACAGAAGAACCATCTTAGTCATAATCTAATGAAAAGAAGAGTAATATTGCTCATTGTTGTTTTAGTTCTATTTGTTACTGCTGTTTTAACTGTGTACTTTCCCTATTTTCTTTTAGTATGCTCTGTAAAGCTCTTTGGAAATGTGCTACACAAATAATATTTATTATTTTTATTCTATTTTTACTCTTATTCATTAATATGTTTATCCTGGATTGTCTCCCCCCAGCTCCCCACCTCCTTCGTTTGCTGATGTTAAGCTGATTGGTCCACAAAACTGTGCACCTCCCTTTGAAACTCTGATATATCCAAAAAGCATGCCATATACTAGTTGTGCATATCCATTTAGATTTTATTGAAAACACTGAATAAGGATTTCTGTGCAGTTTGTTGCCTTCTTTTAACAAAGAAAACAACTGTATAGTGTGTTTATATATATATATATATATATATGTGTGTGTGTGTGTGTGTGTGGGAATGGAATGGAAACCCATGCAGCCCAGATAACCCACCACTGAATCATACTGGCGCTCCTATTAACTCAGTGACATTTAATGATCCCATTCAGAATCAAAACTTCCTCCAGGCAGCCCATCTTTTTCTAACTCTTGGTATTTTTTTTTTTTTTTTAAGGGTAGCGATGATCTGGTTTTTATAATTTAGCCCACATCTTCCTTTCCCTCAGTAAAACGGTGGATTATTGCCAGATTAAGGGAGTGCCTTTTTCTTTATCCCTGGGTAAGCCTGCACAGCACGCAGCTCAGAGGTAATGAAGCACTCTGTGATCCGTGCCCGGATGAATCTAAAAATTCCCAGAGCACCACTGTATTTTAAAGGAAATGAGATTTTCCCTGAAAGACTTCAAACCTATGCTTCCCATTTTGAAATGGCGCTGATGCAGGAGCCCTGACCTGTTGCTTTTTAAAAATAATTTCAATAAACAGGAAGAAGGAATTTTACATTGTAGCAAATCAGGAAGTGTTTGCTTTCTTTACCTGAGAAAATTATAATAATTACTAATTTCACTGTGTTTGCTTATTTTTCAGTCTGACATTTAAATCTAGGGTTGCCACGACCTTTACTGACTACCTGACCAGTCGCTACAGAAAGATTTCTGACGGGGACTTTATTAAAGCTTTCTGCTGCTTTTACAGTCCAACAGTCAATCCATGAGGGCGACTGCCACAGGTACACAGTCATTTATGTCAGTAGGAAATAAAATAAACAAATAGAAACTACAACAAAAAAAGTGACTTGAATGTGGATGAACAACACAAAGCAAAGGTCAGCAGCTGTCTGAGAGGCTTTTTACAGGAATAAAGTTCGCTGTGTGAAATTCTCGTCTGCTCTGAGTGACAGTCCAAAGACTTTTTAGTCAGATCTGTCATCTATAAAGAAAATAAATAAATAAAAATAACTGAAGAACACTCTTGATCAGTTTTTATGCCTCAGCTAGCTATGAGGCATCTTGTCGTCATTTCTAAATATTAATGATTACATTTTTTTTTCTCTGGAAACCATAAGGCTGCTGTCAGACTCTGACTGATAGAACATGCTGAGTGATGTGTTGCAGACACTGAACGACCCCGGTCTCCCTCAGAAAGTCTGCTCTGACTTGTCCATTGCTTCCATTTTATCAGCTTCAGTCGGCTGAGCGTTGATGTGAGCCTGAGGCGCGGAGGTGACCAAACTCATCATCCTAGATGGTCTGGCCCTCCCAGCTTTTTTGGCCTTACAGCTGTTGTGCTGTAAATGGCTCCTCTTGAAACTGCACCACCTTGCAAAGGATCTCTTTAAAGAATTCAGCAACTCGCAGTAGGATTTTAAACTGCTGGATTTTTTTAAATTGTTTTTGCACAGAGTTATTGGCAAATATATTCTCTTCAACCTCAAACAATATGCATGCCTTGACTAATGAACAAATATTTATGTGTTGACCTTATTTAACCTTCACACTGTAATATTTACATGCTTTGTTAGCAGAAAAAATTCATAAGAAATATTTGCCATTCTAAAGAACAATCAAAGTCACTTGCAATCATACAGATTATGTCTGTGTAAATTTATGTGGCGTGATGGTGAAATATTTCACTTGTTGCTTGTCATATTTAACCTACTTAAAGCAGTAGATTAAAAGTTTTTAGAAGTTTTTAAAAATAAATTACAAAACAAACAGGGCCTGGGGAGCATAAATGTTTGCACAAATGGATAACTTAGATAAGGATTTATGTACACATCATGTCCATCCTCTCAACTTCCTTCTGAATTATGGGCAATTTTTATTTGTGACTTTAGGAAAGTAAGAGCTCTCAAGAAGCACTTAAAGGCACCGTAACAACAAAAATGAAAATATAGCGACATAAAATCGAGGGTAAAAGAATGCCTCTAGACAGTGATCATCATTAGGGCCAAACCATCTATCAAGTTTATTTCCAGAAAAGAGCCAAATTATGCTTTTACAATAAAGAGTTTTATCAAGCCAAACAGTTATGAGGTGAGCTATCCACTGCATCTGTTGTTATAGGTCAATGAAAAAAAGAGGAGGATGAAAACAATCAAGGGCTGCTAATGCACTACAAAACCATTTGGTTCAAAGTCATTCACTGCACTGATCATTTAGGATGTATTTTTATAAAACAAGGAATTAGCTGGCACCGAGCTGCATGTGCAGCCTTGTGTGTTTACTGGTTTCCTTCCTTCTTCGTGTCAGTGTTTTAAAACGAGAGGGTTCTAAATAAGACTCGGGACTTTGAAACTTTCTTCAAGAAAATCCTTGAAATCAGATGCAGATCTTGAAACGCTGGATATATTGAATTGCACTGAGTTGTGTAGTTGCCACAGCAGTGCTGGCAGTGACTAAAATTTCCATGTCATAATACAGTGACCTTTTTAAAAAAATTATTATTATTATTATCCTTTTCTCCCCTCAACATAACAGTTGACCCATGCTGTTGTCACATGCGTCTGTGTAGCTGTTACATTCAGGTTTCTGGCTGAGGAACTCGTTTTTCACATGACATTATTCAGTTGTGAGGGTTATAAACTTTGTTCCAGACATTATGCACTTAAATTAGGACTATTATAATTCAGCACTAGCCTAAAAATTCTCCCAGTATCCTTAATTTTTGTATTATAAAATCTGTTAATGACAATAATAGTGGTGTAATGGTTTGAATTTTGGATTTTTTTTTAAATATTAAAGAGCAGTTTGTAAAAGGGTAGAAGTGGAAGGATATGATGGGGAATGGGGAGCACTAATAGCAAAGAATATTGAAGTAAAAATGTGTTTTGCTAAGAACACATATAGTGAAGTCAGAAAACGTTTTGCTTCCTGGTTGTAGTGCATCAAGACACCGAATATATTTTTACTTGTTAAAAAACGAGACATTGGTATAGTAGCGATCTGGGGCCTTATACAGCCTACGTCAGATTTTTTTTTGCTTGAATAATTTCTAGCTTGTTTTTTGAATATTCTAAATATGTAGTAGACAACACGGCAACACAGCTGCATTGCTCCTTTCCGTTAACCATGTACTCATATCCACGCGGTGTTCTGCTGCACCGGGACCCATTGTGTGATATGAATGGACTGAAAATATCAGAGGGGGTTCCAGGAGTCCCTCTTCTTGAGTTTTTCTACTGTATCGCCAAATCCATAAGTCAGCTCCTGGCTGGAGTTAGAGAACAACTGCAGGCTGTACGTGCGTTCAGACAGCTGGAAGGAGGGCAGTGTCGCTCACCTTTCACTGCCATACTGTAACACAGGCGTTTGACATGAGACAGCCCCCTAGGTGTCTCACTTTCTCAGTGTTTGTATGGACTGGAGCGCAGCGCCGGCTGCCCGCCTGCCTGCTGCTCGTCTGGCTGACTGGCTGCGTTGACGTCAGCGCCGTGTTGATTTGCTAAGGCGAGAGAAGAAAGGAGTTAGTGCGTGTTGAGAGAGCGGGTACTGCGAACTGCCTTACTATGCTGTAGCCCCAATCCCCCTACACTATCCGGAATCAAAACGTGCAACTTAGGTGAGTACAAAACCGGGCTAAATGCAGCTGCAGTTTCCCGGCGACAAGTGCCAGACCCGCTACTGTGCATGTGTCTGCCACTGTTTTCTACGCGTACTTTCATTCACCATATAGATGTTTTGATGCGTTTACAGCGCTGAGGATCGTTTTGCGTGTCCCCGTTCAACCTCAAACTGAAGTTAACTGCAAACGCGACTTTGGCATGCAAGTTGGACTTGCGCACCGGAGTTCTGGATGAAAACAAGTGTTTACCTGATTGCGCTGCAAGGTGTTGAAGTTTGCATTAACGCACTGTAGCCTGTTGTAGAGATGTTAAGGTTGACGTAACCCCCCCTTCTCAGGCTCGTTAGTATTCTGGAGATCGCAGTCAGAGGACGTGAGGTCTGGCTGTTTCACCGGGAGCCAGACAACATATGACGCCTCGCTGCGTGTGACTTTCAAATCGCGTTAGCTTGTTTTGATGGAAATTATGCAATTTTTAGACAGCGACACTCTTGCTTGTCCTTGTGTCTCCAGACGCACCAGCGTGGCTTATTTAGCCGTGATGACATCATGATGGGGACTGGAGACACTGGTTTTTACACACGAAACAAGCCTAAATCCAGTCACTGTACAGGCACGTTACAGTTGATTGACAGCCAGCTAAATGTTTGATTGGTTACCAATAATCGGCTTGCCGTAGCACGCGCAGCCCACTGTGAGGTGGGGAACTGGTAACAGATGCGATGGCAAATTGATTTGTTATCGAGTCTGTCTGATCTCTCTCTTCCCCTTTCACTCTTTTTCTCTTTATCCCTTAGGCAGCTTTCCCCAGACCATACCCCCTTATCATTTACTGTTACAAGGTAGTGTTAGAGTTCGCCCTGCCTTAAAGTCCACCTGTGCGTGGATCAAATGGCTCAAATCGGAGACCCAGGCTGCCGTCTGTCTCGCGTGTACTTTTTAGCAGGCACCAGTGTCTGATTGGTCCCCCTGTACCATTTTGATCTCTCCGCGTTTGTGTCTGTCAGTGTGGCTCATGGTCTGGAATATTGAACGCTGTTTATTCTTGTTGTGGCTGGCTCGTCAAGGCGCGCTATGGCAGACAACTCGTGATCAGATTGATTATGCTTCCTTTCTGTGAAGTCGGCGGCGTGATGTGGTTCTTGTCAGCGATCTATATTGTCCTCTGGGGAGAAAATCTCTCCAGGCTTAATGTACTTAATGTAGTACGTGCTGTTTTGCGTAATGCATAATGTTGTGTATAATTTGTCTGGTGCGTCTGGCAAAAATTAACGCTGTCTAGACGCACGCAGCCTTTTCCTTTATTAATAGAGAACAGACAAAGTCCCCAGACAGCAACTTTACATCCCAGTGAAGCCACAGTTTGGTTGATAACCCACAGAGCGCAACAAGCATTGATCATTTACGGGGCCATAAATCGGAGCTATTGGCATACCTGCAATAAAGATAATGTCGGTTTTTAGACATGAGCTCTGTTTACTGAGAGGCTAATTTCAGATAGAGGAGAACCTGTGGTTTTATCATTACCTACATTCTGTATCGATTTTTTCAAGGTACGGAAAAGACAAACCGCCCAGTGCTCCCAAAGCCGGCAGAATTATTTTCCGTGACTCTCTCCACTAACAATAGGTGCAGCATCATTTACCTCCTGAATATTCTGATTTAGTCTTGTGTCTGTGAGTTTAGTTGATCTTACTTATTTAGGGATTATTGAGGATTTATTCAGAAAAACAAACCGTCTAATTTTTTTTTTTGAAGGGTTCTTTCTGTTCTTTTTTTCCCCCCAATTTTGTGTGTGTGTGTGTGTGTGTGTTTTTCACAGGTGTGAAGGGAGGGGAAGAACTGCCTAACTTCTCCTTTTTATTCCCTGTTTAAGAAAATAGACTGTCTGAAAATGAATTTGAAGCTTGTAAAATTAATAATAATAATAATAATAATAATAATAATACACTTAGAAAATGTGACACTTCAGAAACAGACTATAAAGCAAGATGCAGAGAGCTAAAGGAACCTGACGTATTGACCGTTTTGAGAACTTAAAATCTGGCCTTCAGTGAGCTTATGTAGGTCAAAGGTGGCACTAATCTGATGACCATTCCTCCTTCATTCAGAGCACATGTGGTGGCAAATAACTGTTTAGTTAATTGGAATAATGAAGGAGCAGCAAGCAAGCAGTTCATTGTTAAACAGAATAACAGGAGTTACAGAGGCGGCAGTTTAAAGTGTACGTGTTGATGAATCTGTGTATTCAGTGAAAGGCAGCTTTAATTTTTTTTTTTTAGTGTAGGTCAAAGTATGGGGCTGTAGGAGCATGTTGCATTGTTAACTTCAATAATCAGGTTAACAGCAATCACAAAGACAAATTTGCCATCTTCCACATTTGCGACCAAGAGCGGTCTTTGGTACAGCAGTGTTGTGTGCTTTTGCCTCATCCTGCTTTCCTTTCCACCCATTTCTGGCCGCTGCTCTCTGCTCCCGTCTGTGATGAGAATACTGAGTAAGATGCTATTTAATTTCAGAAAGGCTGCTGATGGTCTTTGTGAGCCGAGCGGCAGTGAAAATCCACAATTCACACTTGTTTAACTGGTGTACATCCCCATCAGATACCTAAATGAAGACATCTTTTTTTAACTTAACATATGTTGGACTGATTGGTATGCAGGGTGAGCATGTTGGATGGCTCACAAATTGTTTCCCTTCAGAAATCTACAGTCAACACTCTCTGCTGAATTTAAGAACAAAACGTGCAATGCCAGTGAACCTGGTGTTTACCACCCTGGCAGGGCATTTGCAATTGCTTCACACTTGCTGTTTAGAGAGAAAGTACTGGTATGTTTTAAACAAGTATAAAAAATCCATCACATTTATTTTCAGCATGATTCAAATAATGAAAGACTCTTCCATAATATGATGAGCAGGATTTTTTTTTATTTTTCAAAAAAAGACTGCCCTTTCTTTTATTCTGGAAAAAAAAAGTGATTGCACTTGTTTAAATGTGTAAAGACCAATATCTTTGTTCTTCACTATATTTTTGTTGTTGCACCAGAATCTACCAGAGGTGATTTTTTTTTTTTTCTCTTGTCTTCCATACAGGTTTCATCTTGTTTACTAAGATAGCTAAAAACATTGTTGAGCGGGGAAGGCAAGCCTCATGAGTCGGCCTCGTGGTTTGCATCGACATAATGGATTTAACTAAGATGGGTATGATCCAGCTTCAGAACCCCAACCACCCCAATTCCCTGCTGCAGAAGGCCAACCAGATGCGTCTGGCTGGGACTCTGTGCGACGTGGTCATCATGGTAGACAGCCAGGAGTTTCACGCTCACAGGACTGTGCTAGCCTGCACCAGCAAAATGTTTGAAATCCTCTTTCACCGCAGCAGCCAGCATTATACCCTGGACTTTCTATCACCAAAGACTTTTCAGCAGATTTTGGAGTATGCTTACACTGCCACGCTCCAGGCCAAGGTGGAGGACTTGGATGACCTTCTGTATGCAGCAGAGATACTTGAGATTGAGTACTTAGAAGAGCAATGCCTGAAGATCCTGGAAACCATCCAGTCCTCGGATGAAAATGATGCTGAGGTCAATGCTAACGATGGGAGCACAGAGGAGGATGACGAGCGCAAAGGTCACAATGGAGCCAAAAACTCAAAAAAGCATTCCATGGGGAGCCCCTATCTGTCAGGTACCCAGCAAGTCTCCAACATGTCTGGCGTCGTCGACCAGAGTCCCTCCGTCTCCACTTCCTTCGGCGTCTCCACCCTGAGTCCCACCAAAGCTGCTGTGGACAGTCTGATGAGCATTGGCCAGTCTCTGCTCCAGCAGGGCTTTGGGGGTGAACAACTAATTCACGGCAACTCCAACCAACTGATGACTGAGATCAAAACGGAGATGATGCAAGTGGATATGGGTGGCAATGGCCATGAAAGCCCTCAGAACATGGAGTCCAGTGCCTCCAGCAATGGAGAACGAAGTGGGGAGGATAGGAACAGAGATGGTCCTGGAACACCAACCAGGAGCAGTGTGATCACCAGTGCCCGTGAGTTGCATTATGTCCGTGATGAAGGCATGGGTGACTCTCAAGCTGAAGTCAGTCAGATGGGGATGGAAACAATGGCTGGAATGACTGAGAAACATCTGGCCTCACTGTACTCCCTACCTGTCAATCATAAATCAGACGCCATGATGTCCATGCCAGCATCCATGGCATCCGCTCTACCCATGTCCCCAGCTCTGGCTATGTCTATGGACTTCAGTGCCTATGGGGGACTCCTGCCCCAGAGTTTCATCCAGAGAGAATTCTTCAGCAAGCTTGGGGAGCTGGCAGTGGGCATGAAACCAGACGGCAGGAACCAGCATGAACGTTGCAATGTTTGCGGTGCAGAGCTACCAGATAATGAAGCTGTGGAGCAACACAGGTAAGACAAGTTTTCTTTTGAATATAATTACTTGTTTTGTCCTTGAAATGTGTGGTCCTTTTTAGCCTTTCAGCTTATCTTTTTTTTTTCACTGAAGTTTTGAATGTATATTCAGGGATTCTTTGCCTTATGTGCATCAGAATGTGAAAGTTTTAAGTCACTTGGCTTCATTGTACTAATTAAACACCTAAGTAATGATACACATAGTGATATAATTGCTATAGGTAAGAACTGAAAGTGGACACCGTTTTGCTTTGGAATTATGACAACTAGCAAAATGATCCATTGATAGATCAGTATGCATGAACAGGTAACACCCTTTTATAAGAGAAACTTTAGTTTTGTGTGGCTGACAGCTCCGGCTCAGAGATTTGCTCCTTCAGTAACTACCAGGCCTGTCCAGGTGATGGCCGAAGGAGCGCTGTCTTAACATTGTCCAAGACCATTAGTCACACCTTACAAGATGTGGGCGGCAGCTATCACACACACTTACCAAAGTGGAACCCCCTCATCCTGGAACTGATTCCCCTCCCTTTTCCCATAACTGCACAAGAGGGGCCTTTATTAGCTTGATAATTGGAGTAGACGGTCAGCCCAGGAAATGAGTGCTGAACCCGGGCTCTGAGACAAGGAGGTAGCTCTAGGACAGGAGAGTGACAGTAAACCAGAAAAAGGCTAAGTATTTCAGTCAGTTTGCAAAATTAAATTTTTAGGCCCTGGAACCTCACTTGAAATACTGAAACTTTTTCAAAAAGCCCCAGGTCCTTTTTCAGACACGGTATGCTGCTCAATTTTATATATATTTTTGCCACATTTCTGTCATAATTAGGGTTGACCCTGGTTGACTGCAGGCACTCTGTATAGTTATCTTGCATGGCCTCTTTGGGGATTTTGTGCTGTCACAATGTTTAAGAAATTTTACCTTGAAGGCCACCTTCTCACCCTGCAGTGTTTGCTTGAATCAATCCAAAGGAATGCACAGTGGTTAACATTCACTTGAGGTTTTGAACCTTATCACCCGTCCCATCATTCTTGAGTTGGTATCTTGGCATACATGGCTAAGCCGTGAAGTGATTCAGTCCAGACTTTCACGTTAAAAATGTTACAGAATAAATTTTACTCCATGAGTGAGGTGTCCTTGTTTGCAGCCATACACTGCTTTGCTGTGCACTGCTTTTACTTTATTTGATAACCTTAGTGTGTAGTTTTGTAATGCTGGAAGTTAGACATACACATTTGTGTGGCCTTCGTGCTGAGGGCTCACTATTCATTAAATTAAGGGGAGTTTCTGCACTGACTGATATTACATGTGTTTAAAAATCATAGGGACAGAAGAAGAGCATATGATCAGTTCATCCTAAGCAGGCTTTCACAGCAGCTTAAAATTACACAATAGCCTCTGTGTAAGATGCAGAAATGTGGCTGGACTGCGCTAACGGACAGGCTACACTCGTCTCTGTCTTGAGAAAAAGTGTGGCGTGTGAAATGGTTGCCTGTGTTTCAAGAGGAATTTCATCAATTCGCCCAAGCTGGGAAATCTTGTATCAAAGGAGATTTCCAAACCGTTTCATGCATTGATCTCGCCGCTTCACCCCATAGCATACTAATGGGTTAATTTACACTGGTTGATACACCGACACGACACTGTTTAATATTGTATGTGCTGTCCTGACAGCCTCCTGAAGTGTAGAAATCAAACATTGCATCACCCACTGTCTGCTCTGCCGTTTTGACATGAAAGGCCTGCTTCGCCTGAGATGTGTGATAATTCAGATGCTTCTCGTGTCCTCACAAACTCCACTGTGGGTCATTTGATATCCTATCAAGTCTGCGCTTTTTTCTTTTCCTGTGTACGCTGCTTAATGTTCTGATGTGCATGCAAGATGTTTTATTTCAGACAAGTGGAGTCGTGTTCCCTCTTGAGTAATTACACATCATTTCCACACAGCCACTGTGTCAGGGTCAGTGCTGCCTGCGCAAAAAACGCATAAAAAAAAGTTGCCAGAGTTCACTTAGTGCAGGCGGGTCAAGTCAAACATGAGTCTAATTGTTTCCAGATGTGGCACAGGTCAGTGGTGTGAGGTGTCAATGTGGGCTTCTATGTTAAAAACAAATGCACCCAAAAGTACCCACTTCCTGTATAAATCTAGCCTCTGCGACCTTTCATTCCTTTCTGCCCAGGATTAGATCACAAAAACACTCCAATTACATGGAGTTCATTGTGTATTGGCTACACAAGTGGTGTGTAAGGAGTCTCTTATTGACTGTAGAAATATTTGCTTCTGTTTAAACACCAGAGCTGCTACATTGATATTAGATTAATGAACCACTTGATAATGTTCATCAATTTAGCATCAGTCATTATTTTTGGAGGGAAAAAGCTTACATTGAAAGTTATGTCAGAACTAGATTTTTTTCCAACTTTTTCTGATTTAATAGCTGATCAATTTACTTTAGCCTTTTATGATTGACTATCGTATGTTATCTATAAATATTTGAGAATTTTGGCTTCTTTGAAGTACGGTATAAGTGATGGAGGTATCTGTACTTAACCTTGGGCATTGTAATAGCATTGATGTGGAAATTTCAACTTATTCTGCAAAAAAAAAAAAAATGAGCTTAATGAAAGGGTTACTCTTACTCAAAAGTTTTTCTGTATTTAATCTAAGCCTATCTGACCACAGCAACTTCTCCCCTCCACCTCTGCTCCAACAGGCCACCACCTCACCTCCCCGCTGACAAGCTCTAGATTTATTTCTTAAAAGAAGCCCATGGTGTGCATTGTTGGGGCTTTAGGCAGACAGGATTACAGCAATATTTTAGTAACCCTTGCACTGAGAAAATAATCAGCATAGGAAGGGCATGAGTGATTATTTAGAAAATAAATGCATGATGCAGTTGGCTAATTCTGCAGAGGCAGGGAGGGGGGGGGGGGGTTCCTCTGCTTGGTATTCCAAACACAGCATCCAATTCACGGGAACTTGCCTTGGGTTTATCTCTTTCACTTAATCGTCCATTCTCATGCAAATCATTGACCCTCGCTGTAATGTACATCACATAAGTGAAAAAAAGAGCCTATTTGAAAAGAGCTTTTCCAACATATAGCCGTTAAACATTACTGATAACTATCAATGCTATAACAGTGTCTTTTCATAATACAGCCAAGGTTTATTTTTGGAGGGGCAGAGGGGCGATGAATTAATGGGATAAGTCAATGAATTCTCACTCGTCTCTGTTTTTGCTCCTGTTATTTTTATTACTGATGGCAGTATTGGGGCAGGGGCTGGCAGTGGTGGACATAATCACCCCCGCATTAACCTCCACACGCGCACACACTTGTGTTCATTACTTTCCACATACACTCCCCTCAGCAGTAGCAGGCAGCGCTCACTCTTCCATTTCCTCCTCTTTTGTGGCAAAGGGGACGGAGGGCGCTCTAATACCCCAGGCCGCAGGTGTTTAAACAGCAGGCCCAAGGCCCTTATCTGTGCATATCAGAGTGGGACAGATAACCCTTGGCGCTCCTTCTTAGTAAACCAAGAGCAGATTGAGCTCAGATAGCGGTCCATAGCATTTGTTGCAGGTGATAACGATGTATGCACATACACACACGTATGTAACTTGCACACTGAGGGGAAGCCTTGGAAGGTATAGATGTTGTTTCCTTACACAATGACATTCGGTTGCTTCAGTCACTATCAACAATTACCACCACCCCCCCCACCCCCCCAACACTCCCAATAAGCTCCAATAAACATAGAGGATGCCCCCAAGATAGGCATCAATATGTAGGAGTTAATGGTACTAAGTGTCGAAAATAAATATTTACACCTGCTTAAATACAATAAAACTCACATTTTATTTATTTATTCTGCAACTATACTATTGATTATATGCTATATCTATATACAGAAATGAAATAAGATTAATGTCCTTTGATTTTTTTTCTCCAAGGAAAGCCAGTGTTTCCAGTTGTAACTCGATAATCCCGTCCGGGTTATGATTTACAACAATCTGTGTGATGGCATCCGCTGATGGCACCTGTTTCCAACATATAAATAGCACAGCATGTAGATATGGAGTTCCACCAACAAGCAAACTGATTGGTGCATAAGAAGCAGCCAGTTGTTGTGGTTAACAATAACTGCTCGTAAGTGGCTGCTGGAGGTTTTTGCTGCTGATTGTTTGATGTATGAAGGAAAATGTCAAAAGCCACAGTTCCTATTATAACACATTTAAAACACTGTATAAATATTTACAGTTGAACTATAGGTATCCTCAACAATAATGAAAATTATCACTTTTTCTGGGGGAGATTTTTCACTATGGAAAGATATTGTGGATTATCTCAAACAGGAAGTGCCACCTTCTCGTCCCCATGTTTTCCCAAATTTGGTCTTTTTATTAACTACTGAGATCTGACAGTTCAGAACTATGGAATAATAATTTATGTGTTTAGTATAGATGATCCAGTCATATTTTTGAATCACTGATGGCAATTGATGGTGGCTGCCATAAAATTACAGTGTTTTAGACAGTTATAAAAATCTAACTAGCAAAGTTAACAAAAAGACCTGTCAGAAATTTGAAACCAGCACAGCACTGCACCCATTTTGCGACCACAGTAGCTGTTACTACCTCGGGCCATGTGATTTCAACTCTCATGATTAGGTATGTGAATATTATTTCACAAGTGTCATTGCTCTTGTTTCAATTACCAGCTAAATTGAAGGCTCGATGCCACCAAGTAGCGTTGAGGTAAATTTGTTCCTTTCCACATGCAAAAAGCCACGAGGTTCTCGCTGCCGTATGAAATCTGCCTGTGTTGATCCAAGTGCATAACCTCACAAATCGCGCGTGTATGGAAAATCCGAATGTGGCTGTCGTCTGAGAGGTGACAGCCAGTATAGCGTGTGCAGAATCCTCAGACAGCAGTCGAGAGTGTTTGTTGACCTCAAAATGAGAGCTCTTCTGTATCCTGCTCATCTTAAGTTTAAAAAGGAAAGAAAAAAACAAAGACTTGTACTAACAATGAAGGATAAATATCTGTGCTTTGAAGTAGGTAGTCAGATATTTGCTTCATTGTCATAGTCTTACTCACTGAATGCAATATGTCGCCTTTGATCTTAAATGAAATGACTAAAACAGCAGCAGACTCCTGATTCTAACCTGTAAAACTGTGCGAGCATTTTCCTGTTTCCTGGAAGTAGCCGGGCAACAAAGCATCCATTACATGGCAGTGGATTACCCTCTATTTGAAATCACTCAGTGAGTTAAGTCTCCCCTGCTTGCACTCAGAGGTACAGTACATGTTGGTGTAATAATCCAATAGCACAAAAAGCCTCACTCAACGGAAAACACCTCTCCAAGAAATACCTAAGCCACAGACAACAGCAGAGGGCTTATTCAAGTCTGGCTGCCACATCATCTCCCTTTTATCCTCACACAGGTGCTTTTTTTTTTTGCCCCTATTGGAGGTGCAGTGTTTGTTTGTGCCCCTAAGGAACTGCTGCTCTGACCAGGCCTATGGTGATGGCCACAGCCAAGGCAGCTGCTGGCTGAGGCCCAATTATAGACAGGCTTTAAAAGGCTCCGGTTGAACCGTAAAGATTTACATCGCCATCGCTGTGATCTCAGATCTGGGCTCTGTCCTCACTGTCAGGATAGGGAGATGTATCGATTAAAGACTTAACTCAGGGGGCTGCATCTTGTGGAATATACTACACACACGCACATGCACACAAGCGCAGACCTTAGTGCAGATCAAGCTTCTTATTGTCATACACTGTGATGTCGTCAGGTGGCGAAGCAAAGCTGTCTTTTTTCTGTTTCTTTTTTTTTTTTTTTTTTTTGGAAATGGTGTGGCAGTAGGAAAAAGAGAAGCACAGCACCAAGATAGGGGGGTGTGGGATCCCAATATGCAGACAGTGGCTATGGCAATGGAGGGAGGCGATCTAATCAAGCAGCAGATTAGATCGCCTTCCTCCCTGAGATAAGAGTGGAGGGAGGTGCTTGTGCAATAAAAGTTAGCAGCTTGACTCGGTGTGACCAGCTGCCTCTGTGTGGCTAACAGCGCTCAGCAGACGTGGCCTTTGCTGATGCGGTCTGGCATGGAGTGCTATGAAACAAACACACTGAGGCCCCTATCTTTTGTCTATGTGGGGGCCTCGTGGTTTGGAGAGAGGGTTAAGGATAACATACTGTACTCTAAGTTGGCTTTCTTTGTGCCCGTGCAAGCATGTGGATTTTTTTTTTTTTTTGAGAGGCCAGACTTGGGATGGGGGGGCTCAAGGGTAGTACCAATAACTGCTAGTTATCAGGTGACATGTAAATGTGTTATCACCCCTAACTTCTCGATGTCTCTAGTCCCAGAAGCTGCTGTGTGAGTGTTGGCAGGAGCAGAGCCTGTGGCACTGTTTTTCTGTACTTACACTGTGTATCAATCTTTGCACACAGATATGTGTAAGCAGTTTCTTTATTTCATAATCTTAAATTAGACTCAGAAGATCCGCATCTCTTGGCAGACTTTCCTACTGTAGGCCCATGCATCATTGTGAGCTTTCCCATTAAAAAAGAAAAAGTCAATAGAATTAGAATGATCTGGCCTTAAAGCTCAGTGGGTTTTAGTTCTGGTTCATGGAGCCCTTCCTCTGTTCTCCTGGATCTGAACGCTGTGGGTTCTAATCCCATCGATATCCCATTAGCATCCCCTCTCTGGGTCCCCGCCACATGAAAGAAGATGTGTCGGTTCCCTTTCTCTGATTCTATCACTCTGTCGGACCGTAGGGAGGACGACCACAATGAGTAAATGTGCTGAAGCCAAAGGGCCAGTCCAAGTGTGCTCACAAATGTCCTGTGAGTGTGTGTGTGTGTCTGTGTGTATATGTGTGAAATAGCTGCCACTGCCACCTCGGAGGCCCCCTAGCCTCCCTGGGAAGTATCAAACCAGAGCCCTTCGCGGCTTCAAGCGAGAGAGCTACTAATTAGCCTCTTTGTTGCCACTTGAATGGTTTGCCAGAGATTGGCAAGGGGCCCCAATGGAGTGATACCAGCACACTAAGAAGCTGGTCATAAAAATTACCCCCTATTCTCTCCACCATCACCTGTCACAAAGGAGCTCTCAGGTAGGAAAATGAGGCCAGAACAGCACAGGGTGAGCTTTTTATCCTTCTGGATATGGACGGATGATGTTTGCTCAACAGGTTGATTCTGGGTTAGTGCTAGCTATCGCCTTGTTAGCTGGGAGGATGAGGGGACTCATAATTGAAAAGCAGATCAAAACAACTTCAATGCTCTCGATAACATAAGCTCTATGCTTCTGTTTAGCTTGCTTTACTACTTGAGGTAACGTCAAGAAGTAAATCGATGTGCAAAATACTGATGATCACCTTAGAAGTGCTGCTGATGAGCCATGTTTAAGTCAGATTATTGGTTTCATTGCTTGGTTAAGTAAAAACACAACAACCTTTCACTATATGTACAGTAGTGTGGGTGTGCTTCACAATAAAGCTATCTGCTTTTGTGGGGCACTACATTTTTTTTAGTGTTCCTGTGACACTTATGCAAGCGAAAGTTCATGGCTCTGAGGGAATATTTGGTCCATACTTCCTAATTTAATCTGTAGTATTAAAGCATATCAAAACTACCAAAGCCATTTGTGTTAATATAGTGATTAGAAGAAGCATTTGAGTAAATAATGTTAGAGGTGGCGTGTTTTATGCTTTCTAGCAATTTACATTTAGTATTTCTTCACAGGTTAGTCAATCTCAGCCTTGACCCAAGGGTTAAGATTAAAAAAAAAAAGAAAAGTTGCGTTACTAAAGTTGAATGTGATTGTATTATAACAAAACAGCCTGTCTGACTGTCAGACTATTCAAAATGCTCTCCGATCCATACTTCTGGCAACTGACGTGCAGCTCGGTGAGCGTCGTGGCGGGAGTGCAATGAATGTCAAGGCGACTTGCAGCTTTAGCCCTGACCGACACATTTTAAGCTCCGCTGTAATCCAGGAGGGATCAGTTGGGTAAATCATGGCATAAAGCTTAAAACCATAATTGATTTATGTATTTGCTGACCGAAGACGCCCAGAGAGATTAACGGAGGGAGAGAGCCGATGATGGATATGCCGACCCCCTTGTGCAGTCTGCGTGCTTAGGTGGGGAAGGGGGGGGGGGGGGGGGGGGGGGTGAATTCAATTGAAGGGAGATTTGTCAGCTTGAAAAGGAAGAATGGCTAAAAACAGAGTGAGAGTCTGAGAATAGTTGCGTTAGAGTTACATTTAAAACATCATTCTGTATGTAAGTGTGTGCATTTTAAAGGGCAGTTTCACCAGTTTTAGCTGTTAATTAAATTAAACTTACACTTAGACAGTGTTTGTGTGATCAGTGTGATTTGATTGGCATTGACCCTCCAACGCATTTAAAACCTGATTGGTATTGAAGCTTGTGATAGCCATTGTTGAAATATTAGGATCATGATTATTTATTTATTTTTCCAGGTTGGTCATCAAATTCTGCTGAAAAAAAATGCAAAATTTCTCCTTTTATTTCTTCTTTTACTTTGACTGTTGTGTTTAAAGTAAAATGTAAACATTATTTTATTTTATTTATTATAAATTCATCCTTCATGTTTAATATTCATCCATTTATACAATCCTGTCACACCCCACAATAATATTAATGATTACATGACCTTGGTGGGAATGCCACAGTTAACCACTCTTAATTTCTTTTTTATATATAAACAAAATAAAATAGGGATATATTGTATATAACTCTATGTAGCATGTAGTTTCCTATACTGATCATTGACATCTCAGATTTTCTTTAAAAAGACATCATCAGTCTCACATTAATTGGCATTATGATTTCCAGATTGTCACTGATGAGCATTTGATAGTTATTTAATTGGTCAGATGGTGGTCCTGCTATAACCAACATGTGAATATCCCTCCTGACACCTTATGAATCCCCTCTTTCTTGTTTACTGCCCGACTGTCAGACATCTCCAAGGTCTTTCTTGACCATTTCCAGATTGTTTCGTGTTTGTCTGTTTGTCCCTGGGCCCTGAAAGGCGAGAGTGGGATAGTAAAAGAAGGGGGAAAAAAAAAAGCCATTCCATTTCCTGGACTGATCGCTGAAGCGGATTGCTCTGACATGTCATGACTCAAACAGCATCATTTCTGCCACTCCTGTCTCGGTGCTGACCTTACAAATGATGCTGTAGGCTCCCGCCATATGCCATTAAGCATGCTGTAAAATAGGATGGGGTTTTATCCCCTTTACACGCGCAACAGCATGCACACACCCCCCGCAGCTTTAACTTTCTGTTCTCACCTCTCGGAAAACAAAAAGAAGATTACAGGAGCGTTTTTCTCTCTCATAGTTCTGTCCATATACTTTTTTTTTTCTTCTATTCCCAGCTTGTGTTTTATTGCCTCCTGTGAGTGTTGGTCTGAGGCAAGGAGCTGAAGCTTCCCTAACAGGTGTTTGGGTGCTTATCACACACGTCTGTGCCCTTATCTCTAGCCCTCAGCTTCCTGCATCCTCTCTCTTGCATGCCTCAGAGTGGGGATATATTTCACTTAGCCTCTGACCCAAAACCTTCCTCTCTATCTCTTTGGGTCTCTCTTCCTCCTTCACTCGCTCTCTCTCTTTCTCTCTTTCTCTCTCTCTCTCTCTCTCTCTCTGTGTGTCTTTCTCTCTCTCTTTGTCAGTCACACACACACACACACACACACACTGATAGACGAAATGAGACTGTGAAGACGTCATCATTTTAATGCAACTTGACTTTCTTTGATCGTTTCATTTTTATATTAACCATAGCCTGCAGTATGTTCCAAAATTGAAGATTCTTGAGAATAAGTAAAAGTTACTTTAGTTATCAGTGGGTTTTTGTGTGTGTTTGTTTATTTTCTCTAATAATTGATCAATGGTGAAAAGTCAGAAAGTGGTGAAATTGTGGTGATGTTCTTAGTTGTTCAGTTTTCCTTCAATGACATCAGTTACATGTTTTTCCCCTTTTAAAGATATATATATATATATATTAATAATATATAAACTGTGTAGCCCTACCAAAATTAAATGTTATCCTTTAGTGTTACAGAGAAGGGAAAAAACCACTTGAATTACAGCGTAAATGTTTTAGTGGCTTTAGCACAGGGAGCTTTGATGTTGTTCAGAGCCGTGAGTTTGATGTAGCATTTTGTCAGAGTGATTGGTCTCAGGCTTTAGCCCGGCCTCCACATTCCCTCCATCCTTCCCTACTCCCAAGCCCCACATGGGGACAAAGGCTAAAGTGTCTGTGGGATGGGGTTGTGATGGTGGGTTGGAGGGGGTTGACCCCATCCAAGGACCTGACAGGGGCCCTTCTTTTTTTTTTTTTCTTTTTTTTCATAATCCCTATTCTGAGTGGGCACAGACAGGAGAGAACCCACACTCTAACACCCATGAGAGAGTCTATTGTAAGTAGCAGGCTCTGTTACAGTAGGACGGATGCAGGGGTCTCAGGCCCAGATAAACGCTGGGGTCAGCCAGGCCCCTGTTATTTACAGTAGGCCCTTTCATTGGCCGCCTGAAACAGGAGCCTGTGGCGGAGGTGGTGGCGGGGCTTCAGGGGACGATCACTGTTTGTGCTCAGCCAGGCCTCTACTATAGGTCAAAGAGCACGGGGGGTGGGGCCACAGGGGTTACAGACCTGACTTTTGTCTGTGTGTTGGGGGAGTTGCTGCTTCATCGAGGAGAAGAAAAGGTGTTGGGGGTGGGAATGGTTATGTTCAGCCAAAAAAGGCACTAAAGATGACTTCCACACACACTTTTCTGTGATGTGACATTACTAGATGATATGTACAGGGCTGTAGGTCTAAAGGATTTTTTTTTTTTTTTTTTTTGGGGGGGGGGGGGGGGTGCAAAACTGTATGTTACATTTATGTATGTAAAGTATGTCAAATTTTTTATACATTACACTTCCTATACATTGAAATCCACCACTGTGGTGATGGGACTGTACAATATGCTTAATGAACTGAAACTGCTTTTCTTTGACATTATGTCTAGACATTCAACATTTGGAGAAATTTGGATTAAATCAAGTCCATGCTATGACCTGGATGACTGAGAACCCACACAGACATATTGTTTTCAAGTGTTCCAAAATTTTAATGTGACGTCAGAACTAAATCACAACATTTAAACTCTGCCCCACAACTCCCAAAGAGCAATTTTAAGTTTTGCAGTCATTATTTCATTGGAGCTGATTACAGGTCTACTTTATATTTCTGGTTTTACTTAAGTATAGATATTCCATATTTTGACTGAAATATATTTTTGATGTATTCATTTATTTTCAAAACCAATCAGATAATATGAGCCCAAAGATTCTCACGTTCTCAAAGGCATTTTTACTTTTGTGCACTTTCTCTTTTATTAATGAACAAAAATAACACTTCATTGGAAAGTCCGGTCATCTTTCATTGTTATTTTTACACTTACTGATAGCAACTGGTCAAGAACCGTCTAACTCAGACAAGAGTGGCAACAGTGTAACAACACAATAGGTGTTTTTTTTTTTTTTTTGTCTTTTTTGCCAGGTCAGAAAACTAAAAATTCAACACCATTACAAAATAACCGCACGCCTGCTGCAATTGTCCTGCAGTGACTCGGTGACCTACATAAGCGCAGCTAAAAATTCGACCTGCTATAGAAGACAGAGAAACATACCCACTAAAAGAAAACAAAGGTGTTGGCTACTTGCTGTAACCCAATGCTTCAGATTTAGTTAGGTCATCTTCATTGTCTGGTGACATTCAATGCTCTGTAATAATCCCTTTTTTTGTGACAAATCCAAAGTCCAAACATTCAAAGCAAGTCTCCTCCGCACTTAAAATAGTTGCTGTCAAGTGCATTTATTAACCTTAATCTGATGCGATCCATTACCAACCTAATTCCTGTTTGCTGTCTGTCATTAAGAAATGAGAACTTGCCAATGTCCAGAATAACACGAGAAAGAAAACTGGTACCATCTGCCAGAAGACTCTGGCATAATCTTCCCATAATCTCAGTGTCAACATTCCACGTTATGAGACGAGGATGGAGGGAAAGCCCAGCAGAGACATACAATAAGGACAGCAGTCTCTCAGGCATTCATTTGGCGGAACAGATTTAGTTATTTTTTCTTGGACAAAGACAAGAGGGGTTAAAGGTCAGCAGGCGAGAACTTTACAGATGAAGTGGGGTGTGGTAGTGGTGGTGGTGGTGGTGGTGGGGGGGTAGAAGTTTTATTTGACCCTGCACCTCTCACCCCCATTGTCCTGTAAGAACACAATAGGTTCTGTCAAACTCTAGCGGTCAGCGTTTCGGCCAAGACCGCTGAGCCGCAGAAGTGGCAGCAGAGGTTTGAATATGGCTGAAGGACGCCACCAATGATGAGTCAGGAGACAAAGACAAAGATTTTGCTTCTCAAAAGTATTTTTCCAAAAATGTAGAAAGAGCATTTGTGAATGTTTGATCATAGTCCACGGTGTCACGAAACTACTTAAAGACTTCAAATATTTGTTTTACTTCAGTACTACTTCAATACATTTTTTGAACCATTGATTACTAGTTTCAGATTTTTATTTTGCATATAGAAATGGAATGGGTTATAAAATATGATTCATCACAATAGAGAAAGCTATAATGCGTAATTCTAATATTTATCACGTGAAAATGCATCAGTGCCCTGTAATTAAATAATGTAACACATTGACAGGGGCCAATGTCACTCATGTAAATGTGTAATTTTGCATTACTGACAGTAATTTTTTTGATATTTCAAAGTGCAGTTTACTGAGAGCTGCCTAAAATTATATCTAGAAGAAGACGTAAAAGGATTTGTGCTTCCTTAAATCATTATGAGTCATTTGAAAAGTTGCAGTTTTGAATATTTATTATCTCTTATTCTTCAAACAAGCTTTACAAAAAAAAACAGTGAATAATAATATTTTCAAAAATACAGGAAACAGTAGTATGAGCATTCAGTCTTTATTACTTTTTATTTTATTATTCCATTCAGTATGATAAAGGGAGGTAGTTACATTCTGATTGGCCTGCATTTTTAACACAGCTCTGCTGCAGCTAGGCTATATGTCACCAGCTATTTTTCTGACTGTGGCAGTGTGTATTGTAAATGCCAAAGTCTTGCTGACATTTTTGACCTCAAAAGAAAGGGGCGAAGAAATGCAAAAAGTAAAAATATATAGGATCAGAGAGCAGAACTGCAGCGTGAAAAGGGCTTGTTGGCCTTACATTTTCTCTGCTTATGTCTTGCTTTCTGTCCTCTAAATACCCTTGACATATGGAGGAGATCAAAAGAAAGGGAGAGATGAGGGTTGGGTGTGTGTCAAGGTACACTACAGGCCATAGCAAGGCCTTACAGAGTATGTGGTGTGGAGTTTGATTTGTCTTGGTCTTTTTTGGTCTGTTTTGGTTGTTGTCATTGATATATAGTTAACCAACATGAGTTCAATTTAAGTATTGTCTAAACAAAGTCTTTGCACGCCTGATAAAAAGGGGACAGAAAATGTCAAACTAAATTATTATCAATTTGAATTATATATATATATATATATATATTACCCAAGAAATCCAGTCATTCTTTGGTTCTGGCTTCTCAAATGCGAGGAGTCAAGACCATCTTTGGGTTTTTTTGGCTCTATTATAGAATTTTCATTTTGTGTGTGATATTTTAGTATTTTTTTAATTACTTGTCCGGTGCTGACATGTTTCCAGTATAAGTGCTACCTCATATTACACCAATGTGCAAAATGTTGCCATTAATAAATAAATAAATATTATATATATATAAAATGTTTTTACTAGAAGTCTCTGGAATGGGTGTCATTTTAAGTAAACCTTTGAATTTTGTTTTTTCCAAGAATTTCAAGCTTTTGTTTCTCTTAATGATAATATAGTTCAGGTGCATTAGCAGCTCTTTGTGATTAATACCTACATATTCAGTTGTGAGAGAGGTGAGATTTTTTTTTTAAATATAATGTACTATATATACCTGCATTGTAAGAATAAAGATTTAATAGGAAGAATGCCCAGAGTATCAACATTTCTGGTAACCGTTCCAGGCTGGTGGTAGGTAACTGTTGTCAGGAAGGAGCCTCATTAAATGGTCCATTAATGAAGGCTTTATTGAACACAACGGTAAACACCACTTCGCTGACAAACATAATTTTTGGTCTGGCTTTTCTTTTGAGATGTTTGGCCTGACGCTGGCTTTCTCCTGAACTCACAAAGCCGCAAAGGGTGGTCAGTTTGCTGTAATAGCCTGCAGTATGGCGTACGGGCCTGTACAGGCGTTCAGAGGTCAGTGGACATGGTACAGCTTTCACATGGCCCCGAGGTCCTGACCCCCACCTTTGTTGGCCATAGTTACCCCCCTCTTCCCAGCAAGGACCGAAGCCCTTTGAGCCGAGCCCTCAACCCCCTGCAGAGCGCGCCCCTTCAACACATTAATAGTGGCACTGGAACTAATTGCCCAACCTTAGATGTGCTTGAGACCCAGATTGCCTCAGCTGCCAGCGCGCCACAAACCCCCCAACGTTCCAGCCCAAATAGAAGAAAACCTTCAAAAGAAGAATTGCAAAATTACTGGTTTCTCTGCCCAGTCCTTTGGTAAAACACAGTTCTTCTCTTCAAAGGGCTTCATTTATTTCTTTGTGCTACTGTAAATGTGCATCCATTCAAGCTTGTTTTGAAAACATCGCCCTCCCTTTTTTGCGCCGCACTCTCGATTTTTGTCTTGCCATTCAGCGATGGCTTGGTTTTGCTTTTATTCCTGCGAGAGGACTGACAAGTACTCACTATGTACCTCGCGCCTTGGCGAGACCTTCCCACACATGCCATCCACCGCCATTTTGTTGCTAACCCCGTCAGGCACGATAAAGCGCCAAATCACCCTTTTGTATTCGGCACACGTATTGGTAATCCATCCCATCATTCTGAAATATTTTCTTTCAGGCGTGCGCTTTGAACTGTGAATTGCAGTACTGGTGTAAAGTGGTGTCTAGCACCAGACTGTTGCTGTTCACACTGTCACGTCTGCCGTCTCCTCTGCTGCAGTCAGCCTCACCCGAGTTCAAAGAGACACTGAAAGAGAGGGAAGCAGTCTGAGGGGCGTTTTATGATTTTATTGGGTCAGAGGAAGCATTGTTGGGAAGGTGTTGGTTCGTTGTCTGTGCTCAATCTTTCGTGATGTGTCTACAGACTGTGGTGGTCTGCTTGTCTTTGGATGCATTTCTCTATAAGATATATTTTCTGCAGCATTTAGTGCTGCCTTATTGGCATAGAAATGTGTGTATCTAATGTCTCTTTGTCAATTTCAGCGAAGGGACAGCAAAGGAATACGATACCTTTTTATCAGGTAAATGGAAACATCAAAGCAAATCATTTCTAATGGATGGTCAGATTAAATACACACACGACTACATGTCTTATTGCCATATGCAGATAACAATGAATAATCAAGCTTTCTGCTACAGTATGTTCTCAGTCTTCCTCTGTCATGTCATTTTCAGTGTTTCTACAGGAAAAAAAAAACAAATTCTAATAAAGGAAGAGAAAAACTTCCAGTTATTGTTGGTTTGGTCATATGGAACAAAATGCTTCAAATATTAGCTGACTCACACAAAGAGTCATCCTTCTATTGTGCAAGCACATTGAGGTTCAGGGTTTTAATCAGGGTGTGACTTTCAGAAACATGGATTACATTGTTTAACAGCCTTACTTCAGCCTCATATAGTCCCACTTTGAGAATCTTGATGTTTGCCATGGGCGTGACACAGATACATTTAGCAGCATTCTGACAGCATGTTTCCTGCTAAAATATCCAGCTTTAAGTAAGGCGTAATCTTGTTGGGTGGTGCGGTTCAAACAGCACAACATTTCATCAACTAATTTTTAGCTGATTTACAGAATGATGTATCAAATTTTCAGTTAACCATGTGCCCTGAGTTAGTTGGCGCCGTTGGTGTGCACGTGAATCTAAGACCCAAAAATATAGTGCAGTGCATCTAAATACATTACTGTTCTAAGACTAAAAGTTCTGGGATTCAATTTTGTAGTGTTAGCATGAGGTAGAAAATAGCACATGATGATGCAATGATATTCTGTACATGATTTAATAATCCCAGAAATCCCGGCCGTGACACAAAGAGTCTTCATGTCGCTGGCGAAAGCTGTTGTTAAGTTATAAACGACAAAAAAAAAGTTGAACGTTGCAGGTATACCGCCTGCTAGAGCAGCTTTGGATTCTCATAGCAAATTGAACATAAAGGAGCAATGGCAGCAGATTATTGCATTGCAAACCAAGAATGTTTATACTCCACACACATAATGCCACATTAGGTGTGATCTCAGGTCATACTGTTAAACAAAACTCTCCACTGAAACCAAAACTGATTGAATTCTTTGATGCTTAGCAACTCTTTAAAGACCTAGTAGCAGGTCCTTTCACAAGTATTCAAGTTATGTCCTTGCTTTTCAAAGGAGCTAGTACTTCATAATCTATGCTTTGACTCAGCTGAGGTAACGGCTCTCCATCACTAACATCCAATCTACATAGACAACTAAAAAATTTTTATATATATATATAGCTAGATGCACAGAGTAAACTGCACAGTAGACATGCATGATAATAACAGAGAGGCATTGCCAACCACATACTTCCCCCTGAAACACTCAGACCCTTTTGGCTTTTCTAGGGCAGCATCTGCTCACTGAGGCTCCTCAACTCTTCCAGCTCTTTATGAAATATTGCATGTCATACTTCAGTCTCCATGTTTGCATGCTCCTAAATAATCCATCACACAAATATATTCTTCCTTCTTTAAATAAACTCTACTAAAGCAGCAGAAGCAGTAGCAGTGTGCCTGCTGGCCAGTCTGATAATCCTCCGGGGAAATGTAGCCACTGACAGATGTGTGCATTGCTATCAAGAATTACAGCTGTGATAAGAAAGATTGAACTTTATCCCTTTGTAGAAATGATACAGTGATGGAGCTCTACAGTGTTATTATATGGTAAATGTCCTGGACGTAGTGTGCCCACTATAATCCAATGACCATGCACTTTAAATGTCTTTTCGCTGTGTGTGTGGATATCTTGTGCAAATATGTTGTGTAAAGAACATATATTAGCATTCAGCTTTGGTTGACCTGTTGATCAGTCTTTGATTATGTGAGGTGGCTGTTCAGAGCCTGATCATGGAAAACTGCCACATGAAGTGAGAAGGTTTATTCGTTATCGTGAATTAGGTTATCATGAATTAGTTCCAGGTCCTTTCAGGTTTTAATATCTTGCTATGACAGCAAGGTTGTGCTGGTTCTCGGCTCGCTTAGTTTTTACTGATGTGAGAGTTAGCTTCGGGAAATGAAAACGGTGTACTTTTAAAAGTAAGGCTGGGATTTTGGAGTTTGAATGAAGGGAGTTTGCCTGCCAGCAACAAAAAGTTTCTACTAGTGGTTGCAGTATAAGAAAAGGAGGAGGAGCTTGGATTCCTCAAGGCACAAAAAAGTTTAAAATCAGGATGTCTTGGCCTTTACTACATCATGTTTGAGCTTTGTCTCAAAATATGGGTGCACTCATACGCTGTTAAGTAATCATACAGTATAAAAGTGTTTATGATGTTATTCATGTCTGTAGGAGCTATATATTTGCTAATAGTGACTGACATGAATGGTGTCCACTTTCTCCTCAGTTTATTATCCTTTATTTTCATCATGCAGATTATCTAACCTCTACATTGTATCTACAGTATTGCAGCTGCTCTGTCAACTCTACCACTGTCTGCAGCAGTGCATACAATAAGTCATTTATTTTGTGTCTGATATGTGATTTAAAATGTGAGTAAACACGCATGCACGCACACACACATAGGGAGAGAGAGAGAGAAAGAAAGTAGTGTTTAGTTTAATGTTTCCATGAGCTGGGTTACAGAGGACTAAAATGAGGATATCATCAAGATCACCACTTACTGCATCAGAAAAGAAACATCCTCCATCCAGTATTATACAAATGAAACTGTCAGAAGCTTTTTTTAAATATTGTGAATAGGGCACTCAAGTATGTGAGGCAAGCTTATGACCTTGTAGAGAGTCATTCTTGCTGAAGGGGAGTGCACAGTCACTATAAAACACAGTAAAGACTTTGCTGCTAAGACTGAATATGCCACACTTGTTTTTCCTCCACACTGCTTTTTCACAACCAAATGAACGCTTTCACCTGGTTTTTTTTTTGTGTTTTTTTTTAATGCTACAGTGGCAAAGTTTGCTATTCAACCTGAAGTGCTAAAGCTCAAGTACCTTATCTCTCACTGCAGGCTGAGGCATGTGTTTGTTTGTTGGACCGTCAGTCGGTCTGTCTTAACAGACTGCCGCTAAAATCAACATAATATAATCGTAAGAGGCAGATACTTGATAGTTTTGATGACCTAGTGAATTTGTGGAAACACCAGAACATTAAAGTTCCTCCATCACTAACACTTTGATTAGTGGCAAGGTATCTCAGAAATGAGGTTTAATTTGCTGTATATCTACAGCATTTGTTACTCGTCACTTCTGTGCAATACTGGGATTTGAAG
This sequence comes from Archocentrus centrarchus, assembly GCF_007364275.1. Classification (NCBI taxonomy): domain Eukaryota; kingdom Metazoa; phylum Chordata; class Actinopteri; order Cichliformes; family Cichlidae; genus Archocentrus; species Archocentrus centrarchus. The sequence goes on from NC_044359.1 coordinate 12,254,972, forward strand.
CTTTGATACAACGCCCTGAAAAATGTTGATACGCCACACAGTTTTCATTACCGCCGAGAAAAATGTCCCCGACATTTAGTTTGTTTCTTCAAAGAATCAAAGATATATAATGAAATGATGTGCGCCACAGTTCAGTTTTCTTCCTCAGACAGAGACAAAGATGTGCTCTCTTCTGGTAATGATACATTGATGGAGCACCGCACTGTTATTACACGGCAGATATCCTGGACATAGTGTGCCCTCTGTCATCCAGTTACCATACACTTTAAATTTCTCCTCCTGTTTATGGATCGCTCACAACAAAACAATCTAGATATTTATAGACATTGACAGGCCAGAGGAAATATGTGTAAATTTGATTTTGGGATGCACTGTCACTTTTAAACTTTTTTTTTTTTTTTAAACAAAAGTTATACCTTAATTTAGTTTTGTGATGAAAATATGACTCCCATACCAAGGTTCATACTAAACACGTGTATATTATATCACCAGAGACGGTAAGTAAAAGACTGAAAGATTGTTCATTCAGAAGATGAATAATTATGAGCTTTGTCGGCCTCACGCATAGGACTATAAATCATCCTTATACTTTGCTCGTGCGTTGGATATGAGAGAGCATCAGTTGTTTCAGCAAATGAAATCATGTTTACATTGAAGGGCCAAAGCCCTGTGGTAGCCACAGTAATGCAGAGAGCGGGTGACGCAATTATAGAGCCATAGTGTTTGTGTAGGATGCACCTGGGTGGATGAATGGGTCAGCAAAACACTTGACTTAACACAGGAGGCTGTTGACTCATGTTGTCATTTAGATTGGAGAACTTGATGCCATATTTAGCACACAGTTAAGACCAAGTGTGACAGTGAAATGAAAATTGTATCTGTGACACGATTTAACTGTTACTGACTGACCCACTGCAGTGGTAATAACACTTGCAGTTTAGTGTCTCAAAAAGAGGAAAGAGATGGTGAGAGTTAGCAGCTTTGGTTGTTTTATCATCTGCTGAAATTTGATGAGCAGCTGTCAGTGCAGAGAGACTGCATACTGAAAAAGGCAGCACCTATTGTGGAGGTCATCAGTGCAGCAACAGTGTTTTCCATTCAGTTTTTCTGACCTTGCTGCTCTTAGTTATCATTTTTCCAGGCAGGTAGTCGATCTGACTTGGTGCATTATGATTTCTGACTAGTGCCCAGTTAGCCCCCCCAAGATACTCAGAAAACATATTTGAGAATCAATCTAACTCATCTAATTGGCTGCAGCTTCCAAAATGTGGCACTACAAAATTTAGTGATTTGTGTTGGGTTTAACCTCTCTTTGTATACTTACAGTTTGGAACTTTTTAAAAATCTTTAAATAAGGTGTTTTGACTCAAAAGGGTTGCTGGTGTAAGGTATTCAAAATCAAATTAAATACTACAGCAATATAAATCCGACCAGTTAATACCAACCATATTTGATACTCACTACAGAAGTTCAAGGCAATCATAAAATGCGGTATTTTATTTTCAGCAAAACTTAGTCTCAGAAAGAGCTACTGGGTGTTATAGAAGTGCACCTTTTCATTATATCAAGCACCAGCATGAATGAGTTTATTAACAAGAGAAAGCGTGTAGAGAAAGAGTGTAGCTGCAAACCTTCATTTGGGTTGTTTGTGCTGTATGAGCCAGCTACATATTTGCCAAAAATGCTTTATTTATTTATTTATTTAACCACAGCTATCTTATTTTTTAAAGTAAGCAGCTTCACCACAGTTTTGTGTCAGTAACAGTGTAACAGAAGTGATATCATAACAGTTTATTTTCCTACCACCTCCTAATTTGTTGACAGGTGTTTTTTCCCAAAATATGAACCTAATGAGAACAGCTCTTTCCATCTCACTGTATCTATTTAAAACAACCAGGCCATGGATTTCACCAAAAACAAACGCAAGAGCAGAAGAGGAGCTCAGGAGAGCAGGCAGGGCCTCGGTGACTTTTTTTTTTTTTTTTTTTTTCCCCCCCATCCCCTGCCTGCAGTTTTGGAGATCATTTGGCCGTGCCACCATGTCACTGTCACCGTCTAATCTCATTGGTAAGCCCCAGGCATGCCACACTGTCCCGGCAGCCCACATCTGAACAAACACCCTCAGAGAGAAAGACACCAACCTTTCAGTGAGGTGACAGAGGAATGATGAGCGAGGGAGGGAAGCGTTAGCAAGGGGGAAATGTACAGTGCGGTCGCCAGCACCTGTCTCGATATTCATCTTGGTAGTGTAAGAACAGAATCCCCTGTCCGCCTACAAGTGAGTGGCTTTAGGTAAAAGGAGCGCTATACAGCAACATGGTACCTGTCGGGATTTATATACCAGGAGTTTCCTTTTATCTGCTGTAGCTCTTGAATGTTGTGGGGCTGAAGAAATTCCAGTGGAGATTTAAATGATTATTTTCCAAAAAAAAAAGAAAAAAAAAGCCTTTTGTCATTAATAGTAGTGTACATGTTGTAGTAATGAAGACAATATGATGCAGCTTTAAAAGCTCATGTTATTTTCAACTGTCTGCTAGTTGTTTTGGTTTTTTTTAAACATTTTATGAGAGCATAATAACAATGCAGCTCACATTTAGACCGCAAAATAACATATAAGGCACAAGATGGGCTTGGAAAGAATGGGGCAAACACTTGACTTGTTTGCAAGCTTCTAAAGAAGATATATGACAACAGTACAGTGATGGAACTCAACAGCTGAATTTGAAAAACATTTATATTGCAAGTCGACATAGCCCCAGTAAAAGAACCAATTAAGGTAGTCAGATGTGTTCTCTTATTGTGCTTCCTCCACCATTCCCTGTTTTGTAACAAAGCTAATTAAAAATGTCGTGTTTTGTGTGAACGGCCAGTGCCAGTCACAGCGCTGACTTTGTTTGGAGGACCGGGATGTTGCCAACAGGAATGGTTCCAGCAGAGACTATTGAAAAGAAGGCTCATTTTCACGCTTCAAAATAACACCAGGGAACAATCAAGGTCGTGTTTATTAAAACACATCAGAGAGGTGGACTCCCCGCCAAAAGCCCTGCTCAGCCAAATGTAACACCCGCTCAGTGATCACAGAGAGAAAAATGCATCCGGCATCATTTTAATAAAATGATAAGGTGGCCGGATCCACATGGCCGTGCTGGGCTTTTTGTTTTTACAGCCTTTTGGGGGACTGCTCAGAGTTAATCCTTTTTTGTAATCAATTCCTTTTTTGATTCACTTTCAACAATAAAGCGGGCTGGATTGTGAACAAAGCAGAAGAAACATATGACAAAGAAATATTTGAGTGCTTGTGCGCACACTTGCGCACACGTGCAGCTACTTCCTTCAACAAAAACACAGACATGCAGTATTTGTACTTATTCAGCAGCTGGTAAAATAAGTGCAGACCTCAAAATGAAGAAGTGATAGTGACATGGAGGAGCTGCTTCCAGCTCTGTTTAGGATCGCTCACGAGTCCCATTTTATTCTTAGCGCAGGCATCGCCGAGTTTACTAGAGTGCACCGGGCAGCCAAGAGGGACTCCAGTTAAGGAAAAGAGCCAAAGTTTTTCCATTATTTCTTTCTTTATTTCTTTAAAATGAATTAACTCGAGTCAAATGCAAGTACGAGAGGAATGAAGAGTTATAACTCTTCTGTTACTGCTGTATTTTAGTACAACTTTGTATTAGAAGAACTCTGGGCAGCAGTTTTGGTTTCTTCACTTTGAGTGTTATCTCGTTATGAAGTGTTTTAGATAATCTAGCTAAATCCGGACTCGCTTACAGATTGCCTGTGATGGCAAAACCAAAAAGCTAAATCAACTAAATATTTTGTTGTGACTGCTCTTTACCTTGTGACTCTGTTGTGGATTTCGGCTGGCTCACTGTCTTCTGTCTGTTCCTGTAAGTCCATGTTGTTGAGATCAGGGCTTGTTCTTCTTGTTCCTCAGGTTTGGACTCCGCAGTATGTTTGGAGCCACTGGCCTGCATGTCAGCAGATCTGTTCTTAATGTTATTGCTTAATACAGAAGAATGTAAATGAAATATCTCCATTGTTTGGCATTTAGTTATGGTACCAGTGAAAGTGCAACATATAGGAAATGTATGCCACTGTTATGTGGTAGTGGCATTAGTTCACCAAATGGTCTAAATATCATTTCACAGAACGTTCATTGTCTGAATATCCTGTCATCAGAAATAAATCTTTGTTTTGTGTTCAGTTTTTAATTTGAAAAAGATTTGGTCAAAAATGAAAATGGCTGCATTTAGAAAGCTGGTATTTGCCGAGTAAGGCCTAATATTGAAATGCAGTTCAACTGATGTCCCCACCTCTCATATAGCATCAAAAACATGAAGGATTTAATTAAAATACAAACAAGAAGGATACTGAATTTTTAAATGTCTCAGCTCGGAGCGAATATGTTTTGGACTTTTTAAAGCAAGAACATCTCTTAAGGAAGGTATCATTTTATTTTATTCATTTTTTGGTCATTACAGGTTTGTGGCTTTATTTCATGCCATCAGTGCGTGTACTGTACATGTAAGTGTTAGTAGCTATCCCAGCACTGCTACAGGCAGGACCATCTTACATTTCTTCTATAGACTAAAGAGAATTCTTATTAGCTAGCAGTTGTGTCAAGGTTATTTGTTTTTTTTTAAACTCTCTATAAGGATTTTGTTAACACAAAAAATAAGCATGTTTCTCTTCCTTTACACCTCAGTGTCTGAGTGGAGGAGCCACATTTCAGTCATTGTTTTCATTCTTTTTTTTTCTTCTTGCTTTCTCGTCGCACCTGATTTTTGGGAAGAACTACTTTACCCAAACGTTCCTGGAAATGCTAATACAATATAATTTTCTTGCATAAAGTATCTACTTCTCCCCCAGTACATGGCTAATGTTAAACTGGTTTCACAGAGTTTGAACAATTATTAGGCTGGACAGGAATGAATACCCTACCTGGGTATTCAAAGCAGGCCTAAACAAGACCTTGTCACCACCTGTGAACCACAGTAAATGCTTCATGGCCTCACTTCTGCATGTCATCTTGGAACTGGAAATAAGCAGTCACACAGAGTGTACACACAAACCTTTTACAGCTATACTCAACACACACACACACACACACACACACACACACACACACACACACACACACACCTCCTTCAGACCTTGATTGACAAGTCCAGAATGGACGCCTTTGCTGATGCCATTGTCTCGCGGTTAAGCTTTGCGTCGTTTCCCTCTTGGACAAAGGTCATTCATCATGACAGCATAAAGCTCTGGCCATTAGTGGTTGATGAATGACCTGGCCTACCGGTCAAGCCTTGACCTCCCTCCTCTTTCACTCCCTTGGTGGTGTAATCTGCCCCTTTTCTCAGGACATGAGGCAAAGTTTGAAAAATGTTGGAGTTGTGAGATTGCAGTCGGTCAAGCTTTACTGTATGAATTTGCCCAACGGGCTGGTATTAGTCATACACCACATATATATAGGCACACAGGTATACACACAGGATGCTTTCGGTCCTTATCTCTGCTGCTTTTAGGACAGCTGTTGAGTGCAAGAAGCTGACCTCTGACCCATAGCACCACTAGGCTCCTTCCCTCCCACCACCACCGGTACAACCAGCATGACAACCCCCACCCTCTATAAATTCCTTCCCCTTCCAGCTCTGCAGTACTTTTGTTGCCTGTCTGGTGTTTGTCCAAATAAGAGTTTTGAAACATCCTGACTTTACTACATTCCTTTTGTGCTAAAGACAGCGTCCTGCTAGTTGTTTGGACCATTTAGAAGAAGAAGAAGAAGAAATAATTAAGTTCTGAACCACATTTCTTCACTCTGTCGCTTTGTGTACATTTTTTGTAACCACACCATGTGTAAGGAGTTGGCGTCTACATGGCCATTCACTTCTGGCATAACCCCCCCCCCCTTCTCTGTGTCTGAAAACATATGTGAGGGGCTGAGGGTCTTTTAAGGTCATACATACACCTGAAAAAAATAACAGAGGGTCTCTACTTTTCATCTGTACATCGCACCCCTCTCTCTCTCTCTCTCTCTCTCTCGTTGACCACATTAAAACCATTTGCTCTCTGAAGAGTTGGGCGTGGTTTTGGTTTTTGCCTAGAGGGCACTACTGCGTTCAACAGGGGCGTCCACGGCAACCTGAACACACTCACAAAGATAACTGGACTGTACACCCCAAACACCACAGTTCTCTAAGTCAGAAAGTGACTTAAAAAAATCACTCAGAGCTTAAAAGGTGAAAGTCATCGTTCACTAACACTGGAATTTCGGTCTGAGGAGCACTTAAATTGTTCTAAGTTTATTTTTAGTCTGTCAAAAAGAGAATTCAAGCCAAAAGAGTCATTTTACTGAGAGCAGTGTTTGCTTCTTTTCACATACTCATTTTGGAGGATTTTTTTTTAAATGCTTATTTAAGAACTTTTTTTTTTTTTTTTTTTTTTTTAAGAGTAATGTGTTTTTCTCATTAAAAAAAAGCATGAACTGACAGCTGCAGCAGTAATTGTGGTAAGCTAGTACCAGCAGCCGTAACTGAAGTAGCAAAGTAAAACATTATGTATCCGATATTCACCTAAATAACCAGTACATAAAATTACTTGGTGCTTTATTTAATTTCATTCATCCTGTACCTACCCCCAGCCCAAAAGCAAACATTGCTCTGGTGTAAGGTGTATTCATATCCTATATGCAGGAAAATATCATCAGCTAAGATACCTGTCAGGACTACATAATAATAATAATGATGATGATGATAATGATAATGATGATGAAGAAGAACATCCCAGAATTTAAATGTAATAATATCCAAGCATAAAGTGAATTCAGTGCAGCTTCAAAATTCTACACATATATACTTCACTCAGGTTTACTAAAACTAATTGGAGCATATTTGCCACTTCAAGCACATGCTTTAGTGATTGCTCTGGCTGGTGGTGAGTGTGCTGTCAGTTATTGCTTCAAGATGCACTGCAAAGACTGTGTTCTGTAAACTCTCAAGCTGAGCTCATTTATATCAAGACCTGGCCTGTTTAAGCGCTGCAGTTAAAAATGACAGAATAATAGTCTGTTTGCAGTATACGTACTTGCTCTGTATTACAATTGATCCATGTGTTCTTTTCAGTGTCAGTGCAGACTTGTGATACATATGTTTTCCAATTACTACTTACAAAACATAAAAGATGATAATCTTACAACAAGCAGCCTCCCACTGATGAGTGGGTCAGCCATTACTAACCTGCGATGTTCAAACAAAGATTGTTGGGTTAGATGGATTCATAGATTCAAGTCTCTTCTTTGATCTTTGATGATCCAAATTCAGCGTGTTTAGAGCTGAGTTTGCAGAAAGGTCCCGTGTTATTTTCAGTAAAGATCGGTGACGGTGCACATGCTCGTGCACACAGTTAGATTTCGCTGTTCGCTCACACTTAATTGTTCTCCCCTCCCTCTCTCTTTGCAGTGTGAAAATTTGCTGAGTGCCAAATTGAAATCAGCTTAAATGTTAAGCAGTGAGCACGGAGTAAAGAGAGGCCCAGTAAACTACACTTGACCGCTCTTGACAATAGTGCCTGCTCCCACCAAATTCACATTGATTAATTAATTAGAATCCCTTATTAGTAAATTGACTGTCTCAGCTGATTATCAAATTCAGTTTCTTTATTAGACACAGCTGGTGTGCTGCTGCCCTGATGCTCAATCTTTGCTCTCAGGCCACTCGGCTCCAGAGCAGCACTCATCCTGCTGTCTGAAGCTGTCCGCTAATGATCAGACCGGACTCGGCAATGATGCCAGAGTGTAAATGTAAATTTATGGTCTGTAGAGAGTAGTTCTTTGTGTATTTGCAGTGTCAGATCGATAGATGGGTGTGAGGACTCGCAGTGCATGTTTGTAATTTATCTGCACGTCATGTGCACTGGTACCGCTTAACTCTTATGACTTTGTGGGTTTTTGACGGAAAGTTTTTCTGTCTCTGGAAAATCTCAGAACAATCTGACTTTGATAAAAGTCTTTATTTTATCAAAATGTTCCGATTAGGAAAAACAGACTATTTCATTTACCCACAGTGGAGCCTCATAATGCAGACTCATTTTCTTAAGTAGATTTTTCTCTTTGCTCAGAGAGAGATCTCCAAGTCTCGCCAAATGATTCCAAAGGCTATTGGTGTATTGAATATGCTTGTGGAAAAATGGGTGAATTGAGCCTTTAGCACAGCCTTATAAAACCCTTTTCTATCAGAGTGGATTTTCTGCCAGTCCTGGTCGTGGATGCACTTGTACATTTTTGTCAGGAACTAAAGGAATTGGCTAAACTCAGCATTTCAACATACAGCGAAATGGTGAATAGGCATTTAGTTTGTCTGTTGTCCATTCATAGCTGGTATGTATGGTGTTTTTGCAAGCTGGAGTCATATGATGATTTGAAATGGTGATAAAATAAGTGAATAAGGAAACAATCATCTCATTGACCCTTTGGCTAATGATATGTTGACCTTAGGCAGCATTCCTTACATCCACACAGTTGTGCGGGCATCGCAGCAGGCATCTCAAATGACCCTTTTCACCCTAGTTGAGCCACGAGGAAGGAACCGTGGGGCAGACGCACACACACACACACACACACTGACACAGTGGAGGTAATGGCTGGCCTATACTGGAGCCGATGGATATACAAGTCCATGCCTCCAATGCCAGCAGGAATGAAAAAGCCAACAGTGTGAGAGCCCTGACTGGTCATCAGACTACATGGATGGGCCTGTGTAGCGCCATTGTGGCCAGTGTCTTTGTCCAGATGGTTCACATACCTTTAGTCGTGCTCTGGATGAGGAATGTACTCCCTCGGGACGGTTCCCGACCCTGGAAAAAGGGCCAACGTAAACACCCGTCCCCAACCCCCACCACGGCCCTCACCTAAAAATCCCTCCAATCCCTGTTAGAGCTGATAATGAGGTCGCAGCAGGAAGAGGATAATAGAAAACCTATAGAAAAAATGCCAGTACTGGTTTTTATTTTCAGATTTTATTTTGTTATTTTTAGTTCAGAAGTATTTCCATCATTCTCCTGAAGGTTTGTGTATGGCACAGTGTGAGCAGAATTAAGGGTGACAAAGTATTTTGTCATATGATAGTATTAGGATACAGTGTTTTTAAAAAACGACTGTGAGCGCGCGCGCACGTGTGTGTGTGTGTGTGTGTGTGTGTGTGTGTGAGAGAGAGAGAGAGAGAGAGAGAGAGACTGAGGAGAATAAATGTGAGATTACTGCCTGACTAATTACCTTGTAAAATGCCGTTCCTTCCATTTAAAACACAGCAATGCCACAATTCCAATAAACAAGCATTATTCCAAACAAAAAGCAGAGCGAGCGTGGCCTGGAACCCTCTGTTCCAGCTGTCTTGTAAACAGCGGTTGTCATGGAAGGATGATTTTGTTCCATTTTTATCAGTGAACATATAAAATGCAAGTATTTATATTTTCCTATCGTTTGCTAGGAGAAAATTTCAGCGCAAGTCTACGCATCTGTTCCCAAAGATAAGTGTTTATTCTGACATGTTTGTATAGGGAGAAATTAGACACTCAGCGTATTTAGAGCACCACTCTGTTCTGTGTGCCTCTTCTCCCAACACTGACAGTTTTCAGGTTTGTAATAATGTTTCTGTGCTGTGTGCAGAAGAGAAATGAGAAACTGAGCAAAATGTATTGACATAGAATTAAAGGAAGCCTCCTGCTCTTGGCTGTTATAGATTTATCCTGCCAGAATACACATGGGAACAACAGCAGCAGTGGATGAATGACATGTGATGTTAGTGTCCCTGCTGTTTTTCTTTAGTTTTTTTTTTTTAATCCTTCTATTCTGAGTTTTGCTCTAAGGGTTTCTCCAAAAGTTGGAGGACGAATGGTGTCCCCTGATTGCAGCCAAAAAGGATGAAAGCGTGTTAAATAATTTCTCCCTAATCAATTTTTAGAGCAGACAAGGATATAACACCAATAAGGAATTC